>NC_142687.1:61930000-62233333 GCF_056320005.1 Nelumbo lutea
TTGTTTGGACTGATTTCAGCAACGATTTTCTTTGATGACATCATTTTGGGATGCTATCTATAGCTTTTGTTGGATTTTTTAAATAAATTGGATAATTTTTCCTATGCTTTTGCTTTATCAGTTACGGAATGATCGCTTCGGCCGACATGAAATGGTTGTGTGGGTTCCAATTTGGGTTGGAAAAGTTGGCTTTTTTTAGAGCTCTATTCTAACAGACTCTATTCGGCGGATTGTTGTAAAATGCTGAGAGTGATTGTTATTTGCAGTTTGGCCCTAATATTTAATGATTTATTCGTTATGGTTTTTGAATAATTTTCGGGTTATGAAATTGTTAGTTTTTTGAAAATTTGGGCAATGAAATACGAAAACATCTATTTTTTATCCTTTGAAGATTAAGTTAGTTGGTTTAGCACAAGGAATTTACATCACCAGAGTGGATTCACTCGTATCGGATTATATAGGTTCTGTTTGGCACTGATAAGTGTGAGTGAGTGGATTTAGCATATTTAGGAGATATAAAGGGTATAAGAGAAAATGGTGCCTTTAGGGGGTTATGAGCTCGGTATTTGTTGGTTGATGTGATTTATGTCAAGTTATATCACTATGTTTGTTTTTACGTTGTTTAAATGCCTTTGTTTGGATTGGTCATTGTTTATTTGCATTGTTTTGATTTTAAGAGGTAACGTTTTCAGCTTTTGATGGAGCGGTGTTGATTTCGCAACTTCTCTAAATAAGTTGGTTTTGTTTAACTTAGATTTGGGAGATTATGCAGCCTGTGCTATAAGTTCTAATGGATTTGTTTAATTAAGAATAGTGTGATTAGATCTGTAATAAGCTCTCTTCTTCAGGGTTAAATTGAGTAAGACAAGTTTTTTTTTTTTGTTTACTTTTAGATTGTTTAGTTGGCGGACTGTTTGGAATGATCAACGTTTATTTGTTTTATTGACCTACGACTTGGTCTATTTATATGTTAGAGAGCAGTTGATTTGACTTCCTACTTTATTTGGGCATGCCTAGTTCTTTTCTGTCAGTTTTGATTTGATTGATTTTTGATTGGTTTGCAATGGCTTGGTTCATTTTCGATCGTCTGTAATTGTTTGTACTTGGGTATCGATAGACACAGTTTCATACGAGTTGGAAGAATTGTTTTGATTATGCTTAACTATATTCGGTATCTACCAGATGGTTTTTTGTATGTTGAGTTTGATTCATTTTTATCATGGTTGGTTTTTTAAAAAGGGAATAATCTAAAACTGTACGCATCTTATTTCGTAAGGGAAGACTCTATTTTAGTTCTTGACTTGATAAATTAGGTCGCTTTGGATAGTATTGGATTGTTTGGACTGATTTCAGCAACGATTTTCTTTGATGACATCATTTTGGGATGCTATCTATAGCTTTTGTTGGATTTTTTAAATAAATTGGATAATTTTTCCTATGCTTTTGCTTTATCAGTTACGGAATGATCGCTTCGGCCGACATGAAATGGTTGTGTGGGTTCCAATTTGGGTTGGAAAAGTTGGCTTTTTTTAGAGCTCTATTCTAACAGACTCTATTCGGCGGATTGTTGTAAAATGCTGAGAGTGATTGTTATTTGCAGTTTGGCCCTAATATTTAATGATTTATTCGTTATGGTTTTTGAATAATTTTCGGGTTATGAAATTGTTAGTTTTTTGAAAATTTGGGCAATGAAATACGAAAACATCTATTTTTTATCCTTTGAAGATTAAGTTAGTTGGTTTAGCACAAGGAATTTACATCACCAGAGTGGATTCACTCGTATCGGATTATATAGGTTCTGTTTGGCACTTATAAGTGTGAGTGAGTGGATTTAGCATATTTAGGAGATATAAAGGGTATAAGAGAAAATGGTGCCTTTAGGGGGTAATGAGCTCGGTATTTGTTGGTTGATGTGATTTATGTCAAGTTATATCACTATGTTTGTTTTTACGTTGTTTAAATGCCTTTGTTTGGATTGGTCATTGTTTATTTGCATTGTTTTGATTTTAAGAGGTAACGTTTTCAGCTTTTGATGGAGCGGTGTTGATTTCGCAACTTCTCTAAATAAGTTGGTTTTGTTTAACTTAGATTTGGGAGATTATGCAGCCTGTGCTATAAGTTCTAATGGATTTGTTTAATTAAGAATAGTGTGATTAGATCTATAATAAGCTCTATTCTTCTGTGTTAAATTGAGTAAAACAAGTTTCTTTTTTTGTTTTGTTTTAAAATGGTTAGATGGGGGACTATTTGGATTGATCAACGTTTATTTGTTTTATTTACCTACGACTTGGTCTATTTATAAGTTAGAGAGCAGTTGATTTGACTTCCTACTTTATTTGGGCATAACTGGTTCGCTTTTGTCAGTTTTGATTTGTTTGATTTTTGATTGGTTTGCAACGGCTTGGTTCGTTTTGGATCGTCTATAATTGTTTGCACCAGGGTATCGATAGACACAGTTTCAAAGGAGTTGGAAGAATTGTTTTGATTAAGCTTAACTTAATTCGATCTCTACCAGATGGTTTGTTCTATGTTGAGTTTGATTCATTTTTATCAAGGTTGGTTTGTTAAAAAGGGAAAAATCTAAAACTGCACGCATCTTATTTCATAAGGGCTGACTCTATTTTAATTTTTGACTTGATAAATTAGGTCGCTTTGGATAGTATTGGATTATTTGGACTGATTTCAGCAATGATTTTCTTTGATGGCATCATTCTGGGATGCTATCTATAGCATTGGTTGGATTTTTTAAATAAATTGGATAATTTCTCCTATGCTTTTGCTTTATTAGTTACGGAATGGTTGTTTCAACTGACATGAAATTGTTGTGTGGGTTCCAATTTGGGTTGGAAAAATGGCTTTTGTTAGAGCTCTGTTCTAACAAACTCTATTAGGCGGATTGTAGTAAAATGCTGAGAGTGATTGTTGTTTGTAGTTTGGCCCTAATATTTAATGTTTTATTCATTAGGGTTTTCAAATAATTTTCGGGCGATGAAATTGTTTGTTTTTGATTATTTTGGGCAATGAAATACGAAAACATCTTTTTTTGATCCTTTGAAGATTAAGTTAGTTGGTTTAGCACTAGAAATTTACATCACCATAGTGGATTAGCTTGTATCGGATTATATAGGTTCCGTTTGGCATTTATAAGTCTGAGTGAGTGGATTTAGCTTATTTAGGAGATATAAAAGGGTATAAGAGAAAATGGTGCCTTTAGGGGGTAATGAGCTCGGTATTTGTTGGTTGATGTGATTTATGTCAAGTTAAATCACTATGTTTGTTTTTACGTTGTTTAAATGCCTTTGTTTGGATAGGTCACTGTTTATTTGCATTGTTTTGATTTTAAGAGGTAAAATTTCAGTTTTCGATGGAGCGGTGTTGATTTCCCAAATTCTCTAAATAAGTTGGTTTTGTTTAACTTAGATTTGGGAGATTATGCAGCGTATTCTATAAGTTATAATGGGTTTGTTTAATTAAGAATAGTGTGATTAGATTTGTAATAAGCTCTCTTCTTCAGGGTTAAATTGAGTAAGACAAGTTTTTTTTTTTGTTTACTTTTAGATTGTTTAGTTGGCGGACTGTTTGGAATGATCAACGTTTATTTGTTTTATTGACCTACGACTTGGTCTATTTATATGTTAGAGAGCAGTTGATTTGACTTCCTACTTTGTTTGGGTATGCCTAGTTCTTTTCTGTCAGTTTTGATTTGATTGATTTTTGATTGGTTTGCAATGGCTTGGTTCATTTTCGATCGTCTGTAATTGTTTGTACTTGGGTATCGATAGACACAGTTTCATACGAATTGGAAGAATTGTTTTGATTATGCTTAACTATATTCGGTCTCTACCAGATGGTTTTTTGTATGTTGAGTTTGATTCATTTTTATCAGGGTTGCTTTTTTAGAAAGGGAATAATCTAAAACTGTACGCATCTTATTTCGTAAGGGAAGACTCTATTTTAGTTCTTGACTTGATAAATTAGGTCGCTTTGGATAGTATTGGATTATTTGGACTGATTTCAGCAACGATTTTCTTTGATGACATCATTTTGGGATGCTATCTATAGCATTTGTTGGATTTTTTAAATAAATTGGATAATTTTTCCTATGCTTTTGCATTATCAGTTACGGAATGGTCGTTTCAACTGACATGAACAGCTTGTGTGGGTTCCAATTTGGGTTTGAAAAATGGCTTTTGTTAGAGCTCTGTTCTAACAAACTCTATTATGCGGATTGTAGTAAAATGCTGAGAGTGATTGTTGTTTGTAGTTTGGCCCTAATATTTAATGTTTTATTCATTAGGGTTTTCAAATAATTTTCGGGCGATGAAATTGTTTGTTTTTGATTATTTTGGGCAATGAAATACGAAAACATCTTTTTTTGATCCTTTGAAGATTAAGTTAGTTGGTTTAGCACTAGAAATTTACATCACCATAGTGGATTAGCTTGTATCGGATTATATAGGTTCCGTTTGGCATTTACAATTCTGAGTGAGTGGATTTAGCTTATTTAGGAGATATAAAAGGGTATAAGAGAAAATGGTGCCTTTAGGGGGTAATGAGCTCGGTATTTGTTGGTTGATGTGATTTATGTCAAGTTATATCACTATGTTTGTTTTTACGTTGTTTAAATGCCTTTGTTTGGATAGGTCAATGTTTATTTGCATTGTTTTGATTTTAAGAGGTAAAATTTCAGTTTTCGATGGAGCGGAGTTGATTTCCCAAATTCTCTAAATAAGTTGGTTTTGTTTAACTTAGATTTGGGAGATTATGCAGCCTATTCTATAAGTTATAATGGGTTTGTTTAATTAAGAATAGTGTGATTAGATCTATAATAAGCTCTATTCTTCTGGGTTAAATTGAGTAAAACAATTTTCCTTTTTTGTTTTGTTTTAAATTGGTTAGATGGGGGACTATTTGGATTGATCAACGTTTATTTGTTTTATTTACCTACGACTTGGTCTATTTATAAGTTAGAGAGCAGTTGATTTGACTTCCTACTTTATTTGGGCATAACTGGTTCGCTTTTGTCAGTTTTGATTTGTTTGATTTTTGATTGGTTTGCAACGGCTTGGTTCGTTTTGGATCGTCTATAATTGTTTGCACCAGGGTATCGATAGACACAGTTTCAAAGGAGTTGGAAGAATTGTTTTGATTAAACTTAACTTAATTCGATCTCTACCAGATGGTTTGTTCTATGTTGAGTTTGATTCATTTTTATCAAGGTTGGTTTGTTAAAAAGGGAAAAATCTAAAACTGCACGCATCTTATTTCATAAGGGCTGACTCTATTTTAGTTCTTGACTTGATAAATTAGGTCGCTTTGGATAGTATTGGATTATTTGGACTGATTTCAGCAATGATTTTCTTTGATGGCATCATTCTGGGATGCTATCTATAGCATTGGTTGGATTTTTTAAATAAATTGGATAATTTCTCCTATGCTTTTGCTTTATTAGTTACGGAATGGTCGTTTCAACTGACATGAAATGGTTGTGTGGGTTCCAATTTGGGTTGGAAAAATGGCTTTTGTTAGAGCTCTGTTCTAACAAACTCTATTAGGCGGATTGTAGTAAAATGCTGAGAGTGATTGTTGTTTGTAGTTTGGCCCTAATATTTAATGTTTTATTCATTAGGGTTTTCAAATAATTTTCGGGCGATGAAATTGTTTGATTTTGATTATTTTGGGCAATGAAATACGAAAACATCTTTTTTTGATCCTTTGAAGATTAAGTTAGTTGGTTTAGCACTAGAAATTTACATCACCATAGTGGATTCGCTTGTATCGGATTATATAGGTTCCGTTTGGCATTTATAAGTCTGAGTGAGTGGATTTAGCTTATTTTGGAGATATAAAAGGGTATAAGAGAAAATGGTGCCTTTAGGGGGTAATGAGCTCGGTATTTGTTGGTTGATGTGATTTATGTCAAGTTAAATCACTATGTTTGTTTTTACGTTGTTTAAATGCCTTTGTTTGGATAGGTCACTGTTTATTTGCATTGTTTTGATTTTAAGAGGTAAAATTTCAGTTTTCGATGGAGCGGTGTTGATTTCCCAAATTCTCTAAATAAGTTGGTTTTGTTTAACTTAGATTTGGGAGATTATGCAGCCTATTCTATAAGTTATAATGGGTTTGTTTAATTAAGAATAGTGTGATTAGATTTGTAATAAGCTCTCTTCTTCAGGGTTAAATTGAGTAAGACAAGTTTTTTTTTTTTGTTTACTTTTAGATTGTTTAGTTGGCGGACTGTTTGGAATGATCAACGTTTATTTGTTTTATTGACCTACGATTTGGTCTATTTATATGTTAGAGAGCAGTTGATTTGACTTCCTACTTTATTTGGGTATGCCTAGTTCTTTTCTGTCAGTTTTGATTTGATTGATTTTTGATTGGTTTGCAATGGCTTGGTTCATTTTCGATCGTCTGTAATTGTTTGTACTTGGGTATCGATAGACACAGTTTCATACGAATTGGAAGAATTGTTTTGATTATGCTTAACTATATTCGGTATCTACCAGATGGTTTTTTGTATGTTGAGTTTGATTCATTTTTATCAGGGTTGGTTTTTTAAAAAGGGAATAATCTAAAACTGTACGCATCTTATTTCGTAAGGGAAGACTCTATTTTAGTTCTTGACTTGATAAATTAGGTCGCTTTGGATAGTATTGGATTGTTTGGACTGATTTCAGCAACGATTTTCTTTGATGACATCATTTTGGGATGCTATCTATAGCTTTTGTTGGATTTTTTAAATAAATTGGATAATTTTTCCTATGCTTTTGCTTTATCAGTTACGGAGTGATCGCTTCGGCCGACATGAAATGGTTGTGTGGGTTCCAATTTGGGTTGGAAAAGTTGGCTTTTTTTAGAGCTCTATTCTAACAGAATCTATTCGGCGGATTGTTGTAAAATACTGAGAGTGATTGTTATTTGCAGTTTGGCCCTAATATTTAATGATTTATTCGTTATGTTTTTTGAATAATTTTCGGGTTATGAAATTGTTAGTTTTTTGAAAATTTGGGCAATGAAATACGAAAACATCTATTTTTTATCCTTTGAAGATTAAGTTAGTTGGTTTAGCACAAGGAATTTACATCACCAGAGTGGATTCACTCGTATCGGATTATATAGGTTCTGTTTGGCACTGATAAGTGTGAGTGAGTGGATTTAGCATATTTAGGAGATATAAAGGGTATAAGAGAAAATGGTGCCTTTGGGGGGTTATGAGCTCGGTATTTGTTGGTTGATGTGATTTATGTCAAGTTATATCACTATGTTTGTTTTTACGTTGTTTAAATGCCTTTGTTTGGATTGGTCATTGTTTATTTGCATTGTTTTGATTTTAAGAGGTAACGTTTTCAACTTTTGATGGAGCGGTGTTGATTTTCCAACTTCTCTAAATAAGTTGGTTTTGTTTAACTTAGATTTGGGAGATTATGCAGCCTGTGCTATAAGTTCTAATGGATTTGTTTAATTAAGAATAGTGTGATTAGATCTGTAATAAGCTCTATTCTTCTGGGTTAAATTGAGTAAAACAAGTTTCTTTTTTTGTTTTGTTTTAAAATGCTTAGATGGGGGACTATTTGGATTGATCAACGTTTATTTGTTTTATTTACCTACGACTTGGTCTATTTATAAGTTAGAGAGCAGTTGATTTGACTTCCTACTTTATTTGGGCATAACTGGTTCGCTTTTGTCAGTTTTGATTTGTTTGATTTTTGATTGGTTTGCAACGGCTTGGTTCGTTTTGGATCGTCTATAATTGTTTGCACCAGGGTATCGATAAACACAGTTTCAAAGGAGTTGGAAGAATTGTTTTGATTAAGCTTAACTTAATTCGATCTCTACCAGATGGTTTGTTCTATGTTGAGTTTGATTCATTTTTATCAAGGTTGGTTTGTTAAAAAGGGAAAAATCTAAAACTGCACGCATCTTATTTCATAAGGGCTGACTCTATTTTAGTTTTTGAATTGATAAATTAGGTCGCTTTGGATAGTATTGGATTATTTGGACTGATTTCAGCAATGATTTTCTTTGATGGCATCATTCTGGGATGCTATCTATAGCATTGGTTGGATTTTTTAAATAAATTGGATAATTTCTCCTATGCTTTTGCTTTATCAGTTACGGAATGGTCGTTTCAACTGACATGAAATGGTTGTGTGGGTTCCAATTTGGGTTGGAAAAATGGCTTTTGTTAGAGCTCTGTTCTAACAAACTCTATTAGGCGGATTGTAGTAAAATGCTGAGAGTGATTGTTGTTTGTAGTTTGGCCCTAATATTTAATGTTTTATTCATTAGGGTTTCCAAATAATTTTCGGGCGATGAAATTGTTTGTTTTTGATTATTTTGGGCAATGAAATACGAAAACATCTTTTTTTGATCCTTTGAAGATTAAGTTAGTTGGTTTAGCACTAGAAATTTACATCACCATAGTGGATTAGCTTGTATCGGATTATATAGGTTCCGTTTGGCATTTATAAGTCTGAGTGAGTGGATTTAGCTTATTTAGGAGATATAAAAGGGTATAAGAGAAAATGGTGCCTTTAGGGGGTAATGAGCTCGGTATTTGTTGGTTGATGTGATTTATGTCAAGTTAAATCACTGTGTTTGTTTTTACGTTGTTTAAATGCCTTTGTTTGGATAGGTCACTGTTTATTTGCATTGTTTTGATTTTAAGAGGTAAAATTTCAGTTTTCGATGGAGCGGTGTTGATTTCCCAAATTCTCTAAATAAGTTGGTTTTGTTTAACTTAGATTTGGGAGATTATGCAGCCTATTCTATAAGTTATAATGGGTTTGTTTAATTAAGAATAGTGTGATTAGATTTGTAATAAGCTCTCTTCTTCAGGGTTAAATTGAGTAAGACAAGTTTTTTTTTTTTGTTTACTTTTAGATTGTTTAGTTGGCGGACTGTTTGGAATGATCAACGTTTATTTGTTTTATTGACCTACGATTTGGTCTATTTATATGTTAGAGAGCAGTTGATTTGACTTCCTACTTTATTTGGGTATGCCTAGTTCTTTTCTGTCAGTTTTGATTTGATTGATTTTTGATTGGTTTGCAATGGCTTGGTTCATTTTCGATCGTCTGTAATTGTTTGTACTTGGGTATCGATAGACACAGTTTCATACGAATTGGAAGAATTGTTTTGATTATGCTTAACTATATTCGGTATCTACCAGTTGGTTTTTTGTATGTTGAGTTTGATTCATTTTTATCAGGGTTGGTTTTTTAAAAAGGGAATAATCTAAAACTGTACGCATCTTATTTCGTAAGGGAAGACTCTATTTTAGTTCTTGACTTGATAAATTAGGTCGCTTTGGATAGTATTGGATTGTTTGGACTGATTTCAGCAACGATTTTCTTTGATGACATCATTTTGGGATGCTATCTATAGCTTTTGTTGGATTTTTTAAATAAATTGGATAATTTTTCCTATGCTTTTGCTTTATCAGTTACGGAATGATCGCTTCGGCCGACATGAAATGGTTGTGTGGGTTCCAATTTGGGTTGGAAAAGTTGGCTTTTTTTAGAGCTCTATTCTAACAGACTCTATTCGGCGGATTGTTGTAAAATGCTGAGAGTGATTGTTATTTGCAGTTTGGCCCTAATATTTAATGATTTATTCGTTATGGTTTTTGAATAATTTTTGGGTTATGAAATTGTTAGTTTTTTGAAAATTTGGGCAATGAAATACGAAAACATCTATTTTTTATCCTTTGAAGATTAAGTTAGTTGGTTTAGCAGAAGGAATTTACATCACCAGAGTGGATTCACTCGTATCGGATTATATAGGTTCTGTTTGGCACTGATAAGTGTGAGTGAGTGGATTTAGCATATTTAGGAGATATAAAGGGTATAAGAGAAAATGGTGCCTTTAGGGGGTTATGAGCTCGGTATTTGTTGGTTGATGTGATTTATGTCAAGTTATATCACTATGTTTGTTTTTACGTTGTTTAAATGCCTTTGTTTGGATTGGTCATTGTTTATTTGCATTGTTTTGATTTTAAGAGGTAACGTTTTCAGCTTTTGATGGAGCGGTGTTGATTTCGCAACTTCTCTAAATAAGTTGGTTTTGTTTAACTTAGATTTGGGAGATTATGCAGCCTGTGCTATAAGTTCTAATGGATTTGTTTAATTAAGAATAGTCTGATTAGATCTGTAATAAGCTCTATTCTTCTGGGTTAAATTGAGTAAAACAAGTTTCTTTTTTTGTTTTGTTTTAAAATGGTTAGATGGGGGACTATTTGGATTGATCAACGTTTATTTGTTTTATTTACCTACGACTTGGTCTATTTATAAGTTAGAGAGCAGTTGATTTGACTTCCTACTTTATTTGGGCATAACTGGTTCGCTTTTGTCAGTTTTGATTTGTTTGATTTTTGATTGGTTTGCAACGGCTTGGTTCGTTTTGGATCGTCTATAATTGTTTGCACCAGGGTATCGATAGACACAGTTTCAAAGGAGTTGGAAGAATTGTTTTGATTAAGCTTAACTTAATTCGATCTCTACCAGATGGTTTGTTCTATGTTGAGTTTGATTCATTTTTATCAAGGTTGGTTTGTTAAAAAGGGAAAAATCTAAAACTGCACGCATCTTATTTCATAAGGGCTGACTCTATTTTAGTTTTTGACTTGATAAATTAGGTCGCTTTGGATAGTATTGGATTATTTGGACTTATTTCAGCAATGATTTTCTTTGATGGCATCAATCTGGGATGCTATCTATAGCATTGGTTGGATTTTTTAAATAAATTGGATAATTTTTCCTATGCTTTTGCTTTATCAGTTACGGAATGGTCGTTTCAACTGACATGAAATGGTTGTGTGGGTTCCAATTTGGGTTGGAAAAATGGCTTTTGTTAGAGCTCTGATCTAACAAACTCTATTATGCGGATTGTAGTAAAATGCTGAGAGTGATTGTTGTTTGTAGTTTGGCCCTAATATTTAATGTTTTATTCATTAGGGTTTTCAAATAATTTTCGGGCGATGAAATTGTTTGTTTTTGATTATTTTGGGCAATGAAATACGAAAACATCTTTTTTTGATCCCTTGAAGATTAAGTTAGTTTGTTTAACACTAGAAATTTACATCACCATAGTGGATTAGCTTGTATCGGATTATATAGGTTCCGTTTGGCATTTACAAGTCTGAGTGAGTGGATTTAGCTTATTTAGGAGATATAAAAGGGTATAAGAGAAAATGGTGCCTTTAGGGGGTAATGAGCTCGGTATTTGTTGGTTGATGTGATTTATGTCAAGTTATATCACTATGTTTGTTTTTACGTTGTTTAAATGCCTTTGTTTGGATAGGTCACTGTTTATTTGCATTGTTTTGATTTTAAGAGGTAAAATTTCAGTTTTTGATGGAGCGGAGTTGATTTCCCAAATTCTCTAAATAAGTTGGTTTTGTTTAACTTAAATTTGGGAGATTATGCAGCCTATTCTATAAGTTATAATGGGTTTGTTTAATTAAGAATAGTGTGATTAGATTTGTAATAAGCTCTCTTCTTCAGGGTTAAATTGAGTAAGACAAGTTTTTTTTTTTTGTTTACTTTTAGATTGTTTAGTTGGCGGACTGTTTGGAATGATCAACGTTTATTTGTTTTATTGACCTACGACTTGGTCTATTTATATGTTAGAGAGCAGTTGATTTGACTTCCTACTTTATTTGGGTATGCCTAGTTCTTTTCTGTCAGTTTTGATTTGATTGATTTTTGATTGGTTTGCAATGGCTTGGTTCATTTTCGATCGTCTGTAATTGTTTGTACTTGGGTATCGATAGACACAGTTTCATACGAATTGGAAGAATTGTTTTGATTATGCTTAACTATATTCGGTATCTACCAGATGGTTTTTTGTATGTTGAGTTTGATTCATTTTTATCAGGGTTGGTTTTTTAAAAAGGGAATAATCTAAAACTGTACGCATCTTATTTCGTAAGGGAAGACTCTATTTTAGTTCTTGACTTGATAAATTAGGTCGCTTTGGATAGTATTGGATTGTTTGGACTGATTTCAGCAACGATTTTCTTTGATGACATCATTTTGGGATGCTATCTATAGCTTTTGTTGGATTTTTTAAATAAATTGGATAATTTTTCCTATGCTTTTGCTTTATCAGTTACGGAATGATCGCTTCGGCCGACATGAAATGGTTGTGTGGGTTCCAATTTGGGTTGGAAAAGTTGGCTTTTTTTAGAGCTCTATTCTAACAGACTCTATTCGGCGGATTGTTGTAAAATGCTGAGAGTGATTGTTATTTGCAGTTTGGCCCTAATATTTAATGATTTATTCGTTATGGTTTTTGAATAATTTTCGGGTTATGAAATTGTTAGTTTTTTGAAAATTTGGGCAATGAAATACGAAAACATCTATTTTTTATCCTTTGAAGATTAAGTTAGTTGGTTTAGCAGAAGGAATTTACATCACCAGAGTGGATTCACTCGTATCGGATTATATAGGTTCTGTTTGGCACTGATAAGTGTGAGTGAGTGGATTTAGCATATTTAGGAGATATAAAGGGTATAAGAGAAAATGGTGCCTTTAGGGGGTTATGAGCTCGGTATTTGTTGGTTGATGTGATTTATGTCAAGTTATATCACTATGTTTGTTTTTACGTTGTTTAAATGCCTTTGTTTGGATTGGTCATTGTTTATTTGCATTGTTTTGATTTTAAGAGGTAACGTTTTCAGCTTTTGATGGAGCGGTGTTGATTTCGCAACTTCTCTAAATAAGTTGGTTTTGTTTAACTTAGATTTGGGAGATTATGCAGCCTGTGCTATAAGTTCTAATGGATTTGTTTAATTAAGAATAGTGTGATTAGATCTATAATAAGCTCTATTCTTCTGGGTTAAATTGAGTAAAACAAGTTTCTTTTTTTGTTTTGTTTTAAAATGGTTAGATGGGGGACTATTTGGATTGATCAACGTTTATTTGTTTTATTTACCTACGACTTGGTCTATTTATAAGTTAGAGAGCAGTTGATTTGACTTCCTACTTTATTTGGGCATAACTGGTTCGCTTTTGTCAGTTTTGATTTGTTTGATTTTTGATTGGTTTGCAACGGCTTGGTTCGTTTTGGATCGTCTATAATTGTTTGCACCAGGGTATCGATAGACACAGTTTCAAAGGAGTTGGAAGAATTGTTTTGATTAAGCTTAACTTAATTCGATCTCTACCAGATGGTTTGTTCTATGTTGAGTTTGATTCATTTTTATCAAGGTTGGTTTGTTAAAAAGGGAAAAATCTAAAACTGCACGCATCTTATTTCATAAGGGCTGACTCTATTTTAATTTTTGACTTGATAAATTAGGTCGCTTTGGATAGTATTGGATTATTTGGACTGATTTCAGCAATGATTTTCTTTGATGGCATCATTCTGGGATGCTATCTATAGCATTGGTTGGATTTTTTAAATAAATTGGATAATTTCTCCTATGCTTTTGCTTTATTAGTTACGGAATGGTCGTTTCAACTGACATGAAATGGTTGTGTGGGTTCCAATTTGGGTTGGAAAAATGGCTTTTGTTAGAGCTCTGTTCTAACAAACTCTATTAGGCGGATTGTAGTAAAATGCTGAGAGTGATTGTTGTTTGTAGTTTGGCCCTAATATTTAATGTTTTATTCATTAGGGTTTTCAAATAATTTTCGGGCGATGAAATTGTTTGTTTTTGATTATTTTGGGCAATGAAATACGAAAACATCTTTTTTTGATCCTTTGAAGATTAAGTTAGTTGGTTTAGCACTAGAAATTTACATCACCATAGTGGATTAGCTTGTATCGGATTATATAGGTTCCGTTTGGCATTTATAAGTCTGAGTGAGTGGATTTAGCTTATTTAGGAGATATAAAAGGGTATAAGAGAAAAAGGTGCCTTTAGGGGGTAGTGAGCTCGGTATTTGTTGGTTGATGTGATTTATGTCAAGTTAAATCACTATGTTTGTTTTTACGTTGTTTAAATGCCTTTGTTTGGATAGGTCACTGTTTATTTGCATTGTTTTGATTTTAAGAGGTAAAATTTCAGTTTTCGATGGAGCGGTGTTGATTTCCCAAATTCTCTAAATAAGTTGGTTTTGTTTAACTTAGATTTGGGAGATTATGCAGCCTATTCTATAAGTTATAATGGGTTTGTTTAATTAAGAATAGTGTGATTAGATTTGTAATAAGCTCTCTTCTTCAGGGTTAAATTGAGTAAGACAAGTTTTTTTTTTTGTTTACTTTTAGATTGTTTAGTTGGCGGACTGTTTGGAATGATCAACGTTTATTTGTTTTATTGACCTACGATTTGGTCTATTTATATGTTAGAGAGCAGTTGATTTGACTTCCTACTTTATTTGGGTATGCCTAGTTCTTTTCTGTCAGTTTTGATTTGATTGATTTTTGATTGGTTTGCAATGGCTAGGTTCATTTTCGATCGTCTGTAATTGTTTGTACTTGGGTATCGATAGACACAGTTTCATACGAATTGGAAGAATTGTTTTGATTATGCTTAACTATATTCGGTATCTACCAGATGGTTTTTTGTATGTTGAGTTTGATTCATTTTTATCAGGGTTGGTTTTTTAAAAAGGGAATAATATAAAACTGTACGCATCTTATTTCGTAAGGGAAGACTCTATTTTAGTTCTTGACTTGATAAATTAGGTCGCTTTGGATAGTATTGGATTGTTTGGACTGATTTCAGCAACGATTTTCTTTGATGACATCATTTTGGGATGCTATCTATAGCTTTTGTTGGATTTTTTAAATAAATTGGATAATTTTTCCTATGCTTTTGCTTTATCAGTTACGGAATGATCGCTTCGGCCGACATGAAATGGTTGTGTGGGTTCCAATTTGGGTTGGAAAAGTTGGCTTTTTTTAGAGCTCTATTCTAACAGACTCTATTCGGCGGATTGTTGTAAAATGCTGAGAGTGATTGTTATTTGCAGTTTGGCCCTAATATTTAATGATTTATTCGTTATGGTTTTTGAATAATTTTCGGGTTATGAAATTGTTAGTTTTTTGAAAATTTGGGCAATGAAATACGAAAACATCTATTTTTTATCCTTTGAAGATTAAGTTAGTTGGTTTAGCACAAGGAATTTACATCACCAGAGTGGATTCACTCGTATCGGATTATATAGGTTCTGTTTGGCACTGATAAGTGTGAGTGAGTGGATTTAGCATATTTAGGAGATATAAAGGGTATAAGAGAAAATGGTGCCTTTAGGGGGTTATGAGCTCGGTATTTGTTGGTTGATGTGATTTATGTCAAGTTATATCACTATGTTTGTTTTTACGTTGTTTAAATGCCTTTGTTTGGATTGGTCATTGTTTATTTGCATTGTTTTGATTTTAAGAGGTAACGTTTTCAGCTTTTGATGGAGCGGTGTTGATTTCGCAACTTCTCTAAATAAGTTGGTTTTGTTTAACTTAGATTTGGGAGATTATGCAGCCTGTGCTATAAGTTCTAATGGATTTGTTTAATTAAGAATAGTGTGATTAGATCTGTAATAAGCTCTCTTCTTCAGGGTTAAATTGAGTAAGACAAGTTTTTTTTTTTTGTTTACTTTTAGATTGTTTAGTTGGCGGACTGTTTGGAATGATCAACGTTTATTTGTTTTATTGACCTACGATTTGGTCTATTTATATGTTAGAGAGCAGTTGATTTGACTTCCTACTTTATTTGGGTATGCCTAGTTCTTTTCTGTCAGTTTTGATTTGATTGATTTTTGATTGGTTTGCAATGGCTTGGTTCATTTTCGATCGTCTGTAATTGTTTGTACTTGGGTATCGATAGACACAGTTTCATACGAATTGGAAGAATTGTTTTGATTATGCTTAACTATATTCGGTATCTACCAGATGGTTTTTTGTATGTTGAGTTTGATTCATTTTTATCAGGGTTGGTTTTTTAAAAAGGGAATAATCTAAAACTGTACGCATCTTATTTCGTAAGGGAAGACTCTATTTTAGTTCTTGACTTGATAAATTAGGTCGCTTTGGATAGTATTGGATTATTTGGACTGATTTCAGCAATGATTTTCTTTGATGGCATCATTCTGGGATGCTATCTATAGCATTGGTTGGATTTTTTAAATAAATTGGATAATTTCTCCTATGCTTTTGCTTTATTAGTTACGGAATGGTCGTTTCAACTGACATGAAATGGTTGTGTGGGTTCCAATTTGGGTTGGAAAAATGGCTTTTGTTAGAGCTCTGTTCTAACAAACTCTATTAGGCGGATTGTAGTAAAATGCTGAGAGTGATTGTTGTTTGTAGTTTGGCCCTAATATTTAATGTTTTATTCATTAGGGTTTTCAAATAATTTTCGGGCGATGAAATTGTTTGTTTTTGATTATTTTGGGCAATGAAATACGAAAACATCTTTTTTTGATCCTTTGAAGATTAAGTTAGTTGGTTTAGCACTAGAAATTTACATCACCATAGTGGATTAGCTTGTATCGGATTATATAGGTTCCGTTTGGCATTTATAAGTCTGAGTGAGTGGATTTAGCTTATTTAGGAGATATAAAAGGGTATAAGAGAAAATGGTGCCTTTAGGGGGTAATGAGCTCGGTATTTGTTGGTTGATGTGATTTATGTCAAGTTAAATCACTATGTTTGTTTTTACGTTGTTTAAATGCCTTTGTTTGGATAGGTCACTGTTTATTTGCATTGTTTTGATTTTAAGAGGTAAAATTTCAGTTTTCGATGGAGCGGTGTTGATTTCCCAAATTCTCTAAATAAGTTGGTTTTGTTTAACTTAGATTTGGGAGATTATGCAGCCTATTCTATAAGTTATAATGGGTTTGTTTAATTAAGAATAGTGTGATTAGATTTGTAATAAGCTCTCTTCTTCAGGGTTAAATTGAGTAAGACAAGTTTTTTTTTTTGTTTACTTTTAGATTGTTTAGTTGGCGGACTGTTTGGAATGATCAACGTTTATTTGTTTTATTGACCTACGATTTGGTCTATTTATATGTTAGAGAGCAGTTGATTTGACTTCCTACTTTATTTGGGTATGCCTAGTTCTTTTCTGTCAGTTTTGATTTGATTGATTTTTGATTGGTTTGCAATGGCTAGGTTCATTTTCGATCGTCTGTAATTGTTTGTACTTGGGTATCGATAGACACAGTTTCATACGAATTGGAAGAATTGTTTTGATTATGCTTAACTATATTCGGTCTCTACCAGATGGTTTTTTGTATGTTGAGTTTGATTCATTTTTATCAGGGTTGGTTTTTTAGAAAGGGAATAATCTAAAACTGTACGCATCTTATTTCGTAAGGGAAGACTCTATTTTAGTTCTTGACTTGATAAATTAGGTCGCTTTGGATAGTATTGGATTATTTGGACTGATTTCAGCAACGATTTTCTTTGATGACATCATTTTGGGATGCTATCTATAGCTTTTGTTGGATTTTTTAAATAAATTGGATAATTTTCCCTATGCTTTTGCTTTATCAGTTACGGAATGATCGCTTCGGCCGACATGAAATGGTTGTGTGGGTTCCAATTTGGGTTGGAAAAGTTGGCTTTTTTTAGAGCTCTATTCTAACAGACTCTATTCGGCGGATTGTTGTAAAATGCTGACAGTGATTGTTATTTGCAGTTTGGCCCTAATATTTAATGATTTATTCGTTATGGTTTTTGAATAATTTTCGGGTTATGAAATTGTTAGTTTTTTGAATATTTGGGCAATGAAATACGAAAACATCTATTTTTTATCCTTTGAAGATTAAGTTAGTTGGTTTAGCACAAGGAATTTACATCACCAGAGTGGATTCAATCGTATCGGATTATATAGGTTCTGTTTGGCACTTATAAGTGTGAGTGAGTGGATTTAGCATATTTAGGAGATATAAAGGGTATAAGAGAAAATGGTGCCTTTAGGGGATAATGAGCTCGGTATTTGTTGGTTGATGTGATTTATGTCAAGTTATATCACTATGTTTGTTTTTACGTTGTTTAAATGCCTTTGTTTGGATTGGTCATTGTTTATTTGCATTGTTTTGATTTTAAGAGGTAACGTTTTCAGCTTTTGGTGGAGCGGTGTTGATTTCCCAACTTCTCTAAATAAGTTGGTTTTGTTTAACTTAGATTTGGGAGATTATGCAGCCTGTGCTATAAGTTCTAATGGATTTGTTTAATTAAGAATAGTGTGATTAGATCTATAATAAGCTCTATTCTTCTGGGTTAAATTGAGTAAAACAATTTTCTTTTTTTGTTTTGTTTTAAATTGGTTAGATGGGGGACTATTTGGATTGATCAACGTTTATTTGTTTTATTTACCTACGACTTGGTCTATTTATAAGTTAGAGAGCAGTTGATTTGACTTCCTACTTTATTTGGGCATAACTGGTTCGCTTTTGTCAGTTTTGATTTGTTTGATTTTTGATTGGTTTGCAACGGCTTGGTTCGTTTTGGATCGTCTATAATTGTTTGCACCAGGGTATCGATAGACACAGTTTCAAAGGAGTTGGAAGAATTGTTTTGATTAAGCTTAACTTAATTCGATCTCTACCAGATGGTTTGTTCTATGTTGAGTTTGATTCATTTTTATCAAGGTTGGTTTGTTAAAAAGGGAAAAATCTAAAACTGCACGCATCTTATTTCATAAGGGCTGACTCTATTTTAGTTTTTGACTTGATAAATTAGGTCGCTTTGGATAGTATTGGATTATTTGGACTGATTTCAGCAATGATTTTCTTTGATGGCATCAATCTGGGATGCTATCTATAGCATTGGTTGGATTTTTTAAATAAATTGGATAATTTTTCCTATGCTTTTGCTTTATCAGTTACGGAATGGTCGTTTCAACTGACATGAAATGGTTGTGTGGGTTCCAATTTGGGTTGGAAAAATGGCTTTTGTTAGAGCTCTGATCTAACAAACTCTATTATGCGGATTGTAGTAAAATGCTGAGAGTGATTGTTGTTTGTAGTTTGGCCCTAATATTTAATGTTTTATTCATTAGGGTTTTCAAATAATTTTCGGGCGATGAAATTGTTTGTTTTTGATTATTTTGGGCAATGAAATACGAAAACATCTTTTTTTGATCCTTTGAAGATTAAGTTAGTTTGTTTAGCACTAGAAATTTACATCACCATAGTGGATTAGCTTGTATCGGATTATATAGGTTCCGTTTGGCATTTATAAGTCTGAGTGAGTGGATTTAGCTTATTTAGGAGATATAAAAGGGTATAAGAGAAAATGGTGCCTTTAGGGGGTAATGAGCTCGGTATTTGTTGGTTGATGTGATTTATGTCAAGTTATATCACTATGTTTGTTTTTACGTTGTTTAAAGGCCTTTGTTTGGATAGGTCACTGTTTATTTGCATTGTTTTGATTTTAAGAGGTAAAATTTCAGTTTTTGATGGAGCGGAGTTGATTTCCCAAATTCTCTAAATAAGTTGGTTTTGTTTAACTTAGATTTGGGAGATTATGCAGCCTATTCTATAAGTTATAATGGGTTTGTTTAATTAAGAATAGTGTGATTAGATTTGTAATAAGCTCTCTTCTTCAGGGTTAAATTGAGTAAGACAAGTTTTTTTTTTTTGTTTACTTTTAGATTGTTTAGTTGGCGGACTGTTTGGAATGATCAACGTTTATTTGTTTTATTGACCTACGATTTGGTCTATTTATATGTTAGAGAGCAGTTGATTTGACTTCCTACTTTATTTGGGTATGCCTAGTTCTTTTCTGTAAGTTTTGATTTGATTGATTTTTGATTGGTTTGCAATGGCTTGGTTCATTTTCGATCGTCTGTAATTGTTTGTACTTGGGTATCGATAGACACAGTTTCATACGAATTGGAAGAATTGTTTTGATTATGCTTAACTATATTCGGTCTCTACCAGATGGTTTTTTGTATGTTGAGTTTGATTCATTTTTATCAGGGTTGGTTTTTTAGAAAGGGAATAATCTAAAACTGTACGCATCTTATTTCGTAAGGGAAGACTCTATTTTAGTTCTTGACTTGATAAATTAGGTCGCTTTGGATAGTATTGGATTATTTGGACTGATTTCAGCAACGATTTTCTTTGATGACATCATTTTGGGATGCTATCTATAGCTTTTGTTGGATTTTTGAAATAAATTGGATAATTTTTCCTATGCTTTTGCTTTATCAGTTACGGAATGATCGCTTCGGCCGACATGAAATGGTTGTGTGGGTTCCAATTTGGGTTGGAAAAGTTGGCTTTTTTTAGAGCTCTATTCTAACAGACTCTATTCGGGGGATTGTTGTAAAATGCTGACAGTGATTGTTATTTCCAGTTTGGCCCTAATATTTAATGATTTATTCGTTATGGTTTTTGAATAATTTTCGGGTTATGAAATTGTTAGTTTTTTGAAAATTTGGGCAATGAAATACGAAAACATCTATTTTTTATCCTTTGAAGATTAAGTTAGTTGGTTTAGCACAAGGAATTTACATCACCAGAGTGGATTCACTCGTATCGGATTATATAGGTTCTGTTTGGCACTGATAAGTGTGAGTGAGTGGATTTAGCATATTTAGGAGATATAAAGGGTATAAGAGAAAATGGTGCCTTTAGGGGGTTATGAGCTCGGTATTTGTTGGTTGATGTGATTTATGTCAAGTTATATCACTATGTTTGTTTTTACGTTGTTTAAATGCCTTTGTTTGGATTGGTCATTGTTTATTTGCATTGTTTTGACTTTAAGAGGTAACGTTTTCAGCTTTTGATGGAGCGGTGTTGATTTCCCAATTTCTCTAAATAAGTTGGTTTTGTTTAACTTAGATTTGGGAGATTATGCAGCCTGTGCTATAAGTTCTAATGGATTTGTTTAATTAAGAATAGTGTGATTAGATCTATAATAAGCTCTATTCTTCTGGGTTAAATTGAGTAAAACAATTTTCTTTTTTTGTTTTGTTTTAAATTGGTTAGATGGGGGACTATTTGGATTGATCAACGTTTATTTGTTTTATTTACCTACGACTTGGTCTATTTATAAGTTAGAGAGCAGTTGATTTGACTTCCTACTTTATTTGGGCATAACTGGTTCGCTTTTGTTAGTTTTGATTTGTTTGATTTTTGATTGGTTTGCAACGGCTTGGTTCGTTTTGGATCGTCTATAATTGTTTGCACCAGGGTATCGATAGACACAGTTTCAAAGGAGTTGGAAGAATTGTTTTGATTAAGCTTAACTTAATTCGATCTCTACCAGATGGTTTGTTCTATGTTGAGTTTGATTCATTTTTATCAAGGTTGGTTTGTTAAAAAGGGAAAAATCTAAAACTGCACGCATCTTATTTCATAAGGGCTGACTCTATTTTAGTTTTTGACTTGATAAATTAGGTCGCTTTGGATAGTATTGGATTATTTGGACTGATTTCAGCAATGATTTTCTTTGATGGCATCAATCTGGGATGCTATCTATAGCATTGGTTGGATTTTTTAAATAAATTGGATAATTTTTCCTATGCTTTTGCTTTATCAGTTACGGAATGGTCGTTTCAACTGACATGAAATGGTTGTGTGGGTTCCAATTTGGGTTGGAAAATTGGCTTTTGTTAGAGCTCTGATCTAACAAACTCTATTATGCGGATTGTAGTAAAATGCTGAGAGTGATTGTTGTTTGTAGTTTGGCCCTAATATTTAATGTTTTATTCATTAGGGTTTTCAAATAATTTTCGGGCGATGAAATTGTTTGTTTTTGATTATTTTGGGCAATGAAATACGAAAACATCTTTTTTTGATCCCTTGAAAATTAAGTTAGTTTGTTTAGCACTAGAAATTTACATCACCATAGTGGATTAGCTTGTATCGGATTATATAGGTTCCGTTTGGCATTTATAAGTCTGAGTGAGTGGATTTAGCTTATTTAGGAGATATAAAAGGGTATAAGAGAAAATGGTGCCTTTAGGGGGTAATGAGCTCGGTATTTGTTGGTTGATGTGATTTATGTCAAGTTATATCACTATGTTTGTTTTTACGTTGTTTAAATGCCTTTGTTTGGATAGGTCACTGTTTATTTGCATTGTTTTGATATTAAGAGGTAAAATTTCAGTTTTTGATGGAGCGGAGTTGATTTCCCAAATTCTCTAAATAAGTTGGTTTTGTTTAACTTAAATTTGGGAGATTATGCAGCCTATTCTATAAGTTATAATGGGTTTGTTTAATTAAGAATAGTGTGATTAGATTTGTAATAAGCTCTCTTCTTCAGGGTTAAATTGAGTAAGACAAGTTTTTTTTTTTTGTTTACTTTTAGATTGTTTAGTTGGCGGACTGTTTGGAATGATCAACGTTTATTTGTTTTATTGACCTACGATTTGGTCTATTTATATGTTAGAGAGCAGTTGATTTGACTTCCTACTTTATTTGGGTATGCCTAGTTCTTTTCTGTCAGTTTTGATTTGATTGATTTTTGATTGGTTTGCAATGGCTTGGTTCATTTTCGATCGTCTGTAATTGTTTGTACTAGGGTATCGATAGACACAGTTTCCTTCGAATTGGAAGAATTGTTTTGATTATGCTTAACTATATTCGGTATCTACCAGATGGTTTTTTGTATGTTGAGTTTGATTCATTTTTATCAGGGTTGGTTTTTTAAAAAGGGAATAATCTAAAACTGTACGCATCTTATTTCGTAAGGGAAGACTCTATTTTAGTTCTTGACTTGATAAATTAGGTCGCTTTGGATAGTATTGGATTGTTTGGACTGATTTCAGCAACGATTTTCTTTGATGACATCATTTTGGGATGCTATCTATAGCTTTTGTTGGATTTTTTAAATAAATTGGATAATTTTTCCTATGCTTTTGCTTTATCAGTTACGGAATGATCGCTTCGGCCGACATGAAATGGTTGTGTGGGTTCCAATTTGGGTTGGAAAGTTGGCTTTTTTTAGAGCTCTATTCTAACAGACTCTATTCGGCGGATTATTGTAAAATGCTGAGAGTGATTGTTATTTGCAGTTTGGCCCTAATATTTAATGATTTATTCGTTATGGTTTTTGAATAATTTTCGGGTTATGAAATTGTTAGTTTTTTGAAAATTTGGGCAATGAAATACGAAAACATCTATTTTTTATCCTTTGAAGATTAAGTTAGTTGGTTTAGCACAAGGAATTTACATCACCAGAGTGGATTCACTCGTATCGGATTATATAGGTTCTGTTTGGCACTGATAAGTGTGAGTGAGTGGATTTAGCATATTTAGGAGATATAAAGGGTATAAGAGAAAATGGTGCCTTTAGGGGATAATGAGCTCGGTATTTGTTGGTTGATGTGATTTATGTCAAGTTATATCACTATGTTTGTTTTTACGTTGTTTAAATGCCTTTGTTTGGATTTGTCATTGTTTATTTGCATTGTTTTGATTTTAAGAGGTAACGTTTTCAGCTTTTGGTGGAGCGGTGTTGATTTCCCAACTTCTCTAAATAAGTTGGTTTTGTTTAACTTAGATTTGGGAGATTATGCAGCCTGTGCTATAAGTTCTAATGGATTTGTTTAATTAAGAATAGTGTGATTAGATCTATAATAAGCTCTATTCTTCTGGGTTAAATTGAGTAAAACAATTTTCTTTTTTTGTTTTGTTTTAAATTGGTTAGATGGGGGACTATTTGGATTGATCAACGTTTATTTGTTTTATTTACCTACGACTTGGTCTATTTATAAGTTAGAGAGCAGTTGATTTGACTTCCTACTTTATTTGGGCATAACTGGTTCGCTTTTGTCAGTTTTGATTTGTTTGATTTTTGATTGGTTTGCAACGGCTTGGTTCGTTTTGGATCGTCTATAATTGTTTGCACCAGGGTATCGATAGACACAGTTTCAAAGGAGTTGGAAGAATTGTTTTGATTAAGCTTAACTTAATTCGATCTCTACCAGATGGTTTGTTCTATGTTGAGTTTGATTCATTTTTATCAAGGTTGGTTTGTTAAAAAGGGAAAAATCTAAAACTGCACGCATCTTATTTCATAAGGGCTGACTCTATTTTAGTTTTTGACTTGATAAATTAGGTCGCTTTGGATAGTATTGGATTATTTGGACTGATTTCAGCAATGATTTTCTTTGATGGCATCAATCTGGGATGCTATCTATAGCATTGGTTGGATTTTTTAAATAAATTGGATAATTTTTCCTATGCTTTTGCTTTATCAGTTACGGAATGGTCGTTTCAACTGACATGAAATGGTTGTGTGGGTTCCAATTTGGGTTGGAAAAATGGCTTTTGTTAGAGCTCTGATCTAACAAACTCTATTATGCGGATTGTAGTAAAATGCTGAGAGTGATTGTTGTTTGTAGTTTGGCCCTAATATTTAATGTTTTATTCATTAGGGTTTTCAAATAATTTTCGGGCGATGAAATTGTTTGTTTTTGATTATTTTGGGCAATGAAATACGAAAACATCTTTTTTTGATCCTTTGAAGATTAAGTTAGTTTGTTTAGCACTAGAAATTTACATCACCATAGTGGATTAGCTTGTATCGGATTATATAGGTTCCGTTTGGCATTTATAAGTCTGAGTGAGTGGATTTAGCTTATTTAGGAGATATAAAAGGGTATAAGAGAAAATGGTGCCTTTAGGGGGTAATGAGCTCGGTATTTGTTGGTTGATGTGATTTATGTCAAGTTATATCACTATGTTTGTTTTTACGTTGTTTAAAGGCCTTTGTTTGGATAGGTCACTGTTTATTTGCATTGTTTTGATTTTAAGAGGTAAAATTTCAGTTTTTGATGGAGCGGAGTTGATTTCCCAAATTCTCTAAATAAGTTGGTTTTGTTTAACTTAGATTTGGGAGATTATGCAGCCTATTCTATAAGTTATAATGGGTTTGTTTAATTAAGAATAGTGTGATTAGATTTGTAATAAGCTCTCTTCTTCAGGGTTAAATTGAGTAAGACAAGTTTTTTTTTTTTGTTTACTTTTAGATTGTTTAGTTGGCGGACTGTTTGGAATGATCAACGTTTATTTGTTTTATTGACCTACGATTTGGTCTATTTATATGTTAGAGAGCAGTTGATTTGACTTCCTACTTTATTTGGGTATGCCTAGTTCTTTTCTGTAAGTTTTGATTTGATTGATTTTTGATTGGTTTGCAATGGCTTGGTTCATTTTCGATCGTCTGTAATTGTTTGTACTTGGGTATCGATAGACACAGTTTCATACGAATTGGAAGAATTGTTTTGATTATGCTTAACTATATTCGGTCTCTACCAGATGGTTTTTTGTATGTTGAGTTTGATTCATTTTTATCAGGGTTGGTTTTTTAGAAAGGGAATAATCTAAAACTGTACGCATCTTATTTCGTAAGGGAAGACTCTATTTTAGTTCTTGACTTGATAAATTAGGTCGCTTTGGATAGTATTGGATTATTTGGACTGATTTCAGCAACGATTTTCTTTGATGACATCATTTTGGGATGCTATCTATAGCTTTTGTTGGATTTTTGAAATAAATTGGATAATTTTTCCTATGCTTTTGCTTTATCAGTTACGGAATGATCGCTTCGGCCGACATGAAATGGTTGTGTGGGTTCCAATTTGGGTTGGAAAAGTTGGCTTTTTTTAGAGCTCTATTCTAACAGACTCTATTCGGGGGATTGTTGTAAAATGCTGACAGTGATTGTTATTTGCAGTTTGGCCCTAATATTTAATGATTTATTCGTTATGGTTTTTGAATAATTTTCGGGTTATGAAATTGTTAGTTTTTTGAAAATTTGGGCAATGAAATACGAAAACATCTATTTTTTATCCTTTGAAGATTAAGTTAGTTGGTTTAGCACAAGGAATTTACATCACCAGAGTGGATTCACTCGTATCGGATTATATAGGTTCTGTTTGGCACTGATAAGTGTGAGTGAGTGGATTTAGCATATTTAGGAGATATAAAGGGTATAAGAGAAAATGGTGCCTTTAGGGGGTTATGAGCTCGGTATTTGTTGGTTGATGTGATTTATGTCAAGTTATATCACTATGTTTGTTTTTACGTTGTTTAAATGCCTTTGTTTGGATTGGTCATTGTTTATTTGCATTGTTTTGACTTTAAGAGGTAACGTTTTCAGCTTTTGATGGAGCGGTGTTGATTTCCCAATTTCTCTAAATAAGTTGGTTTTGTTTAACTTAGATTTGGGAGATTATGCAGCCTGTGCTATAAGTTCTAATGGATTTGTTTAATTAAGAATAGTGTGATTAGATCTATAATAAGCTCTATTCTTCTGGGTTAAATTGAGTAAAACAATTTTCTTTTTTTGTTTTGTTTTAAATTGGTTAGATGGGGGACTATTTGGATTGATCAACGTTTATTTGTTTTATTTACCTACGACTTGGTCTATTTATAAGTTAGAGAGCAGTTGATTTGACTTCCTACTTTATTTGGGCATAACTGGTTCGCTTTTGTTAGTTTTGATTTGTTTGATTTTTGATTGGTTTGCAACGGCTTGGTTCGTTTTGGATCGTCTATAATTGTTTGCACCAGGGTATCGATAGACACAGTTTCAAAGGAGTTGGAAGAATTGTTTTGATTAAGCTTAACTTAATTCGATCTCTACCAGATGGTTTGTTCTATGTTGAGTTTGATTCATTTTTATCAAGGTTGGTTTGTTAAAAAGGGAAAAATCTAAAACTGCACGCATCTTATTTCATAAGGGCTGACTCTATTTTAGTTTTTGACTTGATAAATTAGGTCGCTTTGGATAGTATTGGATTATTTGGACTGATTTCAGCAATGATTTTCTTTGATGGCATCAATCTGGGATGCTATCTATAGCATTGGTTGGATTTTTTAAATAAATTGGATAATTTTTCCTATGCTTTTGCTTTATCAGTTACGGAATGGTCGTTTCAACTGACATGAAATGGTTGTGTGGGTTCCAATTTGGGTTGGAAAAATGGCTTTTGTTAGAGCTCTGATCTAACAAACTCTATTATGCGGATTGTAGTAAAATGCTGAGAGTGATTGTTGTTTGTAGTTTGGCCCTAATATTTAATGTTTTATTCATTAGGGTTTTCAAATAATTTTCGGGCGATGAAATTGTTTGTTTTTGATTATTTTGGGCAATGAAATACGAAAACATCTTTTTTTGATCCCTTGAAAATTAAGTTAGTTTGTTTAGCACTAGAAATTTACATCACCATAGTGGATTAGCTTGTATCGGATTATATAGGTTCCGTTTGGCATTTATAAGTCTGAGTGAGTGGATTTAGCTTATTTAGGAGATATAAAAGGGTATAAGAGAAAATGGTGCCTTTAGGGGGTAATGAGCTCGGTATTTGTTGGTTGATGTGATTTATGTCAAGTTATATCACTATGTTTGTTTTTACGTTGTTTAAATGCCTTTGTTTGGATAGGTCACTGTTTATTTGCATTGTTTTGATATTAAGAGGTAAAATTTCAGTTTTTGATGGAGCGGAGTTGATTTCCCAAATTCTCTAAATAAGTTGGTTTTGTTTAACTTAAATTTGGGAGATTATGCAGCCTATTCTATAAGTTATAATGGGTTTGTTTAATTAAGAATAGTGTGATTAGATTTGTAATAAGCTCTCTTCTTCAGGGTTAAATTGAGTAAGACAAGTTTTTTTTTTTTGTTTACTTTTAGATTGTTTAGTTGGCGGACTGTTTGGAATGATCAACGTTTATTTGTTTTATTGACCTACGATTTGGTCTATTTATATGTTAGAGAGCAGTTGATTTGACTTCCTACTTTATTTGGGTATGCCTAGTTCTTTTCTGTCAGTTTTGATTTGATTGATTTTTGATTGGTTTGCAATGGCTTGGTTCATTTTCGATCGTCTGTAATTGTTTGTACTTGGGTATCGATAGACACAGTTTCCTTCGAATTGGAAGAATTGTTTTGATTATGCTTAACTATATTCGGTATCTACCAGATGGTTTTTTGTATGTTGAGTTTGATTCATTTTTATCAGGGTTGGTTTTTTAAAAAGGGAATAATCTAAAACTGTACGCATCTTATTTCGTAAGGGAAGACTCTATTTTAGTTCTTGACTTGATAAATTAGGTCGCTTTGGATAGTATTGGATTGTTTGGACTGATTTCAGCAACGATTTTCTTTGATGACATCATTTTGGGATGCTATCTATAGCTTTTGTTGGATTTTTTAAATAAATTGGATAATTTTTCCTATGCTTTTGCTTTATCAGTTACGGAATGATCGCTTCGGCCGACATGAAATGATTGTGTGGGTTCCAATTTGGGTTGGAAAAGTTGGCTTTTTTTAGAGCTCTATTCTAACAGACTCTATTCGGCGGATTATTGTAAAATGCTGAGAGTGATTGTTATTTGCAGTTTGGCCCTAATATTTAATGATTTATTCGTTATGGTTTTTGAATAATTTTCGGGTTATGAAATTGTTAGTTTTTTGAAAATTTGGGCAATGAAATACGAAAACATCTATTTTTTATCCTTTGAAGATTAAGTTAGTTGGTTTAGCACAAGGAATTTACATCACCAGAGTGGATTCACTCGTATCGGATTATATAGGTTCTGTTTGGCACTGATAAGTGTGAGTGAGTGGATTTAGCATATTTAGGAGATATAAAGGGTATAAGAGAAAATGGTGCCTTTAGGGGGTTATGAGCTCGGTATTTGTTGGTTGATGTGATTTATGTCAAGTTATATCACTATGTTTGTTTTTACGTTGTTTAAATGCCTTTGTTTGGATTGGTCATTGTTTATTTGCATTGTTTTGATTTTAAGAGGTAACGTTTTCAGCTTTTGATGGAGCGGTGTTGATTTCGCAACTTCTCTAAATAAGTTGGTTTTGTTTAACTTAGATTTGGGAGATTATGCAGCCTGTGCTATAAGTTCTAATGGATTTGTTTAATTAAGAATAGTGTGATTAGATCTATAATAAGCTCTATTCTTCTGGGTTAAATTGAGTAAAACAAGTTTCTTTTTTTGTTTTGTTTTAAAATGGTTAGATGGGGGACTATTTGGATTGATCAACGTTTATTTGTTTTATTTACCTACGACTTGGTCTATTTATAAGTTAGAGAGCAGTTGATTTGACTTCCTACTTTATTTGGGCATAACTGGTTCGCTTTTTTCAGTTTTGATTTGTTTGATTTTTGATTGGTTTGCAACGGCTTGGTTCGTTTTGGATCGTCTATAATTGTTTGCACCAGGGTATCGATAGACACAGTTTCAAAGGAGTTGGAAGAATTGTTTTGATTAAGCTTAACTTAATTCGATCTCTACCAGATGGTTTGTTCTATGTTGAGTTTGATTCATTTTTATCAAGGTTGGTTTGTTAAAAAGGGAAAAATCTAAAACTGCACGCATCTTATTTCATAAGGGCTGACTCTATTTTAATTTTTGACTTGATAAATTAGGTCGCTTTGGATAGTATTGGATTATTTGGACTGATTTCAGCAATGATTTTCTTTGATGGCATCATTCTGGGATGCTATCTATAGCATTGGTTGGATTTTTTAAATAAATTGGATAATTTCTCCTATGCTTTTGCTTTATTAGTTACGGAATGGTCGTTTCAACTGACATGAAATGGTTGTGTGGGTTCCAATTTGGGTTGGAAAAATGGCTTTTGTTAGAGCTCTGTTCTAACAAACTCTATTAGGCGGATTGTAGTAAAATGCTGAGAGTGATTGTTGTTTGTAGTTTGGCCCTAATATTTAATGTTTTATTCATTAGGGTTTTCAAATAATTTTCGGGCGATGAAATTGTTTGTTTTTGATTATTTTGGGCAATGAAATACGAAAACATCTTTTTTTGATCCTTTGAAGATTAAGTTAGTTGGTTTAGCACTAGAAATTTACATCACCATAGTGGATTAGCTTGTATCGGATTATATAGGTTCCGTTTGGCATTTATAAGTCTGAGTGAGTGGATTTAGCTTATTTAGGAGATATAAAAGGGTATAAGAGAAAAAGGTGCCTTTAGGGGGTAATGAGCTCGGTATTTGTTGGTTGATGTGATTTATGTCAAGTTAAATCACTATGTTTGTTTTTACGTTGTTTAAATGCCTTTGTTTGGATAGGTCACTGTTTATTTGCATTGTTTTGATTTTAAGAGGTAAAATTTCAGTTTTCGATGGAGCGGTGTTGATTTCCCAAATTCTCTAAATAAGTTGGTTTTGTTTAACTTAGATTTGGGAGATTATGCAGCCTATTCTATAAGTTATAATGGGTTTGTTTAATTAAGAATAGTGTGATTAGATTTGTAATAAGCTCTCTTCTTCAGGGTTAAATTGAGTAAGACAAGTTTTTTTTTTTGTTTACTTTTAGATTGTTTAGTTGGCGGACTGTTTGGAATGATCAACGTTTATTTGTTTTATTGACCTACGACTTGGTCTATTTATATGTTAGAGAGCAGTTGATTTGACTTCCTACTTTGTTTGGGTATGCCTAGTTCTTTTCTGTCAGTTTTGATTTGATTGATTTTTGATTGGTTTGCAATGGCTTGGTTCATTTTCGATCGTCTGTAATTGTTTGTACTTGGGTATCGATAGACACAGTTTCATACGAATTGGAAGAATTGTTTTGATTATGCTTAACTATATTCGGTCTCTACCAGATGGTTTTTTGTATGTTGAGTTTGATTCATTTTTATCAGGGTTGGTTTTTTAGAAAGGGAATAATCTAAAACTGTACGCATCTTATTTCGTAAGGGAAGACTCTATTTTAGTTCTTGACTTGATAAATTAGGTCGCTTTGGATAGTATTGGATTATTTGGACTGATTTCAGCAACGATTTTCTTTGATGACATCATTTTGGGATGCTATCTATAGCTTTTGTTGGATTTTTTAAATAAATTGGATAATTTTTCCTATGCTTTTGCTTTATCAGTTACGGAATGATCGCTTCGGCCGACATGAAAAGGTTGTGTGGGTTCCAATTTGGGTTGGAAAAGTTGGCTTTTTTTAGAGCTCTATTCTAACAGACTCTATTCGGGGGATTGTTGTAAAATGCTGACAGTGATTGTTATTTGCAGTTTGGCCCTAATATTTAATGATTTATTCGTTATGGTTTTTGAATAATTTTCGGGTTATGAAATTGTTAGTTTTTTGAATATTTGGGCAATGAAATACGAAAACATCTATTTTTTATCCTTTGAAGATTAAGTTAGTTGGTTTAGCACAAGGAATTTACATCACCAGAGTGGATTCAATCGTATCGGATTATATAGGTTCTGTTTGGCACTTATAAGTGTGAGTGAGTGGATTTAGCATATTTAGGAGATATAAAGGGTATAAGAGAAAATGGTGCCTTTAGGGGGTAATGAGCTCGGTATTTGTTGGTTGATGTGATTTATGTCAAGTTGTATCACTATGTTTGTTTTTACGTTGTTTAAATGCCTTTGTTTGGATTTGTCATTGTTTATTTGCATTGTTTTGATTTTAAGAGGTAACGTTTTCAGCTTTTGATGGAGCGGTGTTGATTTCCCAACTTCTCTAAATAAGTTGGTTTTGTTTAACCTAGATTTGGGAGATTATGCAGCCTGTGCTATAAGTTCTAATGGATTTGTTTAATTAAGAATAGTGTGATTAGATCTATAATAAGCTCTATTCTTCTGGGTTAAATTGAGTAAAACAATTTTCTTTTTTTGTTTTGTTTTAAATTGGTTAGATGGGGGACTATTTGGATTGATCAACGTTTATTTGTTTTATTTACCTTCGACTTGGTCTATTTATAAGTTAGAGAGCAGTTGATTTGACTTCCTACTTTATTTGGGCATAACTGGTTCGCTTTTGTCAGTTTTGATTTGTTTGATTTTTGATTGGTTTGCAACGGCTTGGTTCGTTTTGGATCGTCTATAATTGTTTGCACCAGGGTATCGATAGACACAGTTTCAAAGGAGTTGGAAGAATTGTTTTGATTAAGCTTAACTTAATTCGATCTCTACCAGATGGTTTGTTCTATGTTGAGTTTGATTCATTTTTATCAAGGTTGGTTTGTTAAAAAGGGAAAAATCTAAAACTGCACGCATCTTATTTCATAAGGGCTGACTCTATTTTAGTTTTTGACTTGATAAATTAGGTCGCTTTGGATAGTATTGGATTATTTGGACTGATTTCAGCAATGATTTTCTTTGATGGCATCAATCTGGGATGCTATCTATAGCATTGGTTGGATGTTTTAAATAAATTGGATAATTTCTCCTATGCTTTTGCTTTATTAGTTACGGAATGGTCGTTTCAACTGACATGAAATGGTTGTGTGGGTTCCAATTTGGGTTGGAAAAATGGCTTTTGTTAGAGCTCTGATCTAACAAACTCTATTATGCGGATTGTAGTAAAATGCTGAGAGTGATTGTTGTTTGTAGTTTGGCCCTAATATTTAATGTTTTATTCATTAGGGTTTTCAAATAATTTTCGGGCGATGAAATTGTTTGTTTTTGATTATTTTGGGCAATGAAATACGAAAACATCTTTTTTTGATCCTTTGAAGATTAAGTTAGTTGGTTTAGCACTAGAAATTTACATCACCATTGTGGATTAGCTTGTATCGGATTATATAGGTTCCGTTTGGCATTTATAAGTCTGAGTGAGTGGATTTAGCTTATTTAGGAGATATAAAAGGGTATAAGAGAAAATGGTGCCTTTAGGGGGTAATGAGCTCGGTATTTGTTGGTTGATGTGATTTATGTCAAGTTAAATCACTATGTTTGTTTTTACGTTGTTTAAATGCCTTTGTTTGGATAGGTCACTGTTTATTTGCATTGTTTTGATTTTAAGAGGTAAAATTTCAGTTTTCGATGGAGCGGAGTTGATTTCCCAAATTCTCTAAATAAGTTGGTTTTGTTTAACTTAGATTTGGGAGATTATGCAGCCTATTCTATAAGTTATAATGGGTTTGTTTAATTAAGAATAGTGTGATTAGATTTGTAATAAGCTCTCTTCTTCAGGGTTAAATTGAGTAAGACAAGTTTTTTTTTTTTGTTTACTTTTAGATTGTTTAGTTGGCGGACTGTTTGGAATGATCAACGTTTATTTGTTTTATTGACCTACGATTTGGTCTATTTATATGTTAGAGAGCAGTTGATTTGACTTCCTACTTTATTTGGGTATGCCTAGTTCTTTTCTGTCAGTTTTGATTTGATTGATTTTTGATTGGTTTGCACTGGCTTGGTTCATTTTCGATCGTCTGTAATTGTTTGTACTTGGGTATCGATAGACACAGTTTCGTACGAATTGGAAGAATTGTTTTGATTATGCTTAACTATATTCGGTCTCTACCAGATGGTTTTTTGTATGTTGAGTTTGATTCATTTTTATCAGGGTTGGTTTTTTAAAAAGGGAATAATCTAAAACTGTACGCATCTTATTTCGTAAGGGAAGACTCTATTTTAGTTCTTGACTTGATAAATTAGGTCGCTTTGGATAGTATTGGATTGTTTGGACTGATTTCAGCAACGATTTTCTTTGATGACATCATTTTGGGATGCTATCTATAGCTTTTGTTGGATTTTTTAAATAAATTGGATAATTTTTCCTATGCTTTTGCTTTATCAGTTACGGAATGATCGCTTCGGCCGACATGAAATGGTTGTGTGGGTTCCAATTTGGGTTGGAAAAGTTGGCTTTTTTTAGAGCTCTATTCTAACAGACTCTATTCGGCGGATTGTTGTAAAATGCTGAGAGTGATTGTTATTTGCAGTTTGGCCCTAATATTTAATGATTTATTCGTTATGGTTTTTGAATAATTTTCGGGTTATGAAATTGTTAGTTTTTTGAAAATTTGGGCAATGAAATACGAAAACATCTATTTTTTATCCTTTGAAGATTAAGTTAGTTGGTTTAGCACAAGGAATTTACATCACCAGAGTGGATTCACTCGTATCGGATTATATAGGTTCTGTTTGGCACTGATAAGTGTGAGTGAGTGGATTTAGCATATTTAGGAGATATAAAGGGTATAAGAGAAAATGGTGCCTTTAGGGGGTTATGAGCTCGGTATTTGTTGGTTGATGTGATTTATGTCAAGTTATATCACTATGTTTGTTTTTACGTTGTTTAAATGCCTTTGTTTGGATTGGTCATTGTTTATTTGCATTGTTTTGATTTTAAGAGGTAACGTTTTCAGCTTTTGATGGAGCGGTGTTGATTTCGCAACTTCTCTAAATAAGTTGGTTTTGTTTAACTTAGATTTGGGAGATTATGCAGCCTGTGCTATAAGTTCTAATGGATTTGTTTAATTAAGAATAGTGTGATTAGATCTGTAATAAGCTCTATTCTTCTGGGTTAAATTGAGTAAAACAAGTTTCTTTTTTTGTTTTGTTTTAAAATGGTTAGATGGGGGACTATTTGGATTGATCAACGTTTATTTGTTTTATTTACCTACGACTTGGTCTATTTATAAGTTAGAGAGCAGTTGATTTGACTTCCTACTTTAATTGGGCATAACTGGTTCGCTTTTGTCAGTTTTGATTTGTTTGATTTTTGATTGGTTTGCAACGGCTTGGTTCGTTTTGGATCGTCTATAATTGTTTGCACTTGGGTATCGATAGACACAGTTTCAAAGGAGTTGGAAGAATTGTTTTGATTAAGCTTAACTTAATTCGATCTCAACCAGATGGTTTGTTCTATGTTGAGTTTGATTCATTTTTATCAAGGTTGGTTTGTTAAAAAGGGAAAAATCTAAAACTGCACGCATCTTATTTCATAAGGGCTGACTCTATTTTAGTTTTTGACTTGATAAATTAGGTCGCTTTGGATAGTATTGGATTATTTGGACTGATTTCAGCAATGATTTTCTTTGATGGCATCAATCTGGGATGCTATCTATAGCATTGGTTGGATTTTTTAAATAAATTGGATAATTTTTCCGATGCTTTTGCTTTATCAGTTACGGAATGGTCGTTTCAACTGACATGAAATGGTTGTGTGGGTTCCAATTTGGGTTGGAAAAATGGCTTTTGTTAGAGCTCTGATCTAACAAACTCTATTATGCGCATTGTAGTAAAATGCTGAGAGTGATTGTTGTTTGTAGTTTGGCCCTAATATTTAATGTTTTATTCATTAGGGTTTTCAAATAATTTTCGGGCGATGAAATTGTTTGTTTTTGATTATTTTGGGCAATGAAATACGAAAACATCTTTTTTTGATCCTTTGAAGATTAAGTTAGTTTGTTTAGCACTAGAAATTTACATCACCATAGTGGATTAGCTTGTATCGGATTATATAGGTTCCGTTTGGCATTTATAAGTCTGAGTGAGTGGATTTAGCTTATTTAGGAGATATAAAAGGGTATAAGAGAAAATGGTGCCTTTAGGGGGTAATGAGCTCGGTATTTGTTGGTTGATGTGATTTATGTCAAGTTATATCACTATGTTTGTTTTTACGTTGTTTAAATGCCTTTGTTTGGATAGGTCACTGTTTATTTGCATTGTTTTGATTTTAAGAGGTAAAATTTCAGTTTTTGATGGAGCGGAGTTGATTTCCCAAATTCTCTAAATAAGTTGGTTTTGTTTAACTTAGATTTGGGAGATTATGCAGCCTATTCTATAAGTTATAATGGGTTTGTTTAATTAAGAATAGTGTGATTAGATTTGTAATAAGCTCTCTTCTTCAGGGTTAAATTGAGTAAGACAAGTTTTTTTTTTTTGTTTACTTTTAGATTGTTTAGTTGGCGGACTGTTTGGAATAATCAACGTTTATTTGTTTTATTGACCTACGATTTGGTCTATTTATATGTTAGAGAGCAGTTGATTTGACTCCTACTTTATTTGGGTATGCCTAGTTCTTTTCTGTAAGTTTTGATTTGATTGATTTTTGATTGGTTTGCAATGGCTTGGTTCATTTTCGATCGTCTGTAATTGTTTGTACTTGGGTATCGATAGACACAGTTTCGTACGAATTGGAAGAATTGTTTTGATTATGCTTAACTATATTCGGTATCTACCAGATGGTTTTTTGTATGTTGAGTTTGATACATTTTTATCAGGGTTGGTTTTTTAAAAAGGGAATAATCTAAAACTGTACGCATCTTATTTCGTAAGGGAAGACTCTATTTTAGTTCTTGACTTGATAAATTAGGTCGCTTTGGATAGTATTGGATTGTTTGGACTGATTTCAGCAACGATTTTCTTTGATGACATCATTTTGGGATGCTATCTATAGCTTTTGTTGGATTTTTTAAATAAATTGGATAATTTTTCCTATGCTTTTGCTTTATCAGTTACGGAATGATCGCTTCGGCCGACATGAAATGGTTGTGTGGGTTCCAATTTGGGTTGGAAAAGTTGGCTTTTTTTAGAGCTCTATTCTAACAGACTCTATTCGGCGGATTGTTGTAAAATGCTGAGAGTGATTGTTATTTGCAGTTTGGCCCTAATATTTAATGATTTATTCGTTATGGTTTTTGAATAATTTTCGGGTTATGAAATTGTTAGTTTTTTGAAAATTTGGGCAATGAAATACGAAAACATCTATTTTTTATCCTTTGAAGATTAAGTTAGTTGGTTTAGCACAAGGAATTTACATCACCAGAGTGGATTCACTCGTATCGGATTATATAGGTTCTGTTTGGCACTGATAAGTGTGAGTGAGTGGATTTAGCATATTTAGGAGATATAAAGGGTATAAGAGAAAATGGTGCCTTTAGGGGGTTATGAGCTCGGTATTTGTTGGTTGATGTGATTTATGTCAAGTTATATCACTATGTTTGTTTTTACGTTGTTTAAATGCCTTTGTTTGGATTGGTCATTGTTTATTTGCATTGTTTTGATTTTAAGAGGTAACGTTTTCAGCTTTTGATGGAGCGGTGTTGATTTCGCAACTTCTCTAAATAAGTTGGTTTTGTTTAACTTAGATTTGGGAGATTATGCAGCCTGTGCTATAAGTTCTAATGGATTTGTTTAATTAAGAATAGTGTGATTAGATCTGTAATAAGCTCTATTCTTCTGGGTTAAATTGAGTAAAACAAGTTTCTTTTTTTGTTTTGTTTTAAAATGGTTAGATGGGGGACTATTTGGATTGATCAACGTTTATTTGTTTTATTTACCTACGACTTGGTTATTTATAAGTTAGAGAGCAGTTGATTTGACTTCCTACTTTATTTGGGTATAACTGGTTCGTTTTTGTCAGTTTTGATTTGTTTGATTTTTGATTGGTTTGCAACGGCTTGGTTCGTTTTGGATCGTCTATAATTGTTTGCACTTGGGTATCGATAGACACAGTTTCAAAGGAGTTGGAAGAATTGTTTTGATTAAGCTTAACTTAATTCGATCTCTACCAGATGGTTTGTTCTATGTTGAGTTTGATTCATTTTTATCAAGGTTGGTTTGTTAAAAAGGGAAAAATCTAAAACTGCACGCATCTTATTTCATAAGGGCTGACTCTATTTTAGTTTTTTTGACTTGATAAATTAGGTCGCTTTGGATAGTATTGGATTATTTGGACTGATTTCAGCAATGATTTTCTTTGATGGCATCAATCTGGGATGCTATCTATAGCATTGGTTGGATTTTTTAAATAAATTGGATAATTTTTCCTATGCTTTTGCTTTATCAGTTACGGAATGGTCGTTTCAACTGACATGAAATGGTTGTGTGGGTTCCAATTTGGGTTGGAAAAATGAATTTTGTTAGAGATCTGTTCTAACAAACTCTATTAGGCGGATTGTAGTAAAATGCTGAGAGTGATTGTTGTTTGTAGTTTGGCCCTAATATTTAATGTTTTATTCATTAGGGTTTTCAAATAATTTTCGGGCGATGAAATTGTTTTTTTTTTATTATTTTGGGCAATGAAATACGAAAACTTCTTTTTTTGATCCTTTGAAGATTAAGTTAGTTGGTTTAGCACTAGAAATTTACATCACCATAGTGGATTAGCTTGTATCGGATTATATAGGTTCCGTTTGGCATTTATAAGTCTGAGTGAGTGGATTTAGCTTATTTAGGAGATATAAAAGGGTATAAGAGAAAATGGTGCCTTTAGGGGGTAATGAGCTCGGTATTTGTTGGTTGATGTGATTTATGTCAAGTTATATCACTATGTTTGTTTTTACGTTGTTTAAATGCCTTTGTTTGGATAGGTCACTGTTTATTTGCATTGTTTTGATTTTAAGAGGTAAAATTTCAGTTTTTGATGGAGCGGAGTTGATTTCCCAAATTCTCTAAATAAGTTGGTTTTGTTTAACTTAGATTTGGGAGATTATGCAGCCTATTCTATAAGTTATAATGGGTTTGTTTAATTAAGAATAGTGTGATTAGATTTGTAATAAGCTCTCTTCTTCAGGGTTAAATTGAGTAAGACAAGTTTTTTTTTTTTGTTTACTTTTAGATTGTTTAGTTGGCGGACTGTTTGGAATGATCAACGTTTGTTTGTTTTATTGACCTACGATTTGGTCTATTTATATGTTAGAGAGCAGTTGATTTGACTTCCTACTTTATTTGGGTATGCCTAGTTCTTTTCTGTCAGTTTTGATTTGATTGATTTTTGATTGGTTAGCAATGGCTTGGTTCATTTTCGATCGTCTGTAATTGTTTGTACTTGGGTATCGATAGACACAGTTTCATACGAATTGGAAGAATTGTTTTGATTATGCTTAACTATATTCGGTATCTACCAGATGGTTTTTTGTATGTTGAGTTTGATTCATTTTTATCAGGGTTGGTTTTTTAAAAAGGGAATAATCTAAAACTGTACGCATCTTATTTCGTAAGGGAAGACTCTATTTTAGTTCTTGACTTGATAAATTAGGTCGCTTTGGATAGTATTGGATTGTTTGGACTGATTTCAGCAACGATTTTCTTTGATGACATCATTTTGGGATGCTATCTATAGCTTTTGTTGGATTTTTTAAATAAATTGGATAATTTTTCCTATGCTTTTGCTTTATCAGTTACGGAATGATCGCTTCGGCCGACATGAAATGGTTGTGTGGGTTCCAATTTGGGTTGGAAAAGTTGGCTTTTTTTAGAGCTCTATTCTAACAGACTCTATTCGGCGGATTGTTGTAAAATGCTGAGAGTGATTGTTATTTGCAGTTTGGCCCTAATATTTAATGATTTATTCGTTATGGTTTTTGAATAATTTTCGGGTTATGAAATTGTTAGTTTTTTGAAAATTTGGGCAATGAAATACGAAAACATCTATTTTTTATCCTTTGAAGATTAAGTTAGTTGGTTTAGCACAAGGAATTTACATCACCAGAGTGGATTCACTCGTATCGGATTATATAGGTTCTGTTTGGCACTGATAAGTGTGAGTGAGTGGATTTAGCATATTTAGGAGATATAAAGGGTATAAGAGAAAATGGTGCCTTTAGGGGGTTATGAGCTCGGTATTTGTTGGTTTATGTGATTTATGTCAAGTTATATCACTATGTTTGTTTTTACGTTGTTTAAATGCCTTTGTTTGGATTGGTCATTGTTTATTTGCATTGTTTTGATTTTAAGAGGTAACGTTTTCAGCTTTTGATGGAGCGGTGTTGATTTCGCAACTTCTCTAAATAAGTTGGTTTTGTTTAACTTAGATTTGGGAGATTATGCAGCCTGTGCTATAAGTTCTAATGGATTTGTTTAATTAAGAATAGTGTGATTAGATCTGTAATAAGCTCTATTCTTCTGGGTTAAATTGAGTAAAACAAGTTTCTTTTTTTGTTTTGTTTTAAAATGGTTAGATGGGGGACTATTTGGATTGATCAACGTTTATTTGTTTTATTTACCTACGACTTGGTCTATTTATAAGTTAGAGAGCAGTTGATTTGACTTCCTACTTTAATTGGGCATAACTGGTTCGCTTTTGTCAATTTTGATTTGTTTGATTTTTGATTGGTTTGCAACGGCTTGGTTCGTTTTGGATCGTCTATAATTGTTTGCACTTGGGTATCGATAGACACAGTTTCAAAGGAGTTGGAAGAATTGTTTTGATTAAGCTTAACTTAATTCGATCTCAACCAGATGGTTTGTTCTATGTTGAGTTTGATTCATTTTTATCAAGGTTGGTTTGTTAAAAAGGGAAAAATCTAAAACTGCACGCATCTTATTTCATAAGGGCTGACTCTATTTTAGTTTTTGACTTGATAAATTAGGTCGCTTTGGATAGTATTGGATTATTTGGACTGATTTCAGCAATGATTTTCTTTGATGGCATCAATCTGGGATGCTATCTATAGCATTGGTTGGATTTTTTAAATAAATTGGATATTTTTTCCGATGCTTTTGCTTTATCAGTTACGGAATGGTCGTTTCAACTGACATGAAATGGTTGTGTGGGTTCCAATTTGGGTTGGAAAAATGGCTTTTGTTAGAGCTCTGATCTAACAAACTCTATTATGCGCATTGTAGTAAAATGCTGAGAGTGATTGTTGTTTGTAGTTTGGCCCTAATATTTAATGTTTTATTCATTAGGGTTTTCAAATAATTTTCGGGCGATGAAATTGTTTGTTTTTGATTATTTTGGGCAATGAAATACGAAAACATCTTTTTTTGATCCTTTGAAGATTAAGTTAGTTTGTTTAGCACTAGAAATTTACATCACCATAGTGGATTAGCTTGTATCGGATTATATAGGTTCCGTTTGGCATTTATAAGTCTGAGTGAGTGGATTTAGCTTATTTAGGAGATATAAAAGGGTATAAGAGAAAATGGTGCCTTTAGGGGGTAATGAGCTCGGTATTTGTTGGTTGATGTGATTTATGTCAAGTTATATCACTATGTTTGTTTTTACGTTGTTTAAATGCCTTTGTTTGGATAGGTCACTGTTTATTTGCATTGTTTTGATTTTAAGAGGTAAAATTTCAGTTTTTGATGGAGCGGAGTTGATTTCCCAAATTCTCTAAATAAGTTGGTTTTGTTTAACTTAGATTTGGGAGATTATGCAGCCTATTCTATAAGTTATAATGGGTTTGTTTAATTAAGAATAGTGTGATTAGATTTGTAATAAGCTCTCTTCTTCAGGGTTAAATTGAGTAAGACAAGTTTTTTTTTTTTGTTTACTTTTAGATTGTTTAGTTGGCGGACTGTTTGGAATAATCAACGTTTATTTGTTTTATTGACCTACGATTTGGTCTATTTATATGTTAGAGAGCAGTTGATTTGACTTCCACTTTATTTGGGTATGCCTAGTTCTTTTCTGTAAGTTTTGATTTGATTGATTTTTGATTGGTTTGCAATGGCTTGGTTCATTTTCGATCGTCTGTAATTGTTTGTACTTGGGTATCGATAGACACAGTTTCGTACGAATTGGAAGAATTGTTTTGATTATGCTTAACTATATTCGGTATCTACCAGATGGTTTTTTGTATGTTGAGTTTGATACATTTTTATCAGGGTTGGTTTTTTAAAAAGGGAATAATCTAAAACTGTACGCATCTTATTTCGTAAGGGAAGACTCTATTTTAGTTCTTGACTTGATAAATTAGGTCGCTTTGGATAGTATTGGATTGTTTGGACTGATTTCAGCAACGATTTTCTTTGATGACATCATTTTGGGATGCTATCTATAGCTTTTGTTGGATTTTTTAAATAAATTGGATAATTTTTCCTATGCTTTTGCTTTATCAGTTACGGAATGATCGCTTCGGCCGACATGAAATGGTTGTGTGGGTTCCAATTTGGGTTGGAAAAGTTGGCTTTTTTTAGAGCTCTATTCTAACAGACTCTATTCGGCGGATTGTTGTAAAATGCTGAGAGTGATTGTTATTTGCAGTTTGGCCCTAATATTTAATGATTTATTCGTTATGGTTTTTGAATAATTTTCGGGTTATGAAATTGTTAGTTTTTTGAAAATTTGGGCAATGAAATACGAAAACATCTATTTTTTATCCTTTGAAGATTAAGTTAGTTGGTTTAGCACAAGGAATTTACATCACCAGAGTGGATTCACTCGTATCGGATTATATAGGTTCTGTTTGGCACTGATAAGTGTGAGTGAGTGGATTTAGCATATTTAGGAGATATAAAGGGTATAAGAGAAAATGGTGCCTTTAGGGGGTTATGAGCTCGGTATTTGTTGGTTTATGTGATTTATGTCAAGTTATATCACTATGTTTGTTTTTACGTTGTTTAAATGCCTTTGTTTGGATTGGTCATTGTTTATTTGCATTGTTTTGATTTTAAGAGGTAACGTTTTCAGCTTTTGATGGAGCGGTGTTGATTTCGCAACTTCTCTAAATAAGTTGGTTTTGTTTAACTTAGATTTGGGAGATTATGCAGCCTGTGCTATAAGTTCTAATGGATTTGTTTAATTAAGAATAGTGTGATTAGATCTGTAATAAGCTCTATTCTTCTGGGTTAAATTGAGTAAAACAAGTTTCGTTTTTTGTTTTGTTTTAAAATGGTTAGATGGGGGACTATTTGGATTGATCAACGTTTATTTGTTTTATTTACCTACGACTTGGTCTATTTATAAGTTAGAGAGCAGTTGATTTGACTTCCTACTTTATTTGGGTATAACTGGTTCGCTTTTGTCAGTTTTGATTTGTTTGATTTTTGATTGGTTTGCAACGGCTTGGTTCGTTTTGGATCGTCTATAATTGTTTGCACTTGGGTATCGATAGACACAGTTTCAAAGGAGTTGGAAGAATTGTTTTGATTAAGCTTAACTTAATTCGATCTCTACCAGATGGTTTGTTCTATGTTGAGTTTGATTCATTTTTATCAAGGTTGGTTTGTTAAAAAGGGAAAAATCTAAAACTGCACGCATCTTATTTCATAAGGGCTGACTCTATTTTAGTTTTTTTGACTTGATAAATTAGGTCGCTTTGGATAGTATTGGATTATTTGGACTGATTTCAGCAATGATTTTCTTTGATGGCATCATTCTGGGATGCTATCTATAGCATTGGTTGGATTTTTTAAATAAATTGGATAATTTTTCCTATGCTTTTGCTTTATCAGTTACGGAATGGTCGTTTCAACTGACATGAAATGGTTGTGTGGGTTCCAATTTGGGTTGGAAAAATGAATTTTGTTAGAGATCTGTTCTAACAAACTCTATTAGGCGGATTGTAGTAAAATGCTGAGAGTGATTGTTGTTTGTAGTTTGGCCCTAATATTTAATGTTTTATTCATTAGGGTTTTCAAATAATTTTCGGGCGATGAAATTGTTTTTTTTTTATTATTTTGGGCAATGAAATACGAAAACTTCTTTTATTGATCCTTTGAAGATTAAGTTAGTTGGTTTAGCACTAGAAATTTACATCACCATAGTGGATTAGCTTGTATCGGATTATATAGGTTCCGTTTGGCATTTATAAGTCTGAGTGAGTGGATTTAGCTTATTTAGGAGATATAAAAGGGTATAAGAGAAAATGGTGCCTTTAGGGGGTAATGAGCTCGGTATTTGTTGGTTGATGTGATTTATGTCAAGTTATATCACTATGTTTGTTTTTACGTTGTTTAAATGCCTTTGTTTGGATAGGTCACTGTTTATTTGCATTGTTTTGATTTTAAGAGGTAAAATTTCAGTTTTTGATGGAGCGGAGTTGATTTCCCAAATTCTCTAAATAAGTTGGTTTTGTTTAACTTAGATTTGGGAGATTATGCAGCCTATTCTATAAGTTATAATGGGTTTGTTTAATTAAGAATAGTGTGATTAGATTTGTAATAAGCTCTCTTCTTCAGGGTTAAATTGAGTAAGACAAGTTTTTTTTTTTGTTTACTTTTAGATTGTTTAGTTGGCGGACTGTTTGGAATGATCAACGTTTGTTTGTTTTATTGACCTACGATTTGGTCTATTTATATGTTAGAGAGCAGTTGATTTGACTTCCTACTTTATTTGGGTATGCCTAGTTCTTTTCTGTCAGTTTTGATTTGATTGATTTTTGATTGGTTAGCAATGGCTTGGTTCATTTTCGATCGTCTGTAATTGTTTGTACTTGGGTATCGATAGACACAGTTTCATACGAATTGGAAGAATTGTTTTGATTATGCTTAACTATATTCGGTATCTACCAGATGGTTTTTTGTATGTTGAGTTTGATTCATTTTTATCAGGGTTGGTTTTTTAAAAAGGGAATAATCTAAAACTGTACGCATCTTATTTCGTAAGGGAAGACTCTATTTTAGTTCTTGACTTGATAAATTAGGTCGCTTTGGATAGTATTGGATTGTTTGGACTGATTTCAGAAACGATTTTCTTTGATGACATCATTTTGGGATGCTATCTATAGCTTTTGTTGGATTTTTTAAATAAATTGGATAATTTTTCCTATGCTTTTGCTTTATCAGTTACGGAATGATCGCTTCGGCCGACATGAAATGGTTGTGTGGATTCCAATTTGGGTTGGAAAAGTTGGCTTTTTTTAGAGCTCTATTCTAACAGACTCTATTCGGCGGATTGTTGTAAAATGCTGAGAGTGATTGTTATTTGCAGTTTGGCCCTAATATTTAATGATTTATTCGTTATGGTTTTTGAATAATTTTCGGGTTATGAAATTGTTAGTTTTTTGAAAATTTGGGCAATGAAATACGAAAACATCTATTTTTTATCCTTTGAAGATTAAGTTAGTTGGTTTAACACAAGGAATTTACATCACCAGAGTGGATTCACTCGTATCGGATTATATAGGTTCTGTTTGGCACTGATAAGTGTGAGTGAGTGGATTTAGCATATTTAGGAGATATAAAGGGTATAAGAGAAAATGGTGCCTTTAGGGGGTTATGAGCTCGGTATTTGTTGGTTGATGTGATTTATGTCAAGTTATATCACTATGTTTGTTTTTACGTTGTTTAAATGCCTTTGTTTGGATTGGTCATTGTTTATTTGCATTGTTTTGATTTTAAGAGGTAACGTTTTCAGCTTTTGATGGAGCGGTGTTGATTTCGCAACTTCTCTAAATAAGTTGGTTTTGTTTAACTTAGATTTGGGAGATTATGCAGCCTGTGCTATAAGTTCTAATGGATTTGTTTAATTAAGAATAGTGTGATTAGATCTGTAATAAGCTCTATTCTTCTGGGTTAAATTGAGTAAAACAAGTTTCTTTTTTTGTTTTGTTTTAAAATGGTTAGATGGGGGACTATTTGGATTGATCAACGTTTATTTGTTTTATTTACCTACGACTTGGTCTATTTATAAGTTAGAGAGCAGTTGATTTGACTTCCTACTTTATTTGGGTATAACTGGTTCGCTTTTGTCAGTTTTGATTTGTTTGATTTTTGATTGGTTTGCAACGGCTTGGTTCGTTTTGGATCGTCTATAATTGTTTGCACTTGGGTATCGATAGACACAGTTTCAAAGGAGTTGGAAGAATTGTTTTGATTAAGCTTAACTTAATTCGATCTCTACCAGATGGTTTGTTCTATGTTGAGTTTGATTCATTTTTATCAAGGTTGGTTTGTTAAAAAGGGAAAAATCTAAAACTGCACGCATCTTATTTCATAAGGGCTGACTCTATTTTAGTTTTTGACTTGATAAATTAGGTCGCTTTGGATAGTATTGGATTATTTGGACTGATTTCAGCAATGATTTTCTTTGATGGCATCATTCTGGGATGCTATCTATAGCATTGGTTGGATTTTTTAAATAAATTGGATAATTTTTCCTATGCTTTTGCTTTATCAGTTACGGAATGGTCGTTTCAACTGACATGAAATGGTTGTGTGGGTTCCAATTTGGGTTGGAAAAATGGCTTTTGTTAGAGCTCTGTTCTAACAAACTCTATTAGGCGGATTGTAGTAAAATGCTGAGAGTGATTGTTGTTTGTAGTTTGGCCCTAATATTTAATGTTTTATTCATTAGGGTTTTCAAATAATTTTCGGGCGATGAAATTGTTTTTTTTTTATTATTTTGGGCAATGAAATACGAAAACATCTTTTTTTGATCCTTTGAAGATTAAGTTAGTTGGTTTAGCACTAGAAATTTACATCACCATAGTGGATTAGCTTGTATCGGATTATATAGGTTCCGTTTGGCATTTATAAGTCTGAGTGAGTGGATTTAGCTTATTTAGGAGATATAAAAGGGTATAAGAGAAAATGGTGCCTTTAGGGGGTAATGAGCTCGGTATTTGTTGGTTGATGTGATTTATGTCAAGTTATATCACTATGTTTGTTTTTACGTTGTTTAAATGCCTTTGTTTGGATAGGTCACTGTTTATTTGCATTGTTTTGATTTTAAGAGGTAAAATTTCAGTTTTTGATGGAGCGGAGTTGATTTCCCAAATTCTCTAAATAAGTTGGTTTTGTTTAACTTAGATTTGGGAGATTATGCAGCCTATTCTATAAGTTATAATGGGTTTGTTTAATTAAGAATAGTGTGATTAGATTTGTAATAAGCTCTCTTCTTCAGGGTTAAATTGAGTAAGACAAGTTTTTTTTTTTTGTTTACTTTTAGATTGTTTAGATGGCGGACTGTTTGGAATGATCAACGTTTATTTGTTTTATTGACCTACGATTTGGTCTATTTATATGTTAGAGAGCAGTTGATTTGACTTCCTACTTTATTTGGGTATGCCTAGTTCTTTTCTGTCAGTTTTGATTTGATTGATTTTTGATTGGTTTGCAATGGCTTGGTTCATTTTCGATCGTCTGTAATTGTTTGTACTTGGGTATCGATAGACACAGTTTCATACGAATTGGAAGAATTGTTTTGATTATGCTTAACTATATTCGGTATCTACCAGATGGTTTTTTGTATGTTGAGTTTGATTCATTTTTATCAGGGTTGGTTTTTTAAAAAGGGAATAATCTAAAACTGTACGCATCTTATTTCGTAAGGGAAGACTCTATTTAGTTCTTGACTTGATAAATTAGGTCGCTTTGGATAGTATTGGATTGTTTGGATTGATTTCAGCAACGATTTTCTTTGATGACATCATTTTGGGATGCTATCTATAGCTTTTGTTGTATTTTTTAAATAAATTGGATAATTTTTCCTATGCTTTTGCTTTATCAGTTACGGAATGATCGCTTCGGCCGACATGAAATGGTTGTGTGGGTTCCAATTTGGGTTGGAAAAGTTGGCTTTTTTTAGAGCTCTATTCTAACAGACTCTATTCGGCGGATTGTTGTAAAATGCTGAGAGTGATTGTTATTTGCAGTTTGGCCCTAATATTTAATGATTTATTCGTTATGGTTTTTGAATAATTTTCGGGTTATGAAATTGTTAGTTTTTTGAAAATTTGGGCAATGAAATACGAAAACATCTATTTTTTATCCTTTGAAGATTAAGTTAGTTGGTTTAGCACAAGGAATTTACATCACCAGAGTGGATTCACTCGTATCGGATTATATAGGTTCTGTTTGGCACTGATAAGTGTGAGTGAGTGGATTTAGCATATTTAGGAGATATAAAGGGTATAAGAGAAAATGGTGCCTTTAGGGGGTTATGAGCTCGGTATTTGTTGGTTGATGTGATTTATGTCAAGTTATATCACTATGTTTGTTTTTACGTTGTTTAAATGCCTTTGTTTGGATTGGTCATTGTTTATTTGCATTGTTTTGATTTTAAGAGGTAACGTTTTCAGCTTTTGATGGAGCGGTGTTGATTTCGCAACTTCTCTAAATAAGTTGGTTTTGTTTAACTTAGATTTGGGAGATTATGCAGCCTGTGCTATAAGTTCTAATGGATTTGTTTAATTAAGAATAGTGTGATTAGATCTGTAATAAGCTCTATTCTTCTGGGTTAAATTGAGTAAAACAAGTTTCTTTTTTTGTTTTGTTTTAAAATGGTTAGATGGGGGACTATTTGGATTGATCAACGTTTATTTGTTTTATTTACCTACGACTTGGTCTATTTATAAGTTAGAGAGCAGTTGATTTGACTTCCTACTTTATTTGGGTATAACTGGTTCGCTTTTGTCAGTTTTGATTTGTTTGATTTTTGATTGGTTTGCAACGGCTTGGTTCGTTTTGGATCGTCTATAATTGTTTGCACTTGGGTATCGATAGACACAGTTTCAAAGGAGTTGGAAGAATTGTTTTGATTAAGCTTAACTTAATTCGATCTCTACCAGATGGTTTGTTCTATGTTGAGTTTGATTCATTTTTATCAAGGTTGGTTTGTTAAAAAGGGAAAAATCTAAAACTGCACGCATCTTATTTCATAAGGGCTGACTCTATTTTAGTTTTTGACTTGATAAATTAGGTCGCTTTGGATAGTATTGGATTATTTGGACTGATTTCAGCAATGATTTTCTTTGATGGCATCATTCTGGGATGCTATCTATAGCATTGGTTGGATTTTTTAAATAAATTAGATAACTTTTCCTATGCTTTTGCTTTATCAGTTACGGAATGGTCGTTTCAACTGACATGAAATGGTTGTGTGGGTTCCAATTTGGGTTGGAAAAATGGCTTTTGTAAGAGCTCTGTTCTAACAAACTCTATTAGGCGGATTGTAGTAAAATGCTGAGAGAGATTGTTGTTTGTAGTTTGCCCCTAATATTTAATGTTTTATTCATTAGGGTTTTCAAATAATTTTCGGGCGATGAAATTGTTTGTTTTTGATTATTTTGGGCAATGAAATACGAAAACATCTTTTTTTGATCCTTTGAAGATTAAGTTAGTTGGTTTAGCACTAGAAATTTACATCACCATAGTTGATTAGCTTGTATCGGATTATATAGGTTCCGTTTGGCATTTATAAGTCTGAGTGAGTGGATTTAGCTTATTTAGGAGATATAAAAGGGTATAAGAGAAAATGGTGCCTTTAGGGGGTAATGAGCTCGGTATTTGTTGGTTGATGTGATTTATGTCAAGTTATATCACTATGTTTGTTTTTACGTTGTTTAAATGCCTTTGTTTGGATAGGTCACTGTTTATTTGCATTGTTTTGATTTTAAGAGGTAAAATTTCAGTTTTCGATGGAGCGGAGTTGATTTCCCAAATTCTCTAAATAAGTTGGTTTTGTTTAACTTAGATTTGGGAGATTATGCAGCCTATTCTATAAGTTATAATGGGTTTGTTTAATTAAGAATAGTGTGATTAGATTTGTAATAAGCTCTCTTCTTCAGGGTTAAACTGAGTAAGACAAGTTTTTTTTTTTGTTTACTTTTAGATTGTTTAGTTGGCGGACTGTTTGGAATGATCAACGTTTATTTGTTTTATTGACCTACGACTTGGTCTATTTATATGTTAGAGAGCAGTTGATTTGACTTCCTACTTTATTTGGGTATGCCTCTAGTTCTGTCAGTTTTGATTTGATTGATTTTTGATTGGTTTGCAATGGCTTGGTTCATTTTCGATCGTCTGTAATTGTTTGTACTTGGGTATCGATAGACACAGTTTCATACGAATTGGAAGAATTGTTTTGATTATGCTTAACTATATTCGGTCTCTACCAGATAGTTTTTTGTATGTTGAGTTTGATTCATTTTTATCAGGGTTGGTTTTTTAGAAAGGGAATAATCTAAAACTGTACGCATCTTATTTCGTAAGGGAAGACTCTATTTTAGTTCTTGACTTGATAAATTAGGTCGTTTGGATAGTATTGGATTATTTGGACTGATTTCAGCAACGATTTTCTTTGATGACATCATTTTGGGATGCTATCTATAGCTTTTGTTGGATTTTTTAAATAAATTGGATAAATTTTCCTATGCTTTTGATTTATCAGTTACGGAATGATCGCTTCGGCCGACATGAAATGGTTGTGTGGGTTCCAATTTGGGTTGGAAAAGTTGGCTTTTTTTAGAGCTCTATTCTAACAGACTCTATTCGAGGGATTGTTGTAAAATGCTGACAGTGATTGTTATTTGCAGTTTGGCCCTAATATTTAATGATTTATTCGTTATGGTTTTTGAATAATTTTCGGGTTATGAAATTGTTAGTTTTTTGAATATTTGGGCAATGAAATACGAAAACATCTATTTTTTATCCTTTGAAGATTAAGTTAGTTGGTTTAGCACAAGGAATTTACATCACCAGAGTGGATTCAATCGTATCGGATTATATAGGTTCTGTTTGGCACTTATAAGTGTGAGTGAGTGGATTTAGCATATTTAGGAGATATAAAGGGTATAAGAGAAAATGGTGCCTTTAGGGGGTAATGAGCTCGGTATTTGTTGGTTGATGTGATTTATGTCAAGTTATATCACTATGTTTGTTTTTACGTTGTTTAAATGCCTTTGTTTGGATTTGTCATTGTTTATTTGCATTGTTTTGATTTTAAGAGGTAACGTTTTCAGCTTTTGATGGAGCGGTGTTGATTTCCCAATTTCTCTAAATAAGTTGGTTTTGTTTAACTTAGATTTAGCAGATTATGCAGCCTGTGCTATAAGTTCTAATGGATTTGTTTAATTAAGAATATTGTGATTAGATCTATAATAAGCTCTATTCTTCTGGGTTAAATTGAGTAAAACAATTTTCTTTTTTTGTTTTGTTTTAAATTGGTTAGATGGGGGCCTATTTGGATTGATCAACGTTTATTTGTTTTATTTACCTACGACTTGGTCTATTTATAAGTTAGAGAGCAGTTGATTTGACTTCCTACTTTATTTGGGTATAACTGGTTCGCTTTTGTCAGTTTTGATTTGTTTGATTTTTGATTGGTTTGCAACGGCTTGGTTCGTTTTGGATCGTCTATAATTGTTTGCACCTGGGTATCGATAGACACAGTTTCAAAGGAGTTGGAAGAATTGTTTTGATTAAGCTTAACTTAATTCGATCTCTACCAGATGGTTTGTTCTATGTTGAGTTTGATTCATTTTTATCAAGGTTGGTTTGTTAAAAAGGGAAAAATCTAAAACTGCACGCATCTTATTTCATAAGGGCTGACTCTATTTTAGTTTTTGACTTGATAAATTAGGTCGCTTTGGATAGTATTGGATTATTTGGACTGATTTCAGCAATGATTTTCTTTGATGGCATCAATCTGGGATGCTATCTATAGCATTGGTTGGATTTTTTAAATAAATTGGATAATTTTTCCGATGCTTTTGCTTTATCAGTTACGGAATGGTCGTTTCAACTGACATGAAATGGTTGTGTGGGTTCCAATTTGGGTTGGAAAAATGGCTTTTGTTAGAGCTCTGATCTAACAAACTCTATTATGCGCATTGTAGTAAAATGCTGAGAGTGATTGTTGTTTGTAGTTTGGCCCTAATATTTAATGTTTTATTCATTAGGGTTTTCAAATAATTTTCGGGCGATGAAATTGTTTGTTTTTGATTATTTTGGGCAATGAAATACGAAAACATCTTTTTTTGATCCTTTGAAGATTAAGTTAGTTTGTTTAGCACTAGAAATTTACATCACCATAGTGGATTAGCTTGTATCGGATTATATAGGTTCCGTTTGGCATTTATAAGTCTGAGTGAGTGGATTTAGCTTATTTAGGAGATATAAAAGGGTATAAGAGAAAATGGTGCCTTTAGGGGGTAATGAGCTCGGTATTTGTTGGTTGATGTGATTTATGTCAAGTTATATCACTATGTTTGTTTTTACGTTGTTTAAATGCCTTTGTTTGGATAGGTCACTGTTTATTTGCATTGTTTTGATTTTAAGAGGTAAAATTTCAGTTTTTGATGGAGCGGAGTTGATTTCCCAAATTCTCTAAATAAGTTGGTTTTGTTTAACTTAGATTTGGGAGATTATGCAGCCTATTCTATAAGTTATAATGGGTTTGTTTAATTAAGAATAGTGTGATTAGATTTGAAATAAGCTCTCTTCTTCAGGGTTAAATTGAGTAAGACAAGTTTTTTTTTTTTGTTTACTTTTAGATTGTTTAGTTGGCGGACTGTTTGGAATGATCAACGTTAATTTGTTTTATTGACCTACGATTTGGTCTATTTATATGTTAGAGAGCAGTTGATTTGACTTCCTACTTTATTTGGGTATGCCTAGTTCTTTTCTGTCAGTTTTGATTTGATTGATTTTTGATTGGTTTGCAATGGCTTGGTTCATTTTCGATCGTCTATAATTGTTTGTACTTGGGTATCGATAGACACAGTTTCATACGAATTGGAAGAATTGTTTTGATTATGCTTAACTATATTCGGTATCTACCAGATGGTTTTTTGTATGTTGAGTTTGATTCATTTTTATCAGGGTTGGTTTTTTAAAAAGGGAATAATCTAAAACTGTACGCATCTTATTTCGTAAGGGAAGACTCTATTTTAGTTCTTGACTTGATAAATTAGGTCGCTTTGGATAGTATTGGATTGTTTGGACTGATTTCAGCAACGATTTTCTTTGATGACATCATTTTGGGATGCTATCTATAGCTTTTGTTGGATTTTTTAAATAAATTGGATAATTTTTCCTATGCTTTTGCTTTATCAGTTACGGAATGATCGCTTCGGCCGACATGAAATGGTTGTGTGGGTTCCAATTTGGGTTGGAAAAGTTGGCTTTTTTTAGAGCTCTATTCTAACAGACTCTATTCGGCGGATTGTTGTAAAATGCTGAGAGTGATTGTTATTTGCAGTTTGGCCCTAATATTTAATGATTTATTCGTTATGGTTTTTGAATAATTTTCGGGTTATGAAATTGTTAGTTTTTTGAAAATTTGGGCAATGAAATACGAAAACATCTATTTTTTATCCTTTGAAGATTAAGTTAGTTGGTTTAGCACAAGGAATTTACATCACCAGAGTGGATTCACTCGTATCGGATTATATAGGTTCTGTTTGGCACTGATAAGTGTGAGTGAGTGGATTTAGCATATTTAGGAGATATAAAGGGTATAAGAGAAAATGGTGCCTTTAGGGGGTTAAGAGCTCGGTATTTGTTGGTTGATGTGATTTATGTCAAGTTATATCACTATGTTTGTTTTTACGTTGTTTAAATGCCTTTGTTTGGATTGGTCATTGTTTATTTGCATTGTTTTGATTTTAAGAGGTAACGTTTTCAGCTTTTGATGGAGCGGTGTTGATTTCGCAACTTCTCTAAATAAGTTGGTTTTGTTTAACTTAGATTTGGGAGATTATGCAGCCTGTGCTATAAGTTCTAATGGATTTGTTTAATTAAGAATAGTGTGATTAGATCTGTAATAAGCTCTATTCTTCTGGGTTAAATTGAGTAAAACAAGTTTCTTTTTTTGTTTTGTTTTAAAATGGTTAGATGGGGGACTATTTGGATTGATCAACGTTTATTTGTTTTATTTACCTACGACTTGGTCTATTTATAAGTTAGAGAGCAGTTGATTTGACTTCCTACTTTATTTGGGTATAACTGGTTCGGTTTTGTCAGTTTAGATTTGTTTGATTTTTGATTGGTTTGCAACGGCTTGGTTCGTTTTGGATCGTCTATAATTGTTTGCACTTGGGTATCGATAGACACAGTTTCAAAGGAGTTGGAAGAATTGTTTTGATTAAGCTTAACTTAATTCGATCTCTACCAGATGGTTTGTTCTATGTTGAGTTTGATTCATTTTTATCAAGGTTGGTTTGTTAAAAAGGGAAAAATCTAAAACTGCACGCATCTTATTTCATAAGGGCTGACTCTATTTTAGTTTTTGACTTGATAAATTAGGTCGCTTTGGATAGTATTGGATTATTTGGACTGATTTCAGCAATGATTTTCTTTGATGGCATCATTCTGGGATGCTATCTATAGCATTGGTTGGATTTTTTAAATAAATTGGATAATTTTTCCTATGCTTTTGCTTTATCAGTTACGGAATGGTCGTTTCAACTGACATGAAATGGTTGTGTGGGTTCCAATTTGGGTTGGAAAAATGGCTTTTGTTAGAGCTCTGTTCTAACAAACTCTATTAGGCGGATTGTAGTAAAATGCTGAGAGTGATTGTTGTTTGTAGTTTGGCCCTAATATTTAATGTTTTATTCATTAGGGTTTTCAAATAATTTTCGGGCGATGAAATTGTTTGTTTTTTATTATTTTGGGCAATGAAATACGAAAACATCTTTTTTTGATCCTTTGAAGATTAAGTTAGTTGGTTTAGCACTAGAAATTTACATCACCATAGTGGATTAGCTTGTATCGGATTATATAGGTTCCGTTTGGCATTTATAAGTCTGAGTGAGTGGATTTAGCTTATTTAGGAGATATAAAAGGGTATAAGAGAAAATGGTGCCTTTAGGGGGTAATGAGCTCGGTATTTGTTGGTTGATGTGATTTATGTCAAGTTATATCACTATGTTTGTTTTTACGTTGTTTAAATGCCTTTGTTTGGATAGGTCACTGTTTATTTGCATTGTTTTGATTTTAAGAGGTAAAATTTCAGTTTTTGATGGAGCGGAGTTGATTTCCCAAATTCTCTAAATAAGTTGGTTTTGTTTAACTTAGATTTGGGAGATTATGCAGCCTATTCTATAAGTTATAATGGGTTTGTTTAATTAAGAATAGTGTGATTAGATTTGTAATAAGCTCTCTTCTTCAGGGTTAAATTGAGTAAGACAAGTTTTTTTTTTTTGTTTACTTTTAGATTGTTTAGTTGGCGGACTGTTTGGAATGATCAACGTTTATTTGTTTTATTGACCTACGATTTGGTCTATTTATATGTTAGAGAGCAGTTGATTTGACTTCCTACTTTATTTGGGTATGCCTAGTTCTTTTCTGTCAGTTTTGATTTGATTGATTTTTGATTGGTTTGCAATGGCTTGGTTCATTTTCGATCGCCTGTAATTGTTTGTACTTGGGTATCGATAGACACAGTTTCATACGAATTGGAAGAATTGTTTTGATTATGCTTAACTATATTCGGTATCTACCAGATGGTTTTTTGTATGTTGAGTTTGATTCATTTTTATCAGGGTTGGTTTTTTAAAAAGGGAATAATCTAAAACTGTACGCATCTTATTTCGTAAGGGAAGACTCTATTTTAGTTCTTGACTTGATAAATTAGGTCGCTTTGGATAGTATTGGATTGTTTGGACTGATTTCAGCAACGATTTTCTTTGATGACATCATTTTGGGATGCTATCTATAGCTTTTGTTGGATTTTTTAAATAAATTGGATAATTTTTCCTATGCTTTTGCTTTATCAGTTACGGAATGATCGCTTCGGCCGACATGAAATGGTTGTGTGGGTTCCAATTTGGGTTGGAAAAGTTGGCTTTTTTTAGAGCTCTATTCTAACAGACTCTATTCGGCGGATTGTTGTAAAATGCTGAGAGTGATTGTTATTTGCAGTTTGGCCCTAATATTTAATGATTTATTCGTTATGGTTTTTGAATAATTTTCGGGTTATGAAATTGTTAGTTTTTTGAAAATTTGGGCAATGAAATACGAAAACATCTATTTTTTATCCTTTGAAGATTAAGTTAGTTGGTTTAGCACAAGGAATTTACATCACCAGAGTGGATTCACTCGTATCGGATTATATAGGTTCTGTTTGGCACTGATAAGTGTGAGTGAGTGGATTTAGCATATTTAGGAGATATAAAGGGTATAAGAGAAAATGGTGCCTTTAGGGGGTTAAGAGCTCGGTATTTGTTGGTTGATGTGATTTATGTCAAGTTATATCACTATGTTTGTTTTTACGTTGTTTAAATGCCTTTGTTTGGATTGGTCATTGTTTATTTGCATTGTTTTGATTTTAAGAGGTAACGTTTTCAGCTTTTGATGGAGCGGTGTTGATTTCGCAACTTCTCTAAATAAGTTGGTTTTGTTTAACTTAGATTTGGGAGATTATGCAGCCTGTGCTATAAGTTCTAATGGATTTGTTTAATTAAGAATAGTGTGATTAGATCTGTAATAAGCTCTATTCTTCTGGGTTAAATTGAGTAAAACAAGTTTCTTTTTTTGTTTTGTTTTAAAATGGTTAGATGGGGGACTATTTGGATTGATCAACGTTTATTTGTTTTATTTACCTACGACTTGGTCTATTTATAAGTTAGAGAGCAGTTGATTTGACTTCCTACTTTATTTGGGTATAACTGGTTCGCTTTTGTCAGTTTTGATTTGTTTGATTTTTGATTGGTTTGCAACGGCTTGGTTCGTTTTGGATCGTCTATAATTGTTTGCACTTGGGTATCGATAGACACAGTTTCAAAGGAGTTGGAAGAATTGTTTTGATTAAGCTTAACTTAATTCGATCTCTACCAGATGGTTTGTTCTATGTTGAGTTTGATTCATTTTTATCAAGGTTGGTTTGTTAAAAAGGGAAAAATCTAAAACTGCACGCATCTTATTTCATAAGGGCTGACTCTATTTTAGTTTTTGACTTGATAAATTAGGTCGCTTTGGATAGTATTGGATTATTTGGACTGATTTCAGCAATGATTTTCTTTGATGGCATCATTCTGGGATGCTATCTATAGCATTGGTTGGATTTTTTAAATAAATTGGATAATTTTTCCTATGCTTTTGCTTTATCAGTTACGGAATGGTCGTTTCAACTGACATGAAATGGTTGTGTGGGTTCCAATTTGGGTTGGAAAAATGGCTTTTGTTAGAGCTCTGTTCTAACAAACTCTATTAGGCGGATTGTAGTAAAATGCTGAGAGTGATTGTTGTTTGTAGTTTGGCCCTAATATTTAATGTTTTATTCATTAGGGTTTTCAAATAATTTTCGGGCGATGAAATTGTTTGTTTTTGATTATTTTGGGCAATGAAATACGAAAACATCTTTTTTTGATCCTTTGAAGATTAAGTTAGTTGGTTTAGCACTAGAAATTTACATCACCATAGTGGATTAGCTTGTATCGGATTATATAGGTTCCGTTTGGCATTTATAAGTCTGAGTGAGTGGATTTAGCTTATTTAGGAGATATAAAAGGGTATAAGAGAAAATGGTGCCTTTAGGGGGTAATGAGCTCGGTATTTGTTGGTTGATGTGATTTATGTCAAGTTATATCACTATGTTTGTTTTTACGTTGTTTAAATGCCTTTGTTTGGATAGGTCACTGTTTATTTGCATTGTTTTGATTTTAAGAGGTAAAATTTCAGTTTTTGATGGAGCGGAGTTGATTTCCCAAATTCTCTAAATAAGTTGGTTTTGTTTAACTTAGATTTGGGAGATTATGCAGCCTATTCTATAAGTTATAATGGGTTTGTTTAATTAAGAATAGTGTGATTAGATTTGTAATAAGCTCTCTTCTTCAGGGTTAAATTGAGTAAGACAAGTTTTTTTTTTTTGTTTACTTTTAGATTGTTTAGTTGGCGGACTGTTTGGAATGATCAACGTTTATTTGTTTTATTGACCTACGATTTGGTCTATTTATATGTTAGAGAGCAGTTGATTTGACTTCCTACTTTATTTGGGTATGCCTAGTTCTTTTCTGTCAGTTTTGATTTGATTGATTTTTGATTGGTTTGCAATGGCTTGGTTCATTTTCGATCGCCTGTAATTGTTTGTACTTGGGTATCGATAGACACAGTTTCATACGAATTGGAAGAATTGTTTTGATTATGCTTAACTATATTCGGTATCTACCAGATGGTTTTTTGTATGTTGAGTTTGATTCATTTTTATCAGGGTTGGTTTTTTAAAAAGGGAATAATCTAAAACTGTACGCATCTTATTTCGTAAGGGAAGACTCTATTTTAGTTCTTGACTTGATAAATTAGGTCGCTTTGGATAGTATTGGATTGTTTGGACTGATTTCAGCAACGATTTTCTTTGATGACATCATTTTGGGATGCTATCTATAGCTTTTGTTGGATTTTTTAAATAAATTGGATAATTTTTCCTATGCTTTTGCTTTATCAGTTACGGAATGATCGCTTCGGCCGACATGAAATGGTTGTGTGGGTTCCAATTTGGGTTGGAAAAGTTGGCTTTTTTTAGAGCTCTATTCTAACAGACTCTATTCGGCGGATTGTTGTAAAATGCTGAGAGTGATTGTTATTTGCAGTTTGGCCCTAATATTTAATGATTTATTCGTTATGGTTTTTGAATAATTTTCGGGTTATGAAATTGTTAGTTTTTTGAAAATTTGGGCAATGAAATACGAAAACATCTATTTTTTATCCTTTGAAGATTAAGTTAGTTGGTTTAGCACAAGGAATTTACATCACCAGAGTGGATTCACTCGTATCGGATTATATAGGTTCTGTTTGGCACTGATAAGTGTGAGTGAGTGGATTTAGCATATTTAGGAGATATAAAGGGTATAAGAGAAAATGGTGCCTTTAGGGGGTTATGAGCTCGGTATTTGTTGGTTGATGTGATTTATGTCAAGTTATATCACTATGTTTGTTTTTACGTTGTTTAAATGCCTTTGTTTGGATTGGTCATTGTTTATTTGCATTGTTTTGATTTTAAGAGGTAACGTTTTCAGCTTTTGATGGAGCGGTGTTGATTTCGCAACTTCTCTAAATAAGTTGGTTTTGTTTAACTTAGATTTGGGAGATTATGCAGCCTGTGCTATAAGTTCTAATGGATTTGTTTAATTAAGAATAGTGTGATTAGATCTGTAATAAGCTCTATTCTTCTGGGTTAAATTGAGTAAAACAAGTTTCTTTTTTTGTTTTGTTTTAAAATGGTTAGATGGGGGACTATTTGGATTGATCAACGTTTATTTGTTTTATTTACCTACGACTTGGTCTATTTATAAGTTAGAGAGCAGTTGATTTGACTTCCTACTTTATTTGGGTATAACTGGTTCGCTTTTGTCAGTTTTGATTTGTTTGATTTTTGATTGGTTTGCAACGGCTTGGTTCGTTTTGGATCGTCTATAATTGTTTGCACTTGGGTATCGATAGACACAGTTTCAAAGGAGTTGGAAGAATTGTTTTGATTAAGCTTAACTTAATTCGATCTCTACCAGATGGTTTGTTCTATGTTGAGTTTGATTCATTTTTATCAAGGTTGGTTTGTTAAAAAGGGAAAAATCTAAAACTGCACGCATCTTATTTCATAAGGGCTGACTCTATTTTAGTTTTTTTGACTTGATAAATTAGGTCGCTTTGGATAGTATTGGATTATTTGGACTGATTTCAGCAATGATTTTCTTTGATGGCATCATTCTGGGATGCTATCTATAGCATTGGTTGGATTTTTTAAATAAATTGGATAATTTTTCCTATGCTTTTGCTTTATCAGTTGCGGAATGGTCGTTTCAACTGACATGAAATGGTTGTGTGGGTTCCAATTTGGGTTGGAAAAATGACTTTTGTTAGAGATCTGTTCTAACAAACTCTATTAGGCGGATTGTAGTAAAATGCTGAGAGTGATTGTTGTTTGTAGTTTGGCCCTAATATTTAATGTTTTATTCATTAGGGTTTTCAAATAATTTTCGGGCGATGAAATTGTTTTTTTTTGATTATTTTGGGCAATGAAATACGAAAACATCTTTTTTTGATCCTTTGAAGATTAAGTTAGTTGGTTTAGCACTAGAAATTTACATCACCATAGTGGATTAGCTTGTATCGGATTATATAGGTTCCGTTTGGCATTTATAAGTCTGAGTGAGTGGATTTAGCTTATTTAGGAGATATAAAAGGGTATAAGAGAAAATGGTGCCTTTAGGGGGTAATGAGCTCGGTATTTGTTGGTTGATGTGATTTATGTCAAGTTATATCACTATGTTTGTTTTTACGTTGTTTAAATGCCTTTGTTTGGATAGGTCACTGTTTATTTGCATTGTTTTGATTTTAAGAGGTAAAATTTCAGTTTTTGATGGAGCGGAGTTGATTTCCCAAATTCTCTAAATAAGTTGGTTTTGTTTAACTTAGATTTGGGAGATTATGCAGCCTATTCTATAAGTTATAATGGGTTTGTTTAATTAAGAATAGTGTGATTAGATTTGTAATAAGCTCTCTTCTTCAGGGTTAAATTGAGTAAGACAAGTTTTTTTTTTTGTTTACTTTTAGATTGTTTAGTTGGCGGACTGTTTGGAATGATCAACGTTTGTTTGTTTTATTGACCTACGATTTGGTCTATTTATATGTTAGAGAGCAGTTGATTTGACTTCCTACTTTATTTGGGTATGCCTAGTTCTTTTCTGTCAGTTTTGATTTGATTGATTTTTGATTGGTTTGCAATGGCTTGGTTCATTGTCGATCGCCTGTAATTGTTTGTACTTGGGTATCGATAGACACAGTTTCATACGAATTGGAAGAATTGTTTTGATTATGCTTAACTATATTCGGTATCTACCAGATGGTTTTTTGTATGTTGAGTTTGATTCATTTTTATCAGGGTTGGTTTTTTAAAAAGGGAATAATCTAAAACTGTACGCATCTTATTTCGTAAGGGAAGACTCTATTTTAGTTCTTGACTTGATAAATTAGGTCGCTTTGGATAGTATTGGATTGTTTGGACTGATTTCAGAAACGATTTTCTTTGATGACATCATTTTGGGATGCTATCTATAGCTTTTGTTGGATTTTTTAAATAAATTGGATAATTTTTCCTATGCTTTTGCTTTATCAGTTACGGAATGATCGCTTCGGCCGACATGAAATGGTTGTGTGGATTCCAATTTGGGTTGGAAAAGTTGGCTTTTTTTAGAGCTCTATTCTAACAGACTCTATTCGGCGGATTGTTGTAAAATGCTGAGAGTGATTGTTATTTGCAGTTTGGCCCTAATATTTAATGATTTATTCGTTATGGTTTTTGAATAATTTTCGGGTTATGAAATTGTTAGTTTTTTGAAAATTTGGGCAATGAAATACGAAAACATCTATTTTTTATCCTTTGAAGATTAAGTTAGTTGGTTTAGCACAAGGAATTTACATCACCAGAGTGGATTCACTCGTATCGGATTATATAGGTTCTGTTTGGCACTGATAAGTGTGAGTGAGTGGATTTAGCATATTTAGGAGATATAAAGGGTATAAGAGAAAATGGTGCCTTTAGGGGGTTATGAGCTCGGTATTTGTTGGTTGATGTGATTTATGTCAAGTTATATCACTATGTTTGTTTTTACGTTGTTTAAATGCCTTTGTTTGGATTGGTCATTGTTTATTTGCATTGTTTTGATTTTAAGAGGTAACGTTTTCAGCTTTTGATGGAGCGGTGTTGATTTCGCAACTTCTCTAAATAAGTTGGTTTTGTTTAACTTAGATTTGGGAGATTATGCAGCCTGTGCTATAAGTTCTAATGGATTTGTTTAATTAAGAATAGTGTGATTAGATCTGTAATAAGCTCTATTCTTCTGGGTTAAATTGAGTAAAACAAGTTTCTTTTTTTGTTTTGTTTTAAAATGGTTAGATGGGGGACTATTTGGATTGATCAACGTTTATTTGTTTTATTTACCTACGACTTGGTCTATTTATAAGTTAGAGAGCAGTTGATTTGACTTCCTACTTTATTTGGGTATAACTGGTTCGCTTTTGTCAGTTTTGATTTGTTTGATTTTTGATTGGTTTGCAACGGCTTGGTTTGTTTTGGATCGTCTATAATTGTTTGCACTTGGGTATCGATAGACACAGTTTCAAAGGAGTTGGAAGAATTGTTTTGATTAAGCTTAACTTAATTCGATCTCTACCAGATGGTTTGTTCTATGTTGAGTTTGATTCATTTTTATCAAGGTTGGTTTGTTAAAAAGGGAAAAATCTAAAACTGCACGCATCTTATTTCATAAGGGCTGACTCTATTTTAGTTTTTGACTTGATAAATTAGGTCGCTTTGGATAGTATTGGATTATTTGGACTGATTTCAGCAATGATTTTCTTTGATGGCATCATTCTGGGATGCTATCTATAGCATTGGTTGGATTTTTTAAATAAATTGGATAATTTTTCCTATGCTTTTGCTTTATCAGTTACGGAATGGTCGTTTCAACTGACATGAAATGGTTGTGTGGGTTCCAATTTGGGTTGGAAAAATGGCTTTTGTTAGAGCTCTGTTCTAACAAACTCTATTAGGCGGATTGTAGTAAAATGCTGAGAGTGATTGTTGTTTGTAGTTTGGCCCTAATATTTAATGTTTTATTCATTAGGGTTTTCAAATAATTTTCGGGCGATGAAATTGTTTGTTTTTTATTATTTTGGGCAATGAAATACGAAAACATCTTTTTTTGATCCTTTGAAGATTAAGTTAGTTGGTTTAGCACTAGAAATTTACATCACCATAGTGGATTAGCTTGTATCGGATTATATAGGTTCCGTTTGGCATTTATAAGTCTGAGTGAGTGGATTTAGCTTATTTAGGAGATATAAAAGGGTATAAGAGAAAATGGTGCCTTTAGGGGGTAATGAGCTCGGTATTTGTTGGTTGATGTGATTTATGTCAAGTTATATCACTATGTTTGTTTTTACGTTGTTTAAATGCCTTTGTTTGGATAGGTCACTGTTTATTTGCATTGTTTTGATTTTAAGAGGTAAAATTTCAGTTTTTGATGGAGCGGAGTTGATTTCCCAAATTCTCTAAATAAGTTGGTTTTGTTTAACTTAGATTTGGGAGATTATGCAGCCTATTCTATAAGTTATAATGGGTTTGTTTAATTAAGAATAGTGTGATTAGATTTGTAATAAGCTCTCTTCTTCAGGGTTAAATTGAGTAAGACAAGTTTTTTTTTTTTGTTTACTTTTAGATTGTTTAGTTGGCGGACTGTTTGGAATGATCAACGTTTATTTGTTTTATTGACCTACGATTTGGTCTATTTATATGTTAGAGAGCAGTTGATTTGACTTCCTACTTTATTTGGGTATGCCTAGTTCTTTTCTGTCAGTTTTGATTTGATTGATTTTTGATTGGTTTGCAATGGCTTGGTTCATTTTCGATCGCCTGTAATTGTTTGTACTTGGGTATCGATAGACACAGTTTCATACGAATTGGAAGAATTGTTTTGATTATGCTTAACTATATTCGGTATCTACCAGATGGTTTTTTGTATGTTGAGTTTGATTCATTTTTATCAGGGTTGGTTTTTTAAAAAGGGAATAATCTAAAACTGTACGCATCTTATTTCGTAAGGGAAGACTCTATTTTAGTTCTTGACTTGATAAATTAGGTCGCTTTGGATAGTATTGGATTGTTTGGACTGATTTCAGCAACGATTTTCTTTGATGACATCATTTTGGGATGCTATCTATAGCTTTTGTTGGATTTTTTAAATAAATTGGATAATTTTTCCTATGCTTTTGCTTTATCAGTTACGGAATGATCGCTTCGGCCGACATGGAATGGTTGTGTGGGTTCCAATTTGGGTTGGAAAAGTTGGCTTTTTTTAGAGCTCTATTCTAACAAACTCTATTCGGCGGATTGTTGTAAAATGCTGAGAGTGATTGTTATTTGCAGTTTGGCCCTAATATTTAATGATTTATTCGTTATGGTTTTTGAATAATTTTCGGGTTATGAAATTGTTAGTTTTTTGAAAATTTGGGCAATGAAATACGAAAACATCTATTTTTTATCCTTTGAAGATTAAGTTAGTTGGTTTAGCACAAGGAATTTACATCACCAGAGTGGATTCACTCGTATCGGATTATATAGGTTCTGTTTGGCACTGATAAGTGTGAGTGAGTGGATTTAGCATATTTAGGAGATATAAAGGGTATAAGAGAAAATGGTTCCTTTAGGGGGTTAAGAGCTCGGTATTTGTTGGTTGATGTGATTTATGTCAAGTTATATCACTATGTTTGTTTTTACGTTGTTTAAATGCCTTTGTTTGGATTGGTCATTGTTTATTTGCATTGTTTTGATTTTAAGAGGTAACGTTTTCAGCTTTTGATGGAGCGGTGTTGATTTCGCAACTTCTCTAAATAAGTTGGTTTTGTTTAACTTAGATTTGGGAGATTATGCAGCCTGTGCTATAAGTTCTAATGGATTTGTTTAATTAAGAATAGTGTGATTAGATCTGTAATAAGCTCTATTCTTCTGGGTTAAATTGAGTAAAACAAGTTTCTTTTTTTGTTTTGTTTTAAAATGGTTAGATGGGGGACTATTTGGATTGATCAACGTTTATTTGTTTTATTTACCTACGACTTGGTCTATTTATAAGTTAGAGAGCAGTTGATTTGACTTCCTACTTTATTTGGGTATAACTGGTTCGGTTTTCTCAGTTTTGATTTGTTTGATTTTTGATTGGTTTGCAACGGCTTGGTTCGTTTTGGATCGTCTATAATTGTTTGCACTTGGGTATCGATAGACACAGTTTCAAAGGAGTTGGAAGAATTGTTTTGATTAAGCTTAACTTAATTCGATCTCTACCAGATGGTTTGTTCTATGTTGAGTTTGATTCATTTTTATCAAGGTTGGTTTGTTAAAAAGGGAAAAATCTAAAACTGCACGCATCTTATTTCATAAGGGCTGACTCTATTTTAGTTTTTGACTTGATAAATTAGGTCGCTTTGGATAGTATTGGATTATTTGGACTGATTTCAGCAATGATTTTCTTTGATGGCATCATTCTGGGATGCTATCTATAGCATTGGTTGGATTTTTTAAATAAATTGGATAATTTTTCCTATGCTTTTGCTTTATCAGTTACGGAATGGTCGTTTCAACTGACATGAAATGGTTGTGTGGGTTCCAATTTGGGTTGGAAAAATGGCTTTTGTTAGAGCTCTGTTCTAACAAACTCTATTAGGCGGATTGTAGTAAAATGCTGAGAGTGATTGTTGTTTGTAGTTTGGCCCTAATATTTAATGTTTTATTCATTAGGGTTTTCAAATAATTTTCGGGCGATGAAATTGTTTGTTTTTTATTATTTTGGGCAATGAAATACGAAAACATCTTTTTTTGATCCTTTGAAGATTAAGTTAGTTGGTTTAGCACTAGAAATTTACATCACCATAGTGGATTAGCTTGTATCGGATTATATAGGTTCCGTTTGGCATTTATAAGTCTGAGTGAGTGGATTTAGCTTATTTAGGAGATATAAAAGGGTATAAGAGAAAATGGTGCCTTTAGGGGGTAATGAGCTCGGTATTTGTTGGTTGATGTGATTTATGTCAAGTTATATCACTATGTTTGTTTTTACGTTGTTTAAATGCCTTTGTTTGGATAGGTCACTGTTTATTTGCATTGTTTTGATTTTAAGAGGTAAAATTTCAGTTTTTGATGGAGCGGAGTTGATTTCCCAAATTCTCTAAATAAGTTGGTTTTGTTTAACTTAGATTTGGGAGATTATGCAGCCTATTCTATAAGTTATAATGGGTTTGTTTAATTAAGAATAGTGTGATTAGATTTGTAATAAGCTCTCTTCTTCAGGGTTAAATTGAGTAAGACAAGTTTTTTTTTTTTGTTTACTTTTAGATTGTTTAGTTGGCGGACTGTTTGGAATGATCAACGTTTATTTGTTTTATTGACCTACGATTTGGTCTATTTATATGTTAGAGAGCAGTTGATTTGACTTCCTACTTTATTTGGGTATGCCTAGTTCTTTTCTGTCAGTTTTGATTTGATTGATTTTTGATTGGTTTGCAATGGCTTGGTTCATTTTCGATCGCCTGTAATTGTTTGTACTTGGGTATCGATAGACACAGTTTCATACGAATTGGAAGAATTGTTTTGATTATGCTTAACTATATTCGGTATCTACCAGATGGTTTTTTGTATGTTGAGTTTGATTCATTTTTATCAGGGTTGGTTTTTTAAAAAGGGAATAATCTAAAACTGTACGCATCTTATTTCGTAAGGGAAGACTCTATTTTAGTTCTTGACTTGATAAATTAGGTCGCTTTGGATAGTATTGGATTGTTTGGACTGATTTCAGCAACGATTTTCTTTGATGACATCATTTTGGGATGCTATCTATAGCTTTTGTTGGATTTTTTAAATAAATTGGATAATTTTTCCTATGCTTTTGCTTTATCAGTTACGGAATGATCGCTTCGGCCGACATGGAATGGTTGTGTGGGTTCCAATTTGGGTTGGAAAAGTTGGCTTTTTTTAGAGCTCTATTCTAACAGACTCTATTCGGCGGATTGTTGTAAAATGCTGAGAGTGATTGTTATTTGCAGTTTGGCCCTAATATTTAATGATTTATTCGTTATGGTTTTTGAATAATTTTCGGGTTATGAAATTGTTAGTTTTTTGAAAATTTGGGCAATGAAATACGAAAACATCTATTTTTTATCCTTTGAAGATTAAGTTAGTTGGTTTAGCACAAGGAATTTACATCACCAGAGTGGATTCACTCGTATCGGATTATATAGGTTCTGTTTGGCACTGATAAGTGTGAGTGAGTGGATTTAGCATATTTAGGAGATATAAAGGGTATAAGAGAAAATGGTGCCTTTAGGGGGTTATGAGCTCGGTATTTGTTGGTTGATGTGATTTATGTCAAGTTATATCACTATGTTTGTTTTTACGTTGTTTAAATGCCTTTGTTTGGATTGGTCATTGTTTATTTGCATTGTTTTGATTTTAAGAGGTAACGTTTTCAGCTTTTGATGGAGCGGTGTTGATTTCGCAACTTCTCTAAATAAGTTGGTTTTGTTTAACTTAGATTTGGGAGATTATGCAGCCTGTGCTATAAGTTCTAATGGATTTGTTTAATTAAGAATAGTGTGATTAGATCTGTAATAAGCTCTATTCTTCTGGGTTAAATTGAGTAAAACAAGTTTCTTTTTTTGTTTTGTTTTAAAATGGTTAGATGGGGGACTATTTGGATTGATCAACGTTTATTTGTTTTATTTACCTACGACTTGGTCTATTTATAAGTTAGAGAGCAGTTGATTTGACTTCCTACTTTATTTGGGTATAACTGGTTCGCTTTTGTCAGTTTTGATTTGTTTGATTTTTGATTGGTTTGCAACGGCTTGGTTCGTTTTGGATCGTCTATAATTGTTTGCACTTGGGTATCGATAGACACAGTTTCAAAGGAGTTGGAAGAATTGTTTTGATTAAGCTTAACTTAATTCGATCTCTACCAGATGGTTTGTTCTATGTTGAGTTTGATTCATTTTTATCAAGGTTGGTTTGTTAAAAAGGGAAAAATCTAAAACTGCACGCATCTTATTTCATAAGGGCTGACTCTATTTTAGTTTTTTTGACTTGATAAATTAGGTCGCTTTGGATAGTATTGGATTATTTGGACTGATTTCAGCAATGATTTTCTTTGATGGCATCATTCTGGGATGCTATCTATAGCATTGGTTGGATTTTTTAAATAAATTGGATAATTTTTCCTATGCTTTTGCTTTATCAGTTACGGAATGGTCGTTTCAACTGACATGAAATGGTTGTGTGGGTTCCAATTTGGGTTGGAAAAATGAATTTTGTTAGAGATCTGTTCTAACAAACTCTATTAGGCGGATTGTAGTAAAATGCTGAGAGTGATTGTTGTTTGTAGTTTGGCCCTAATATTTAATGTTTTATTCATTAGGGTTTTCAAATAATTTTCGGGCGATGAAATTGTTTTTTTTTTATTATTTTGGGCAATGAAATACGAAAACTTCTTTTTTTGATCCTTTGAAGATTAAGTTAGTTGGTTTAGCACTAGAAATTTACATCACCATAGTGGATTAGCTTGTATCGGATTATATAGGTTCCGTTTGGCATTTATAAGTCTGAGTGAGTGGATTTAGCTTATTTAGGAGATATAAAAGGGTATAAGAGAAAATGGTGCCTTTAGGGGGTAATGAGCTCGGTATTTGTTGGTTGATGTGATTTATGTCAAGTTATATCACTATGTTTGTTTTTACGTTGTTTAAATGCCTTTGTTTGGATAGGTCACTGTTTATTTGCATTGTTTTGATTTTAAGAGGTAAAATTTCAGTTTTTGATGGAGCGGAGTTGATTTCCCAAATTCTCTAAATAAGTTGGTTTTGTTTAACTTAGATTTGGGAGATTATGCAGCCTATTCTATAAGTTATAATGGGTTTGTTTAATTAAGAATAGTGTGATTAGATTTGTAATAAGCTCTCTTCTTCAGGGTTAAATTGAGTAAGACAAGTTTTTTTTTTTGTTTACTTTTAGATTGTTTAGTTGGCGGACTGTTTGGAATGATCAACGTTTGTTTGTTTTATTGACCTACGATTTGGTCTATTTATATGTTAGAGAGCAGTTGATTTGACTTCCTACTTTATTTGGGTATGCCTAGTTCTTTTCTGTCAGTTTTGATTTGATTGATTTTTGATTGGTTAGCAATGGCTTGGTTCATTTTCGATCGTCTGTAATTGTTTGTACTTGGGTATCGATAGACACAGTTTCATACGAATTGGAAGAATTGTTTTGATTATGCTTAACTATATTCGGTATCTACCAGATGGTTTTTTGTATGTTGAGTTTGATTCATTTTTATCAGGGTTGGTTTTTTAAAAAGGGAATAATCTAAAACTGTACGCATCTTATTTCGTAAGGGAAGACTCTATTTTAGTTCTTGACTTGATAAATTAGGTCGCTTTGGATAGTATTGGATTGTTTGGACTGATTTCAGAAACGATTTTCTTTGATGACATCATTTTGGGATGCTATCTATAGCTTTTGTTGGATTTTTTAAATAAATTGGATAATTTTTCCTATGCTTTTGCTTTATCAGTTACGGAATGATCGCTTCGGCCGACATGAAATGGTTGTGTGGATTCCAATTTGGGTTGGAAAAGTTGGCTTTTTTTAGAGCTCTATTCTAACAGACTCTATTCGGCGGATTGTTGTAAAATGCTGAGAGTGATTGTTATTTGCAGTTTGGCCCTAATATTTAATGATTTATTCGTTATGGTTTTTGAATAATTTTCGGGTTATGAAATTGTTAGTTTTTTGAAAATTTGGGCAATGAAATACGAAAACATCTATTTTTTATCCTTTGAAGATTAAGTTAGTTGGTTTAGCACAAGGAATTTACATCACCAGAGTGGATTCACTCGTATCGGATTATATAGGTTCTGTTTGGCACTGATAAGTGTGAGTGAGTGGATTTAGCATATTTAGGAGATATAAAGGGTATAAGAGAAAATGGTGCCTTTAGGGGGTTATGAGCTCGGTATTTGTTGGTTGATGTGATTTATGTCAAGTTATATCACTATGTTTGTTTTTACGTTGTTTAAATGCCTTTGTTTGGATTGGTCATTGTTTATTTGCATTGTTTTGATTTTAAGAGGTAACGTTTTCAGCTTTTGATGGAGCGGTGTTGATTTCGCAACTTCTCTAAATAAGTTGGTTTTGTTTAACTTAGATTTGGGAGATTATGCAGCCTGTGCTATAAGTTCTAATGGATTTGTTTAATTAAGAATAGTGTGATTAGATCTGTAATAAGCTCTATTCTTCTGGGTTAAATTGAGTAAAACAAGTTTCTTTTTTTGTTTTGTTTTAAAATGGTTAGATGGGGGACTATTTGGATTGATCAACGTTTATTTGTTTTATTTACCTACGACTTGGTCTATTTATAAGTTAGAGAGCAGTTGATTTGACTTCCTACTTTATTTGGGTATAACTGGTTCGCTTTTGTCAGTTTTGATTTGTTTGATTTTTGATTGGTTTGCAACGGCTTGGTTCGTTTTGGATCGTCTATAATTGTTTGCACTTGGGTATCGATAGACACAGTTTCAAAGGAGTTGGAAGAATTGTTTTGATTAAGCTTAACTTAATTCGATCTCTACCAGATGGTTTGTTCTATGTTGAGTTTGATTCATTTTTATCAAGGTTGGTTTGTTAAAAAGGGAAAAATCTAAAACTGCACGCATCTTATTTCATAAGGGCTGACTCTATTTTAGTTTTTGACTTGATAAATTAGGTCGCTTTGGATAGTATTGGATTATTTGGACTGATTTCAGCAATGATTTTCTTTGATGGCATCATTCTGGGATGCTATCTATAGCATTGGTTGGATTTTTTAAATAAATTAGATAACTTTTCCTATGCTTTTGCTTTATCAGTTACGGAATGGTCGTTTCAACTGACATGAAATGGTTGTGTGGGTTCCAATTTGGGTTGGAAAAATGGCTTTTGTAAGAGCTCTGTTCTAACAAACTCTATTAGGCGGATTGTAGTAAAATGCTGAGAGAGATTGTTGTTTGTAGTTTGCCCCTAATATTTAATGTTTTATTCATTAGGGTTTTCAAATAATTTTCGGGCGATGAAATTGTTTGTTTTTGATTATTTTGGGCAATGAAATACGAAAACATCTTTTTTTGATCCTTTGAAGATTAAGTTAGTTGGTTTAGCACTAGAAATTTACATCACCATAGTGGATTAGCTTGTATCGGATTATATAGGTTCCGTTTGGCATTTATAAGTCTGAGTGAGTGGATTTAGCTTATTTAGGAGATATAAAAGGGTATAAGAGAAAATGGTGCCTTTAGGGGGTAATGAGCTCGGTATTTGTTGGTTGATGTGATTTATGTCAAGTTATATCACTATGTTTGTTTTTACGTTGTTTAAATGCCTTTGTTTGGATAGGTCACTGTTTATTTGCATTGTTTTGATTTTAAGAGGTAAAATTTCAGTTTTCGATGGAGCGGAGTTGATTTCCCAAATTCTCTAAATAAGTTGGTTTTGTTTAACTTAGATTTGGGAGATTATGCAGCCTATTCTATAAGTTATAATGGGTTTGTTTAATTAAGAATAGTGTGATTAGATTTGTAATAAGCTCTCTTCTTCAGGGTTAAACTGAGTAAGACAAGTTTTTTTTTTTGTTTACTTTTAGATTGTTTAGTTGGCGGACTGTTTGGAATGATCAACGTTTATTTGTTTTATTGACCTACGACTTGGTCTATTTATATGTTAGAGAGCAGTTGATTTGACTTCCTACTTTATTTGGGTATGCCTCTAGTTCTGTCAGTTTTGATTTGATTGATTTTTGATTGGTTTGCAATGGCTTGGTTCATTTTCGATCGTCTGTAATTGTTTGTACTTGGGTATCGATAGACACAGTTTCATACGAATTGGAAGAATTGTTTTGATTATGCTTAACTATATTCGGTCTCTACCAGATAGTTTTTTGTATGTTGAGTTTGATTCATTTTTATCAGGGTTGGTTTTTTAGAAAGGGAATAATCTAAAACTGTACGCATCTTATTTCGTAAGGGAAGACTCTATTTTAGTTCTTGACTTGATAAATTAGGTCGTTTGGATAGTATTGGATTATTTGGACTGATTTCAGCAACGATTTTCTTTGATGACATCATTTTGGGATGCTATCTATAGCTTTTGTTGGATTTTTTAAATAAATTGGATAAATTTTCCTATGCTTTTGATTTATCAGTTACGGAATGATCGCTTCGGCCGACATGAAATGGTTGTGTGGGTTCCAATTTGGGTTGGAAAAGTTGGCTTTTTTTAGAGCTCTATTCTAACAGACTCTATTCGAGGGATTGTTGTAAAATGCTGACAGTGATTGTTATTTGCAGTTTGGCCCTAATATTTAATGATTTATTCGTTATGGTTTTTGAATAATTTTCGGGTTATGAAATTGTTAGTTTTTTGAATATTTGGGCAATGAAATACGAAAACATCTATTTTTTATCCTTTGAAGATTAAGTTAGTTGGTTTAGCACAAGGAATTTACATCACCAGAGTGGATTCAATCGTATCGGATTATATAGGTTCTGTTTGGCACTTATAAGTGTGAGTGAGTGGATTTAGCATATTTAGGAGATATAAAGGGTATAAGAGAAAATGGTGCCTTTAGGGGGTAATGAGCTCGGTATTTGTTGGTTGATGTGATTTATGTCAAGTTATATCACTATGTTTGTTTTTACGTTGTTTAAATGCCTTTGTTTGGATTTGTCATTGTTTATTTGCATTGTTTTGATTTTCAGAGGTAACGTTTTCAGCTTTTGATGGAGCGGTGTTGATTTCCCAACTTCTCTAAATAAGTTGGTTTTGTTTAACTTAGATTTAGCAGATTATGCAGCCTGTGCTATAAGTTCTAATGGATTTGTTTAATTAAGAATATTGTGATTAGATCTATAATAAGCTCTATTCTTCTGGGTTAAATTGAGTAAAACAATTTTCTTTTTTTGTTTTGTTTTAAATTGGTTAGATGGGGGCCTATTTGGATTGATCAACGTTTATTTGTTTTATTTACCTACGACTTGGTCTATTTATAAGTTAGAGAGCAGTTGATTTGACTTCCTACTTTATTTGGGTATAACTGGTTCGCTTTTGTCAGTTTTGATTTGTTTGATTTTTGATTGGTTTGCAACGGCTTGGTTCGTTTTGGATCGTCTATAATTGTTTGCACTTGGGTATCGATAGACACAGTTTCAAAGGAGTTGGAAGAATTGTTTTGATTAAGCTTAACTTAATTCGATCTCTACCAGATGGTTTGTTCTATGTTGAGTTTGATTCATTTTTATCAAGGTTGGTTTGTTAAAAAGGGAAAAATCTAAAACTGCACGCATCTTATTTCATAAGGGCTGACTCTATTTTAGTTTTTGACTTGATAAATTAGGTCGCTTTGGATAGTATTGGATTATTTGGACTGATTTCAGCAATGATTTTCTTTGATGGCATCATTCTGGGATGCTATCTATAGCATTGGTTGGATTTTTTAAATAAATTGGATAATTTTTCCTATGCTTTTGCTTTATCAGTTACGGAATGGTCGTTTCAACTGACATGAAATGGTTGTGTGGGTTCCAATTTGGGTTGGAAAAATGGCTTTTGTTAGAGCTCTGTTCTAACAAACTCTATTAGGCGGATTGTAGTAAAATGCTGAGAGTGATTGTTGTTTGTAGTTTGGCCCTAATATTTAATGTTTTATTCATTAGGGTTTTCAAATAATTTTCGGGCGATGAAATTGTTTTTTTTTTATTATTTTGGGCAATGAAATACGAAAACTTCTTTTTTTGATCCTTTGAAGATTAAGTTAGTTGGTTTAGCACTAGAAATTTACATCACCATAGTGGATTAGCTTGTATCGGATTATATAGGTTCCGTTTGGCATTTATAAGTCTGAGTGAGTGGATTTAGCTTATTTAGGAGATATAAAAGGGTATAAGAGAAAATGGTGCCTTTAGGGGGTAATGAGCTCGGTATTTGTTGGTTGATGTGATTTATGTCAAGTTATATCACTATGTTTGTTTTTACGTTGTTTAAATGCCTTTGTTTGGATAGGTCACTGTTTATTTGCATTGTTTTGATTTTAAGAGGTAAAATTTCAGTTTTTGATGGAGCGGAGTTGATTTCCCAAATTCTCTAAATAAGTTGGTTTTGTTTAACTTAGATTTGGGAGATTATGCAGCCTATTCTATAAGTTATAATGGGTTTGTTTAATTAAGAATAGTGTGATTAGATTTGTAATAAGCTCTCTTCTTCAGGGTTAAATTGAGTAAGACAAGTTTTTTTTTTTGTTTACTTTTAGATTGTTTAGTTGGCGGACTGTTTGGAATGATCAACGTTTGTTTGTTTTATTGACCTACGATTTGGTCTATTTATATGTTAGAGAGCAGTTGATTTGACTTCCTACTTTATTTGGGTATGCCTAGTTCTTTTCTGTCAGTTTTGATTTGATTGATTTTTGATTGGTTTGCAATGGCTTGGTTCATTTTCGATCGTCTGTAATTGTTTGTACTTGGGTATCGATAGACACAGTTTCATACGAATTGGAAGAATTGTTTTGATTATGCTTAACTATATTCGGTATCTACCAGATGGTTTTTTGTATGTTGAGTTTGATTCATTTTTATCAGGGTTGGTTTTTTAAAAAGGGAATAATCTAAAACTGTACGCATCTTATTTCGTAAGGGAAGACTCTATTTTAGTTCTTGACTTGATAAATTAGGTCGCTTTGGATAGTATTGGATTGTTTGGACTGATTTCAGCAACGATTTTCTTTGATGACATCATTTTGGGATGCTATCTATAGCTTTTGTTGGATTTTTTAAATAAATTGGATAATTTTTCCTATGCTTTTGCTTTATCAGTTACGGAATGATCGCTTCGGCCGACATGAAATGGTTGTGTGGATTCCAATTTGGGTTGGAAAAGTTGGCTTTTTTTAGAGCTCTATTCTAACAGACTCTATTCGGCGGATTGTTGTAAAATGCTGAGAGTGATTGTTATTTGCAGTTTGGCCCTAATATTTAATGATTTATTCGTTATGGTTTTTGAATAATTTTCGGGTTATGAAATTGTTAGTTTTTTGAAAATTTGGGCAATGAAATACGAAAACATCTATTTTTTATCCTTTGAAGATTAAGTTAGTTGGTTTAGCACAAGGAATTTACATCACCAGAGTGGATTCACTCGTATCGGATTATATAGGTTCTGTTTGGCACTGATAAGTGTGAGTGAGTGGATTTAGCATATTTAGGAGATATAAAGGGTATAAGAGAAAATGGTGCCTTTAGGGGGTTATGAGCTCGGTATTTGTTGGTTGATGTGATTTATGTCAAGTTATATCACTATGTTTGTTTTTACGTTGTTTAAATGCCTTTGTTTGGATTGGTCATTGTTTATTTGCATTGTTTTGATTTTAAGAGGTAACGTTTTCAGCTTTTGATGGAGCGGTGTTGATTTCGCAACTTCTCTAAATAAGTTGGTTTTGTTTAACTTAGATTTGGGAGATTATGCAGCCTGTGCTATAAGTTCTAATGGATTTGTTTAATTAAGAATAGTGTGATTAGATCTGTAATAAGCTCTATTCTTCTGGGTTAAATTGAGTAAAACAAGTTTCTTTTTTTGTTTTGTTTTAAAATGGTTAGATGGGGGACTATTTGGATTGATCAACGTTTATTTGTTTTATTTACCTACGACTTGGTCTATTTATAAGTTAGAGAGCAGTTGATTTGACTTCCTACTTTATTTGGGTATAACTGGTTCGCTTTTGTCAGTTTTGATTTGTTTGATTTTTGATTGGTTTGCAACGGCTTGGTTCGTTTTGGATCGTCTATAATTGTTTGCACTTGGGTATCGATAGACACAGTTTCAAAGGAGTTGGAAGAATTGTTTTGATTAAGCTTAACTTAATTCGATCTCTACCAGATGGTTTGTTCTATGTTGAGTTTGATTCATTTTTATCAAGGTTGGTTTGTTAAAAAGGGAAAAATCTAAAACTGCACGCATCTTATTTCATAAGGGCTGACTCTATTTTAGTTTTTGACTTGATAAATTAGGTCGCTTTGGATAGTATTGGATTATTTGGACTGATTTCAGCAATGATTTTCTTTGATGGCATCATTCTGGGATGCTATCTATAGCATTGGTTGGATTTTTTAAATAAATTGGATAATTTTTCCTATGCTTTTGCTTTATCAGTTACGGAATGGTCGTTTCAACTGACATGAAATGGTTGTGTGGGTTCCAATTTGGGTTGGAAAAATGGCTTTTGTTAGAGCTCTGTTCTAACAAACTCTATTAGGCGGATTGTAGTAAAATGCTGAGAGTGATTGTTGTTTGTAGTTTGGCCCTAATATTTAATGTTTTATTCATTAGGGTTTTCAAATAATTTTCGGGCGATGAAATTGTTTTTTTTTTATTATTTTGGGCAATGAAATACGAAAACTTCTTTTTTTGATCCTTTGAAGATTAAGTTAGTTGGTTTAGCACTAGAAATTTACATCACCATAGTGGATTAGCTTGTATCGGATTATATAGGTTCCGTTTGGCATTTATAAGTCTGAGTGAGTGGATTTAGCTTATTTAGGAGATATAAAAGGGTATAAGAGAAAATGGTGCCTTTAGGGGGTAATGAGCTCGGTATTTGTTGGTTGATGTGATTTATGTCAAGTTATATCACTATGTTTGTTTTTACGTTGTTTAAATGCCTTTGTTTGGATAGGTCACTGTTTATTTGCATTGTTTTGATTTTAAGAGGTAAAATTTCAGTTTTTGATGGAGCGGAGTTGATTTCCCAAATTCTCTAAATAAGTTGGTTTTGTTTAACTTAGATTTGGGAGATTATGCAGCCTATTCTATAAGTTATAATGGGTTTGTTTAATTAAGAATAGTGTGATTAGATTTGTAATAAGCTCTCTTCTTCAGGGTTAAATTGAGTAAGACAAGTTTTTTTTTTTTGTTTACTTTTAGATTGTTTAGATGGCGGACTGTTTGGAATGATCAACGTTTATTTGTTTTATTGACCTACGATTTGGTCTATTTATATGTTAGAGAGCAGTTGATTTGACTTCCTACTTTATTTGGGTATGCCTAGTTCTTTTCTGTCAGTTTTGATTTGATTGATTTTTGATTGGTTTGCAATGGCTTGGTTCATTTTCGATCGTCCGTAATTGTTTGTACTTGGGTATCGATAGACACAGTTTCATACGAATTGGAAGAATTGTTTTGATTATGCTTAACTATATTCGGTATCTACCAGATGGTTTTTTGTATGTTGAGTTTGATTCATTTTTATCAGGGTTGGTTTTTTAAAAAGGGAATAATCTAAAACTGTACGCATCTTATTTCGTAAGGGAAGACTCTATTTTAGTTCTTGACTTGATAAATTAGGTCGCTTTGGATAGTATTGGATTGTTTGGATTGATTTCAGCAACGATTTTCTTTGATGACATCATTTTGGGATGCTATCTATAGCTTTTGTTGTATTTTTTAAATAAATTGGATAATTTTTCCTATGCTTTTGCTTTATCAGTTACGGAATGATCGCTTCGGCCGACATGAAATGGTTGTGTGGATTCCAATTTGGGTTGGAAAAGTTGGCTTTTTTTAGAGCTCTATTCTAACAGACTCTATTCGGCGGATTGTTGTAAAATGCTGAGAGTGATTGTTATTTGCAGTTTGGCCCTAATATTTAATGATTTATTCGTTATGGTTTTTGAATAATTTTCGGGTTATGAAATTGTTAGTTTTTTGAAAATTTGGGCAATGAAATACGAAAACATCTATTTTTTATCCTTTGAAGATTAAGTTAGTTGGTTTAGCACAAGGAATTTACATCACCAGAGTGGATTCACTCGTATCGGATTATATAGGTTCTGTTTGGCACTGATAAGTGTGAGTGAGTGGATTTAGCATATTTAGGAGATATAAAGGGTATAAGAGAAAATGGTGCCTTTAGGGGGTTATGAGCTCGGTATTTGTTGGTTGATGTGATTTATGTCAAGTTATATCACTATGTTTGTTTTTACGTTGTTTAAATGCCTTTGTTTGGATTGGTCATTGTTTATTTGCATTGTTTTGATTTTAAGAGGTAACGTTTTCAGCTTTTGATGGAGCGGTGTTGATTTCGCAACTTCTCTAAATAAGTTGGTTTTGTTTAACTTAGATTTGGGAGATTATGCAGCCTGTGCTATAAGTTCTAATGGATTTGTTTAATTAAGAATAGTGTGATTAGATCTGTAATAAGCTCTATTCTTCTGGGTTAAATTGAGTAAAACAAGTTTCTTTTTTTGTTTTGTTTTAAAATGGTTAGATGGGGGACTATTTGGATTGATCAACGTTTATTTGTTTTATTTACCTACGACTTGGTCTATTTATAAGTTAGAGAGCAGTTGATTTGACTTCCTACTTTATTTGGGTATAACTGGTTCGGTTTTGTCAGTTTTGATTTGTTTGATTTTTGATTGGTTTGCAACGGCTTGGTTCGTTTTGGATCGTCTATAATTGTTTGCACTTGGGTATCGATAGACACAGTTTCAAAGGAGTTGGAAGAATTGTTTTGATTAAGCTTAACTTAATTCGATCTCTACCAGATGGTTTGTTCTATGTTGAGTTTGATTCATTTTTATCAAGGTTGGTTTGTTAAAAAGGGAAAAATCTAAAACTGCACGCATCTTATTTCATAAGGGCTGACTCTATTTTAGTTTTTGACTTGATAAATTAGGTCGCTTTGGATAGTATTGGATTATTTGGACTGATTTCAGCAATGATTTTCTTTGATGGCATCATTCTGGGATGCTATCTATAGCATTGGTTGGATTTTTTAAATAAATTGGATAATTTTTCCTATGCTTTTGCTTTATCAGTTACGGAATGGTCGTTTCAACTGACATGAAATGGTTGTGTGGGTTCCAATTTGGGTTGGAAAAATGGCTTTTGTTAGAGCTCTGTTCTAACAAACTCTATTAGGCGGATTGTAGTAAAATGCTGAGAGTGATTGTTGTTTGTAGTTTGGCCCTAATATTTAATGTTTTATTCATTAGGGTTTTCAAATAATTTTCGGGCGATGAAATTGTTTGTTTTTTATTATTTTGGGCAATGAAATACGAAAACATCTTTTTTTGATCCTTTGAAGATTAAGTTAGTTGGTTTAGCACTAGAAATTTACATCACCATAGTGGAATAGCTTGTATCGGATTATATAGGTTCCGTTTGGCATTTATAAGTCTGAGTGAGTGGATTTAGCTTATTTAGGAGATATAAAAGGGTATAAGAGAAAATGGTGCCTTTAGGGGGTAATGAGCTCGGTATTTGTTGGTTGATGTGATTTATGTCAAGTTATATCACTATGTTTGTATTTACGTTGTTTAAATGCCTTTGTTTGGATAGGTCACTGTTTATTTGCATTGTTTTGATTTTAAGAGGTAAAATTTCAGTTTTTGATGGAGCGGAGTTGATTTCCCAAATTCTCTAAATAAGTTGGTTTTGTTTAACTTAGATTTGGGAGATTATGCAGCCTATTCTATAAGTTATAATGGGTTTGTTTAATTAAGAATAGTGTGATTAGATTTGTAATAAGCTCTCTTCTTCAGGGTTAAATTGAGTAAGACAAGTTTTTTTTTTTTGTTTACTTTTAGATTGTTTAGTTGGCGGACTGTTTGGAATGATCAACGTTTATTTGTTTTATTGACCTACGATTTGGTCTATTTATATGTTAGAGAGCAGTTGATTTGACTTCCTACTTTATTTGGGTATGCCTAGTTCTTTTCTGTCAGTTTTGATTTGATTGATTTTTGATTGGTTTGCAATGGCTTGGTTCATTTTCGATCGCCTGTAATTGTTTGTACTTGGGTATCGATAGACACAGTTTCATACGAATTGGAAGAATTGTTTTGATTATGCTTAACTATATTCGGTATCTACCAGATGGTTTTTTGTATGTTGAGTTTGATTCATTTTTATCAGGGTTGGTTTTTTAAAAAGGGAATAATCTAAAACTGTACGCATCTTATTTCGTAAGGGAAGACTCTATTTTAGTTCTTGACTTGATAAATTAGGTCGCTTTGGATAGTATTGGATTGTTTGGACTGATTTCAGCAACGATTTTCTTTGATGACATCATTTTGGGATGCTATCTATAGCTTTTGTTGGATTTTTTAAATAAATTGGATAATTTTTCCTATGCTTTTGCTTTATCAGTTACGGAATGATCGCTTCGGCCGACATGGAATGGTTGTGTGGGTTCCAATTTGGGTTGGAAAAGTTGGCTTTTTTTAGAGCTCTATTCTAACAGACTCTATTCGGCGGATTGTTGTAAAATGCTGAGAGTGATTGTTATTTGCAGTTTGGCCCTAATATTTAATGATTTATTCGTTATGGTTTTTGAATAATTTTCGGGTTATGAAATTGTTAGTTTTTTGAAAATTTGGGCAATGAAATACGAAAACATCTATTTTTTATCCTTTGAAGATTAAGTTAGTTGGTTTAGCACAAGGAATTTACATCACCAGAGTGGATTCACTCGTATCGGATTATATAGGTTCTGTTTGGCACTGATAAGTGTGAGTGAGTGGATTTAGCATATTTAGGAGATATAAAGGGTATAAGAGAAAATGGTTCCTTTAGGGGGTTAAGAGCTCGGTATTTGTTGGTTGATGTGATTTATGTCAAGTTATATCACTATGTTTGTTTTTACGTTGTTTAAATGCCTTTGTTTGGATTGGTCATTGTTTATTTGCATTGTTTTGATTTTAAGAGGTAACGTTTTCAGCTTTTGATGGAGCGGTGTTGATTTCGCAACTTCTCTAAATAAGTTGGTTTTGTTTAACTTAGATTTGGGAGATTATGCAGCCTGTGCTATAAGTTCTAATGGATTTGTTTAATTAAGAATAGTGTGATTAGATCTGTAATAAGCTCTATTCTTCTGGGTTAAATTGAGTAAAACAAGTTTCTTTTTTTGTTTTGTTTTAAAATGGTTAGATGGGGGACTATTTGGATTGATCAACGTTTATTTGTTTTATTTACCTACGACTTGGTCTATTTATAAGTTAGAGAGCAGTTGATTTGACTTCCTACTTTATTTGGGTATAACTGGTTCGGTTTTGTCAGTTTTGATTTGTTTGATTTTTGATTGGTTTGCAACGGCTTGGTTCGTTTTGGATCGTCTATAATTGTTTGCACTTGGGTATCGATAGACACAGTTTCAAAGGAGTTGGAAGAATTGTTTTGATTAAGCTTAACTTAATTCGATCTCTACCAGATGGTTTGTTCTATGTTGAGTTTGATTCATTTTTATCAAGGTTGGTTTGTTAAAAAGGGAAAAATCTAAAACTGCACGCATCTTATTTCATAAGGGCTGACTCTATTTTAGTTTTTGACTTGATAAATTAGGTCGCTTTGGATAGTATTGGATTATTTGGACTGATTTCAGCAATGATTTTCTTTGATGGCATCATTCTGGGATGCTATCTATAGCATTGGTTGGATTTTTTAAATAAATTGGATAATTTTTCCTATGCTTTTGCTTTATCAGTTACGGAATGGTCGTTTCAACTGACATGAAATGGTTGTGTGGGTTCCAATTTGGGTTGGAAAAATGGCTTTTGTTAGAGCTCTGTTCTAACAAACTCTATTAGGCGGATTGTAGTAAAATGCTGAGAGTGATTGTTGTTTGTAGTTTGGCCCTAATATTTAATGTTTTATTCATTAGGGTTTTCAAATAATTTTCGGGCGATGAAATTGTTTGTTTTTTATTATTTTGGGCAATGAAATACGAAAACATCTTTTTTTGATCCTTTGAAGATTAAGTTAGTTGGTTTAGCACTAGAAATTTACATCACCATAGTGGATTAGCTTGTATCGGATTATATAGGTTCCGTTTGGCATTTATAAGTCTGAGTGAGTGGATTTAGCTTATTTAGGAGATATAAAAGGGTATAAGAGAAAATGGTGCCTTTAGGGGGTAATGAGCTCGGTATTTGTTGGTTGATGTGATTTATGTCAAGTTATATCACTATGTTTGTTTTTACGTTGTTTAAATGCCTTTGTTTGGATAGGTCACTGTTTATTTGCATTGTTTTGATTTTAAGAGGTAAAATTTCAGTTTTTGATGGAGCGGAGTTGATTTCCCAAATTCTCTAAATAAGTTGGTTTTGTTTAACTTAGATTTGGGAGATTATGCAGCCTATTCTATAAGTTATAATGGGTTTGTTTAATTAAGAATAGTGTGATTAGATTTGTAATAAGCTCTCTTCTTCAGGGTTAAATTGAGTAAGACAAGTTTTTTTTTTTTGTTTACTTTTAGATTGTTTAGTTGGCGGACTGTTTGGAATGATCAACGTTTATTTGTTTTATTGACCTACGATTTGGTCTATTTATATGTTAGAGAGCAGTTGATTTGACTTCCTACTTTATTTGGGTATGCCTAGTTCTTTTCTGTCAGTTTTGATTTGATTGATTTTTGATTGGTTTGCAATGGCTTGGTTCATTTTCGATCGCCTGTAATTGTTTGTACTTGGGTATCGATAGACACAGTTTCATACGAATTGGAAGAATTGTTTTGATTATGCTTAACTATATTCGGTATCTACCAGATGGTTTTTTGTATGTTGAGTTTGATTCATTTTTATCAGGGTTGGTTTTTTAAAAAGGGAATAATCTAAAACTGTACGCATCTTATTTCGTAAGGGAAGACTCTATTTTAGTTCTTGACTTGATAAATTAGGTCGCTTTGGATAGTATTGGATTGTTTGGACTGATTTCAGCAACGATTTTCTTTGATGACATCATTTTGGGATGCTATCTATAGCTTTTGTTGGATTTTTTAAATAAATTGGATAATTTTTCCTATGCTTTTGCTTTATCAGTTACGGAATGATCGCTTCGGCCGACATGAAATGGTTGTGTGGGTTCCAATTTGGGTTGGAAAAGTTGGCTTTTTTTAGAGCTCTATTCTAACAGACTCTATTCGGCGGATTGTTGTAAAATGCTGAGAGTGATTGTTATTTGCAGTTTGGCCCTAATATTTAATGATTTATTCGTTATGGTTTTTGAATAATTTTCGGGTTATGAAATTGTTAGTTTTTTGAAAATTTGGGCAATGAAATACGAAAACATCTATTTTTTATCCTTTGAAGATTAAGTTAGTTGGTTTAGCACAAGGAATTTACATCACCAGAGTGGATTCACTCGTATCGGATTATATAGGTTCTGTTTGGCACTGATAAGTGTGAGTGAGTGGATTTAGCATATTTAGGAGATATAAAGGGTATAAGAGAAAATGGTTCCTTTAGGGGGTTATGAGCTCGGTATTTGTTGGTTGATGTGATTTATGTCAAGTTATATCACTATGTTTGTTTTTACGTTGTTTAAATGCCTTTGTTTGGATTGGTCATTGTTTATTTGCATTGTTTTGATTTTAAGAGGTAACGTTTTCAGCTTTTGATGGAGCGGTGTTGATTTCGCAACTTCTCTAAATAAGTTGGTTTTGTTTAACTTAGATTTGGGAGATTATGCAGCCTGTGCTATAAGTTCTAATGGATTTGTTTAATTAAGAATAGTGTGATTAGATCTGTAATAAGCTCTATTCTTCTGGGTTAAATTGAGTAAAACAAGTTTCTTTTTTTGTTTTGTTTTAAAATGGTTAGATGGGGGACTATTTGGATTGATCAACGTTTATTTGTTTTATTTACCTACGACTTGGTCTATTTATAAGTTAGAGAGCAGTTGATTTGACTTCCTACTTTATTTGGGTATAACTGGTTCGGTTTTGTCAGTTTAGATTTGTTTGATTTTTGATTGGTTTGCAACGGCTTGGTTCGTTTTGGATCGTCTATAATTGTTTGCACTTGGGTATCGATAGACACAGTTTCAAAGGAGTTGGAAGAATTGTTTTGATTAAGCTTAACTTAATTCGATCTCTACCAGATGGTTTGTTCTATGTTGAGTTTGATTCATTTTTATCAAGGTTGGTTTGTTAAAAAGGGAAAAATCTAAAACTGCACGCATCTTATTTCATAAGGGCTGACTCTATTTTAGTTTTTGACTTGATAAATTAGGTCGCTTTGGATAGTATTGGATTATTTGGACTGATTTCAGTAATGATTTTCTTTGATGGCATCATTCTGGGATGCTATCTATAGCATTGGTTGGATTTTTTAAATAAATTGGATAATTTTTCCTATGCTTTTGCTTTATCAGTTACGGAATGGTCGTTTCAACTGACATGAATGGTTGTGTGGGTTCCAATTTGGGTTGGAAAAATGTCTTTTGTAAGAGCTCTGTTCTAACAAACTCTATTATGCGGATTGTAGTAAAATGCTGAGAGTGATTGTTGTTTGTAGTTTGGCCCTAATATTTAATGTTTTATTCATTAGGGTTTTCAAATAATTTTCGGGCGATGAAATTGTTTGTTTTTGATTATTTTGGGCAATGAAATACGAAAACATCTTTTTTTGATCCTTTGAAGATTAAGTTAGTTGGTTTAGCACTAGAAATTTACATCACCATAGTGGATTAGCTTGTATCGGATTATATAGGTTCCGTTTGGCATTTATAAGTCTGAGTGAGTGGATTTAACTTATTTAGGAGATATAAAAGGGTATAAGAGAAAATGGTGCCTTTAGGGGGTAATGAGCTCGGTATTTGTTGGTTGATGTGATTTATGTCAAGTTATATCACTATGTTTGTTTTTACGTTGTTTAAATGCCTTTGTTTGGATAGGTCACTGTTTATTTGCATTGTTTTGATTTTAAGAGGTAAAATTTCAGTTTTCGATGGAGCGGAGTTGATTTCCCAAATTCTCTAAATAAGTTGGTTTTGTTTAACTTAGATTTGGGAGATTATGCAGCCTATTCTATAAGTTATAATGGGTTTGTTTAATTAAGAATAGTGTGATTAGATTTGTAATAAGCTCTCTTCTTCAGGGTTAAACTGAGTAAGACAAGTTTTTTTTTTTGTTTACTTTTAGATTGTTTAGTTGGCGGACTGTTTGGAATGATCAACGTTTATTTGTTTTATTGACCTACGACTTGGTCTATTTATATGTTAGAGAGCAGTTGATTTGACTTCCTACTTTATTTGGGTATGCCTCTAGTTCTGTCAGTTTTGATTTGATTGATTTTTGATTGGTTTGCAATGGCTTGGTTCATTTTCGATCGTCTGTAATTGTTTGTACTTGGGTATCGATAGACACAGTTTCATACGAATTGGAAGAATTGTTTTGATTATGCTTAACTATATTCGGTCTCTACCAGATAGTTTTTTGTATGTTGAGTTTGATTCATTTTTATCTTTGTTGGTTTTTTAGAAAGGGAATAATCTAAAACTGTACGCATCTTATTTCGTAAGGGAAGACTCTATTTTAGTTCTTGACTTGATAAATTAGGTCGTTTGGATAGTATTGGATTATTTGGACTGATTTCAGCAACGATTTTCTTTGATGACATCATTTTGGGATGCTATCTATAGCTTTTGTTGGATTTTTTAAATAAATTGGATAAATTTTCCTATGCTTTTGATTTATCAGTTACGGAATGATCGCTTCGGCCGACATGAAATGGTTGTGTGGGTTCCAATTTGGGTTGGAAAAGTTGGCTTTTTTTAGATCTCTATTCTAACAGACTCTATTCGAGGGATTGTTGTAAAATGCTGACAGTGATTGTTATTTGCAGTTTGGCCCTAATATTTAATGATTTATTCGTTATGGTTTTTGAATAATTTTCGGGTTATGAAATTGTTAGTTTTTTGAATATTTGGGCAATGAAATACGAAAACATCTATTTTTTATCCTTTGAAGATTAAGTTAGTTGGTTTAGCACAAGGAATTTACATCACCAGAGTGGATTCAATCGTATCGGATTATATAGGTTCTGTTTGGCACTTATAAGTGTGAGTGAGTGGATTTAGCATATTTAGGAGATATAAAGGGTATAAGAGAAAATGGTGCCTTTAGGGGGTAATGAGCTCGGTATTTGTTGGTTGATGTGATTTATGTCAAGTTATATCACTATGTTTGTTTTTACGTTGTTTAAATGCCTTTGTTTGGATTGGTCATTGTTTATTTGCATTGTTTTGATTTTAAGAGGTAACGTTTTCAGCTTTTGATGGAGCGGTGTTGATTTCCCAATTTCTCTAAATAAGTTGGTTTTGTTTAACTTAGATTTAGCAGATTATGCAGCCTGTGCTAAAAGTTCTAATGGATTTGTTTAATTAAGAATATTGTGATTAGATCTATAATAAGCTCTATTCTTCTGGGTTAAATTGAGTAAAACAAGTTTCTTTTTTTGTTTTGTTTTAAATTGGTTAGATGGGGGACTATTTGGATTGATCAACGTTTATTTGTTTTATTTACCTACGACTTGGTCTATTTATAAGTTAGAGAGCAGTTGATTTGACTTCCTACTTTATTTGGGCATAACTGGTTCGGTTTTGTCAGTTTAGATTTGTTTGATTTTTGATTGGTTTGCAACGGCTTGGTTCGTTTTGGATCGTCTATAATTGTTTGCACCAGGGTATCGATAGACACAGTTTCAAAGGAGTTGGAAGAATTGTTTTGATTAAGCTGAACTTAATTCGATCTCTACCAGATGGTTTGTTCTATGTTGAGTTTGATTCATTTTTATCAAGGTTGGTTTGTTAAAAAGGGAAAAATCTAAAACTGCACGCATCTTATTTCATAAGGGCTGACTCTATTTTAGTTTTTGACTTGATAAATTAGGTCGCTTTGGATAGTATTGGATTATTTGGACTGATTTCAGTAATGATTTTCTTTGATGGCATCATTCTGGGATGCTATCTATAGCATTGGTTGGATTTTTTAAATAAATTGGATAATTTTTCCTATGCTTTTGCTTTATCAGTTACGGAATGGTCGTTTCAACTGACATGAATGGTTGTGTGGGTTCCAATTTGGGTTGGAAAAATGTCTTTTGTAAGAGCTCTGTTCTAACAAACTCTATTATGCGGATTGTAGTAAAATGCTGAGAGTGATTGTTGTTTGTAGTTTGGCCCTAATATTTAATGTTTTATTCATTAGGGTTTTCAAATAATTTTCGGGCGATGAAATTGTTTGTTTTTGATTATTTTGGGCAATGAAATACGAAAACATCTTTTTTTGATCCTTTGAAGATTAAGTTAGTTGGTTTAGCACTAGAAATTTACATCACCATAGTGGATTAGCTTGTATCGGATTATATAGGTTCCGTTTGGCATTTATAAGTCTGAGTGAGTGGATTTAACTTATTTAGGAGATATAAAAGGGTATAAGAGAAAATGGTGCCTTTAGGGGGTAATGAGCTCGGTATTTGTTGGTTGATGTGATTTATGTCAAGTTATATCACTATGTTTGTTTTTACGTTGTTTAAATGCCTTTGTTTGGATAGGTCACTGTTTATTTGCATTGTTTTGATTTTAAGAGGTAAAATTTCAGTTTTCGATGGAGCGGAGTTGATTTCCCAAATTCTCTAAATAAGTTGGTTTTGTTTAACTTAGATTTGGGAGATTATGCAGCCTATTCTATAAGTTATAATTGGTTTGTTTAATTAAGAATAGTGTGATTAGATTTGTAATAAGCTCTCTTCTTCAGGGTTAAACTGAGTAAGACAAGTTTTTTTTTTTGTTTACTTTTAGATTGTTTAGTTGGCGGACTGTTTGGAATGATCAACGTTTATTTGTTTTATTGACCTACGACTTGGTCTATTTATATGTTAGAGAGCAGTTGATTTGACTTCCTACTTTATTTGGGTATGCCTCAAGTTCTGTCAGTTTTGATTTGATTGATTTTTGATTGGTTTGCAATGGCTTGGTTCATTTTCGATCGCCTGTAATTGTTTGTACTTGGGTATCGATAGACACAGTTTCATACGAATTGGAAGAATTGTTTTGATTATGCTTAACTATATTCGGTCTCTACCAGATAGTTTTTTGTATGTTGAGTTTGATTCATTTTTATCAGGGTTGGTTTTTTAGAAAGGGAATAATCTAAAACTGTACGCATCTTATTTCGTAAGGGAAGACTCTATTTTAGTTCTTGACTTGATAAATTAGGTCGTTTGGATAGTATTGGATTATTTGGACTGATTTCAGCAACGATTTTCTTTGATGACATCATTTTGGGATGCTATCTATAGCTTTTGTTGGATTTTTTAAATAAATTGGATAAATTTTCCTATGCTTTTGATTTATCAGTTACGGAATGATCGCTTCGGCCGACATGAAATGGTTGTGTGGGTTCCAATTTGGGTTGGAAAAGTTGGCTTTTTTTAGAGCTCTATTCTAACAGACTCTATTCGAGGGATTGTTGTAAAATGCTGAGAGTGATTGTTATTTGCAGTTTGGCCCTAATATTTAATGATTTATTCGTTATGGTTTTTGAATAATTTTCGGGTTATGAAATTGTTAGTTTTTTGAAAATTTGGGCAATGAAATACGAAAACATCTATTTTTTATCCTTTGAAGATTAAGTTAGTTGGTTTAGCACAAGGAATTTACATCACCAGAGTGGATTCACTCGTATCGGATTATATAGGTTCTGTTTGGCACTGATAAGTGTGAGTGAGTGGATTTAGCATATTTAGGAGATATAAAGGGTATAAGAGAAAATGGTGCCTTTAGGGGGTAATGAGCTCGGTATTTGTTGGTTGATGTGATTTATGTCAAGTTATATCACTATGTTTGTTTTTACGTTGTTTAAATGCCTTTGTTTGGATTGGTCATTGTTTATTTGCATTGTTTTGATTTTAAGAGGTAACGTTTTCAGCTTTTGATGGAGCGGTGTTGATTTCGCAACTTCTCTAAATAAGTTGGTTTTGTTTAACTTAGATTTGGGAGATTATGCAGCCTGTGCTAAAAGTTCTAATGGATTTGTTTAATTAAGAATATTGTGATTAGATCTATAATAAGCTCTATTCTTCTGGGTTAAATTGAGTAAAACAAGTTTCTTTTTTTGTTTTGTTTTAAAATGGTTAGATGGGGGACTATTTGGATTGATCAACGTTTATTTGTTTTATTTACCTACGACTTGGTCTATTTATAAGTTAGAGAGCAGTTGATTTGACTTCCTACTTTATTTGGGCATAACTGGTTCGGTTTTGTCAGTTTAGATTTGTTTGATTTTTGATTGGTTTGCAACGGCTTGGTTCGTTTTGGATCGTCTATAATTGTTTGCACTTGGGTATCGATAGACACAGTTTCAAAGGAGTTGGAAGAATTGTTTTGATTAAGCTTAACTTAATTCGATATCTACCAGATGGTTTGTTCTATGTTGAGTTTGATTCATTTTTATCAAGGTTGGTTTGTTAAAAAGGGAAAAATCTAAAACTGCACGCATCTTATTTCATAAGGGCTGACTCTATTTTAGTTTTTGACTTGATAAATTAGGTCGCTTTGGATAGTATTGGATTATTTGGACTGATTTCAGCAATGATTTTCTTTGATGGCATCATTCTGGGATGCTATCTATAGCATTGGTTGGATTTTTTAAATAAATTGGATAATTTTTCCTATGCTTTTGCTTTATCAGTTACGGAATGGTCGTTTCAACTGACATGAAATGGTTGTGTGGGTTCCAATTTGGGTTGGAAAAATGGCTTTTGTTAGAGCTCTGTTCTAACAAACTCTATTATGCGAATTGTAGTAAAATGCTGAGAGTGATTGTTGTTTGTAGTTTGGCCCTAATATTTAATGTTTTATTCATTAGGGTTTTCAAATAATTTTCGGGCGATGAAATTGTTTGTTTTTGATTATTTTGGGCAATGAAATACGAAAACATCTTTTTTTGATCCTTTGAAGATTAAGTTAGTTGGTTTAGCACTAGAAATTTACATCACCATAGTGGATTAGCTTGTATCGGATTATATAGGTTCCGTTTGGCATTTATAAGTCTGAGTGAGTGGATTTAGCTTATTTAGGAGATATAAAAGGGTATAAGAGAAAATGGTGCCTTTAGGGGGTAATGAGCTCGGTATTTGTTGGTTGATGTGATTTATGTCAAGTTATATCACTATGTTTGTTTTTACGTTGTTTAAATGCCTTTGTTTGGATAGGTCACTGTTTATTTGCATTGTTTTGATTTTAAGAGGTAAAATTTCAGTTTTTGATGGAGCGGAGTTGATTTCCCAAATTCTCTAAATAAGTTGGTTTTGTTTAACTTAGATTTGGGAGATTATGCAGCCTATTCTATAAGTTATAATGGGTTTGTTTAATTAAGAATAGTGTGATTAGATTTGTAATAAGCTCTCTTCTTCAGGGTTAAATTGAGTAAGACAAGTTTTTTTTTTTGTTTACTTTTAGATTGTTTAGTTGGCGGACTGTTTGGAATGATCAACGTTTGTTTGTTTTATTGACCTACGATTTGGTCTATTTATATGTTAGAGAGCAGTTGATTTGACTTCCTACTTTATTTGGGTATGCCTAGTTCTTTTCTGTCAGTTTTGATTTGATTGATTTTTGATTGGTTAGCAATGGCTTGGTTCATTTTCGATCGTCTGTAATTGTTTGTACTTGGGTATCGATAGACACAGTTTCATACGAATTGGAAGAATTGTTTTGATTATGCTTAACTATATTCGGTATCTACCAGATGGTTTTTTGTATGTTGAGTTTGATTCATTTTTATCAGGGTTGGTTTTTTAAAAAGGGAATAATCTAAAACTGTACGCATCTTATTTCGTAAGGGAAGACTCTATTTTAGTTCTTGACTTGATAAATTAGGTCGCTTTGGATAGTATTGGATTGTTTGGACTGATTTCAGAAACGATTTTCTTTGATGACATCATTTTGGGATGCTATCTATAGCTTTTGTTGGATTTTTTAAATAAATTGGATAATTTTTCCTATGCTTTTGCTTTATCAGTTACGGAATGATCGCTTCGGCCGACATGAAATGGTTGTGTGGATTCCAATTTGGGTTGGAAAAGTTGGCTTTTTTTAGAGCTCTATTCTAACAGACTCTATTCGGCGGATTGTTGTAAAATGCTGAGAGTGATTGTTATTTGCAGTTTGGCCCTAATATTTAATGATTTATTCGTTATGGTTTTTGAATAATTTTCGGGTTATGAAATTGTTAGTTTTTTGAAAATTTGGGCAATGAAATACGAAAACATCTATTTTTTATCCTTTGAAGATTAAGTTAGTTGGTTTAGCACAAGGAATTTACATCACCAGAGTGGATTCACTCGTATCGGATTATATAGGTTCTGTTTGGCACTGATAAGTGTGAGTGAGTGGATTTAGCATATTTAGGAGATATAAAGGGTATAAGAGAAAATGGTGCCTTTAGGGGGTTATGAGCTCGGTATTTGTTGGTTGATGTGATTTATGTCAAGTTATATCACTATGTTTGTTTTTACGTTGTTTAAATGCCTTTGTTTGGATTGGTCATTGTTTATTTGCATTGTTTTGATTTTAAGAGGTAACGTTTTCAGCTTTTGATGGAGCGGTGTTGATTTCGCAACTTCTCTAAATAAGTTGGTTTTGTTTAACTTAGATTTGGGAGATTATGCAGCCTGTGCTATAAGTTCTAATGGATTTGTTTAATTAAGAATAGTGTGATTAGATCTGTAATAAGCTCTATTCTTCTGGGTTAAATTGAGTAAAACAAGTTTCTTTTTTTGTTTTGTTTTAAAATGGTTAGATGGGGGACTATTTGGATTGATCAACGTTTATTTGTTTTATTTACCTACGACTTGGTCTATTTATAAGTTAGAGAGCAGTTGATTTGACTTCCTACTTTATTTGGGTATAACTGGTTCGCTTTTGTCAGTTTTGATTTGTTTGATTTTTGATTGGTTTGCAACGGCTTGGTTCGTTTTGGATCGTCTATAATTGTTTGCACTTGGGTATCGATAGACACAGTTTCAAAGGAGTTGGAAGAATTGTTTTGATTAAGCTTAACTTAATTCGATCTCTACCAGATGGTTTGTTCTATGTTGAGTTTGATTCATTTTTATCAAGGTTGGTTTGTTAAAAAGGGAAAAATCTAAAACTGCACGCATCTTATTTCATAAGGGCTGACTCTATTTTAGTTTTTGACTTGATAAATTAGGTCGCTTTGGATAGTATTGGATTATTTGGACTGATTTCAGCAATGATTTTCTTTGATGGCATCATTCTGGGATGCTATCTATAGCATTGGTTGGATTTTTTAAATAAATTAGATAACTTTTCCTATGCTTTTGCTTTATCAGTTACGGAATGGTCGTTTCAACTGACATGAAATGGTTGTGTGGGTTCCAATTTGGGTTGGAAAAATGGCTTTTGTAAGAGCTCTGTTCTAACAAACTCTATTAGGCGGATTGTAGTAAAATGCTGAGAGAGATTGTTGTTTGTAGTTTGCCCCTAATATTTAATGTTTTATTCATTAGGGTTTTCAAATAATTTTCGGGCGATGAAATTGTTTGTTTTTGATTATTTTGGGCAATGAAATACGAAAACATCTTTTTTTGATCCTTTGAAGATTAAGTTAGTTGGTTTAGCACTAGAAATTTACATCACCATAGTGGATTAGCTTGTATCGGATTATATAGGTTCCGTTTGGCATTTATAAGTCTGAGTGAGTGGATTTAGCTTATTTAGGAGATATAAAAGGGTATAAGAGAAAATGGTGCCTTTAGGGGGTAATGAGCTCGGTATTTGTTGGTTGATGTGATTTATGTCAAGTTATATCACTATGTTTGTTTTTACGTTGTTTAAATGCCTTTGTTTGGATAGGTCACTGTTTATTTGCATTGTTTTGATTTTAAGAGGTAAAATTTCAGTTTTCGATGGAGCGGAGTTGATTTCCCAAATTCTCTAAATAAGTTGGTTTTGTTTAACTTAGATTTGGGAGATTATGCAGCCTATTCTATAAGTTATAATGGGTTTGTTTAATTAAGAATAGTGTGATTAGATTTGTAATAAGCTCTCTTCTTCAGGGTTAAACTGAGTAAGACAAGTTTTTTTTTTTGTTTACTTTTAGATTGTTTAGTTGGCGGACTGTTTGGAATGATCAACGTTTATTTGTTTTATTGACCTACGACTTGGTCTATTTATATGTTAGAGAGCAGTTGATTTGACTTCCTACTTTATTTGGGTATGCCTCTAGTTCTGTCAGTTTTGATTTGATTGATTTTTGATTGGTTTGCAATGGCTTGGTTCATTTTCGATCGTCTGTAATTGTTTGTACTTGGGTATCGATAGACACAGTTTCATACGAATTGGAAGAATTGTTTTGATTATGCTTAACTATATTCGGTCTCTACCAGATAGTTTTTTGTATGTTGAGTTTGATTCATTTTTATCAGGGTTGGTTTTTTAGAAAGGGAATAATCTAAAACTGTACGCATCTTATTTCGTAAGGGAAGACTCTATTTTAGTTCTTGACTTGATAAATTAGGTCGTTTGGATAGTATTGGATTATTTGGACTGATTTCAGCAACGATTTTCTTTGATGACATCATTTTGGGATGCTATCTATAGCTTTTGTTGGATTTTTTAAATAAATTGGATAAATTTTCCTATGCTTTTGATTTATCAGTTACGGAATGATCGCTTCGGCCGACATGAAATGGTTGTGTGGGTTCCAATTTGGGTTGGAAAAGTTGGCTTTTTTTAGAGCTCTATTCTAACAGACTCTATTCGAGGGATTGTTGTAAAATGCTGACAGTGATTGTTATTTGCAGTTTGGCCCTAATATTTAATGATTTATTCGTTATGGTTTTTGAATAATTTTCGGGTTATGAAATTGTTAGTTTTTTGAATATTTGGGCAATGAAATACGAAAACATCTATTTTTTATCCTTTGAAGATTAAGTTAGTTGGTTTAGCACAAGGAATTTACATCACCAGAGTGGATTCAATCGTATCGGATTATATAGGTTCTGTTTGGCACTTATAAGTGTGAGTGAGTGGATTTAGCATATTTAGGAGATATAAAGGGTATAAGAGAAAATGGTGCCTTTAGGGGGTAATGAGCTCGGTATTTGTTGGTTGATGTGATTTATGTCAAGTTATATCACTATGTTTGTTTTTACGTTGTTTAAATGCCTTTGTTTGGATTTGTCATTGTTTATTTGCATTGTTTTGATTTTCAGAGGTAACGTTTTCAGCTTTTGATGGAGCGGTGTTGATTTCCCAATTTCTCTAAATAAGTTGGTTTTGTTTAACTTAGATTTAGCAGATTATGCAGCCTGTGCTATAAGTTCTAATGGATTTGTTTAATTAAGAATATTGTGATTAGATCTATAATAAGCTCTATTCTTCTGGGTTAAATTGAGTAAAACAATTTTCTTTTTTTGTTTTGTTTTAAATTGGTTAGATGGGGGCCTATTTGGATTGATCAACGTTTATTTGTTTTATTTACCTACGACTTGGTCTATTTATAAGTTAGAGAGCAGTTGATTTGACTTCCTACTTTATTTGGGTATAACTGGTTCGCTTTTGTCAGTTTTGATTTGTTTGATTTTTGATTGGTTTGCAACGGCTTGGTTCGTTTTGGATCGTCTATAATTGTTTGCACTTGGGTATCGATAGACACAGTTTCAAAGGAGTTGGAAGAATTGTTTTGATTAAGCTTAACTTAATTCGATCTCTACCAGATGGTTTGTTCTATGTTGAGTTTGATTCATTTTTATCAAGGTTGGTTTGTTAAAAAGGGAAAAATCTAAAACTGCACGCATCTTATTTCATAAGGGCTGACTCTATTTTAGTTTTTGACTTGATAAATTAGGTCGCTTTGGATAGTATTGGATTATTTGGACTGATTTCAGCAATGATTTTCTTTGATGGCATCATTCTGGGATGCTATCTATAGCATTGGTTGGATTTTTTAAATAAATTGGATAATTTTTCCTATGCTTTTGCTTTATCAGTTACGGAATGGTCGTTTCAACTGACATGAAATGGTTGTGTGGGTTCCAATTTGGGTTGGAAAAATGGCTTTTGTTAGAGCTCTGTTCTAACAAACTCTATTAGGCGGATTGTAGTAAAATGCTGAGAGTGATTGTTGTTTGTAGTTTGGCCCTAATATTTAATGTTTTATTCATTAGGGTTTTCAAATAATTTTCGGGCGATGAAATTGTTTTTTTTTTATTATTTTGGGCAATGAAATACGAAAACTTCTTTTTTTGATCCTTTGAAGATTAAGTTAGTTGGTTTAGCACTAGAAATTTACATCACCATAGTGGATTAGCTTGTATCGGATTATATAGGTTCCGTTTGGCATTTATAAGTCTGAGTGAGTGGATTTAGCTTATTTAGGAGATATAAAAGGGTATAAGAGAAAATGGTGCCTTTAGGGGGTAATGAGCTCGGTATTTGTTGGTTGATGTGATTTATGTCAAGTTATATCACTATGTTTGTTTTTACGTTGTTTAAATGCCTTTGTTTGGATAGGTCACTGTTTATTTGCATTGTTTTGATTTTAAGAGGTAAAATTTCAGTTTTTGATGGAGCGGAGTTGATTTCCCAAATTCTCTAAATAAGTTGGTTTTGTTTAACTTAGATTTGGGAGATTATGCAGCCTATTCTATAAGTTATAATGGGTTTGTTTAATTAAGAATAGTGTGATTAGATTTGTAATAAGCTCTCTTCTTCAGGGTTAAATTGAGTAAGACAAGTTTTTTTTTTTTGTTTACTTTTAGATTGTTTAGTTGGCGGACTGTTTGGAATGATCAACGTTTGTTTGTTTTATTGACCTACGATTTGGTCTATTTATATGTTAGAGAGCAGTTGATTTGACTTCCTACTTTATTTGGGTATGCCTAGTTCTTTTCTGTCAGTTTTGATTTGATTGATTTTTGATTGGTTTGCAATGGCTTGGTTCATTTTCGATCGTCTGTAATTGTTTGTACTTGGGTATCGATAGACACAGTTTCATACGAATTGGAAGAATTGTTTTGATTATGCTTAACTATATTCGGTATCTACCAGATGGTTTTTTGTATGTTGAGTTTGATTCATTTTTATCAGGGTTGGTTTTTTAAAAAGGGAATAATCTAAAACTGTACGCATCTTATTTCGTAAGGGAAGACTCTATTTTAGTTCTTGACTTGATAAATTAGGTCGCTTTGGATAGTATTGGATTGTTTGGACTGATTTCAGCAACGATTTTCTTTGATGACATCATTTTGGGATGCTATCTATAGCTTTTGTTGGATTTTTTAAATAAATTGGATAATTTTTCCTATGCTTTTGCTTTATCAGTTACGGAATGATCGCTTCGGCCGACATGAAATGGTTGTGTGGATTCCAATTTGGGTTGGAAAAGTTGGCTTTTTTTAGAGCTCTATTCTAACAGACTCTATTCGGCGGATTGTTGTAAAATGCTGAGAGTGATTGTTATTTGCAGTTTGGCCCTAATATTTAATGATTTATTCGTTATGGTTTTTGAATAATTTTCGAGTTATGAAATTGTTAGTTTTTTGAAAATTTGGGCAATGAAATACGAAAACATCTATTTTTTATCCTTTGAAGATTAAGTTAGTTGGTTTAGCACAAGGAATTTACATCACCAGAGTGGATTCACTCGTATCGGATTATATAGGTTCTGTTTGGCACTGATAAGTGTGAGTGAGTGGATTTAGCATATTTAGGAGATATAAAGGGTATAAGAGAAAATGGTGCCTTTAGGGGGTTATGAGCTCGGTATTTGTTGGTTGATGTGATTTATGTCAAGTTATATCACTATGTTTGTTTTTACGTTGTTTAAATGCCTTTGTTTGGATTGGTCATTGTTTATTTGCATTGTTTTGATTTTAAGAGGTAACGTTTTCAGCTTTTGATGGAGCGGTGTTGATTTCGCAACTTCTCTAAATAAGTTGGTTTTGTTTAACTTAGATTTGGGAGATTATGCAGCCTGTGCTATAAGTTCTAATGGATTTGTTTAATTAAGAATAGTGTGATTAGATCTGTAATAAGCTCTATTCTTCTGGGTTAAATTGAGTAAAACAAGTTTCTTTTTATGTTTTGTTTTAAAATGGTTAGATGGGGGACTATTTGGATTGATCAACGTTTATTTGTTTTATTTACCTACGACTTGGTCTATTTATAAGTTAGAGAGCAGTTGATTTGACTTCCTACTTTATTTGGGTATAACTGGTTCGCTTTTGTCAGTTTTGATTTGTTTGATTTTTGATTGGTTTGCAACGGCTTGGTTCGTTTTGGATCGTCTATAATTGTTTGCACTTGGGTATCGATAGACACAGTTTCAAAGGAGTTGGAAGAATTGTTTTGATTAAGCTTAACTTAATTCGATCTCTACCAGATGGTTTGTTCTATGTTGAGTTTGATTCATTTTTATCAAGGTTGGTTTGTTAAAAAGGGAAAAATCTAAAACTGCACGCATCTTATTTCATAAGGGCTGACTCTATTTTAGTTTTTGACTTGATAAATTAGGTCGCTTTGGATAGTATTGGATTATTTGGACTGATTTCAGCAATGATTTTCTTTGATGGCATCATTCTGGGATGCTATCTATAGCATTGGTTGGATTTTTTAAATAAATTGGATAATTTTTCCTATGCTTTTGCTTTATCAGTTACGGAATGGTCGTTTCAACTGACATGAAATGGTTGTGTGGGTTCCAATTTGGGTTGGAAAAATGGCTTTTGTTAGAGCTCTGTTCTAACAAACTCTATTAGGCGGATTGTAGTAAAATGCTGAGAGTGATTGTTGTTTGTAGTTTGGCCCTAATATTTAATGTTTTATTCATTAGGGTTTTCAAATAATTTTCGGGCGATGAAATTGTTTTTTTTTTATTATTTTGGGCAATGAAATACGAAAACTTCTTTTTTTGATCCTTTGAAGATTAAGTTAGTTGGTTTAGCACTAGAAATTTACATCACCATAGTGGATTAGCTTGTATCGGATTATATAGGTTCCGTTTGGCATTTATAAGTCTGAGTGAGTGGATTTAGCTTATTTAGGAGATATAAAAGGGTATAAGAGAAAATGGTGCCTTTAGGGGGTAATGAGCTCGGTATTTGTTGGTTGATGTGATTTATGTCAAGTTATATCACTATGTTTGTTTTTACGTTGTTTAAATGCCTTTGTTTGGATAGGTCACTGTTTATTTGCATTGTTTTGATTTTAAGAGGTAAAATTTCAGTTTTTGATGGAGCGGAGTTGATTTCCCAAATTCTCTAAATAAGTTGGTTTTGTTTAACTTAGATTTGGGAGATTATGCAGCCTATTCTATAAGTTATAATGGGTTTGTTTAATTAAGAATAGTGTGATTAGATTTGTAATAAGCTCTCTTCTTCAGGGTTAAATTGAGTAAGACAAGTTTTTTTTTTTTGTTTACTTTTAGATTGTTTAGATGGCGGACTGTTTGGAATGATCAACGTTTATTTGTTTTATTGACCTACGATTTGGTCTATTTATATGTTAGAGAGCAGTTGATTTGACTTCCTACTTTATTTGGGTATGCCTAGTTCTTTTCTGTCAGTTTTGATTTGATTGATTTTTGATTGGTTTGCAATGGCTTGGTTCATTTTCGATCGTCCGTAATTGTTTGTACTTGGGTATCGATAGACACAGTTTCATACGAATTGGAAGAATTGTTTTGATTATGCTTAACTATATTCGGTATCTACCAGATGGTTTTTTGTATGTTGAGTTTGATTCATTTTTATCAGGGTTGGTTTTTTAAAAAGGGAATAATCTAAAACTGTACGCATCTTATTTCGTAAGGGAAGACTCTATTTTAGTTCTTGACTTGATAAATTAGGTCGCTTTGGATAGTATTGGATTGTTTGGACTGATTTCAGCAACGATTTTCTTTGATGACATCATTTTGGGATGCTATCTATAGCTTTTGTTGTATTTTTTAAATAAATTGGATAATTTTTCCTATGCTTTTGCTTTATCAGTTACGGAATGATCGCTTCGGCCGACATGAAATGGTTGTGTGGATTCCAATTTGGGTTGGAAAAGTTGGCTTTTTTTAGAGCTCTATTCTAACAGACTCTATTCGGCGGATTGTTGTAAAATGCTGAGAGTGATTGTTATTTGCAGTTTGGCCCTAATATTTAATGATTTATTCGTTATGGTTTTTGAATAATTTTCGGGTTATGAAATTGTTAGTTTTTTGAAAATTTGGGCAATGAAATACGAAAACATCTATTTTTTATCCTTTGAAGATTAAGTTAGTTGGTTTAGCACAAGGAATTTACATCACCAGAGTGGATTCACTCGTATCGGATTATATAGGTTCTGTTTGGCACTGATAAGTGTGAGTGAGTGGATTTAGCATATTTAGGAGATATAAAGGGTATAAGAGAAAATGGTGCCTTTAGGGGGTTATGAGCTCGGTATTTGTTGGTTGATGTGATTTATGTCAAGTTATATCACTATGTTTGTTTTTACGTTGTTTAAATGCCTTTGTTTGGATTGGTCATTGTTTATTTGCATTGTTTTGATTTTAAGAGGTAACGTTTTCAGCTTTTGATGGAGCGGTGTTGATTTCGCAACTTCTCTAAATAAGTTGGTTTTGTTTAACTTAGATTTGGGAGATTATGCAGCCTGTGCTATAAGTTCTAATGGATTTGTTTAATTAAGAATAGTGTGATTAGATCTGTAATAAGCTCTATTCTTCTGGGTTAAATTGAGTAAAACAAGTTTCTTTTTTTGTTTTGTTTTAAAATGGTTAGATGGGGGACTATTTGGATTGATCAACGTTTATTTGTTTTATTTACCTACGACTTGGTCTATTTATAAGTTAGAGAGCAGTTGATTTGACTTCCTACTTTATTTGGGTATAACTGGTTCGGTTTTGTCAGTTTTGATTTGTTTGATTTTTGATTGGTTTGCAACGGCTTGGTTCGTTTTGGATCGTCTATAATTGTTTGCACTTGGGTATCGATAGACACAGTTTCAAAGGAGTTGGAAGAATTGTTTTGATTAAGCTTAACTTAATTCGATCTCTACCAGATGGTTTGTTCTATGTTGAGTTTGATTCATTTTTATCAAGGTTGGTTTGTTAAAAAGGGAAAAATCTAAAACTGCACGCATCTTATTTCATAAGGGCTGACTCTATTTTAGTTTTTGACTTGATAAATTAGGTCGCTTTGGATAGTATTGGATTATTTGGACTGATTTCAGCAATGATTTTCTTTGATGGCATCATTCTGGGATGCTATCTATAGCATTGGTTGGATTTTTTAAATAAATTGGATAATTTTTCCTATGCTTTTGCTTTATCAGTTACGGAATGGTCGTTTCAACTGACATGAAATGGTTGTGTGGGTTCCAATTTGGGTTGGAAAAATGGCTTTTGTTAGAGCTCTGTTCTAACAAACTCTATTAGGCGGATTGTAGTAAAATGCTGAGAGTGATTGTTGTTTGTAGTTTGGCCCTAATATTTAATGTTTTATTCATTAGGGTTTTCAAATAATTTTCGGGCGATGAAATTGTTTGTTTTTTATTATTTTGGGCAATGAAATACGAAAACATCTTTTTTTGATCCTTTGAAGATTAAGTTAGTTGGTTTAGCACTAGAAATTTACATCACCATAGTGGAATAGCTTGTATCGGATTATATAGGTTCCGTTTGGCATTTATAAGTCTGAGTGAGTGGATTTAGCTTATTTAGGAGATATAAAAGGGTATAAGAGAAAATGGTGCCTTTAGGGGGTAATGAGCTCGGTATTTGTTGGTTGATGTGATTTATGTCAAGTTATATCACTATGTTTGTATTTACGTTGTTTAAATGCCTTTGTTTGGATAGGTCACTGTTTAATTGCATTGTTTTGATTTTAAGAGGTAAAATTTCAGTTTTTGATGGAGCGGAGTTGATTTCCCAAATTCTCTAAATAAGTTGGTTTTGTTTAACTTAGATTTGGGAGATTATGCAGCCTATTCTATAAGTTATAATGGGTTTGTTTAATTAAGAATAGTGTGATTAGATTTGTAATAAGCTCTCTTCTTCAGGGTTAAATTGAGTAAGACAAGTTTTTTTTTTTTGTTTACTTTTAGATTGTTTAGTTGGCGGACTGTTTGGAATGATCAACGTTTATTTGTTTTATTGACCTACGATTTGGTCTATTTATATGTTAGAGAGCAGTTGATTTGACTTCCTACTTTATTTGGGTATGCCTAGTTCTTTTCTGTCAGTTTTGATTTGATTGATTTTTGATTGGTTTGCAATGGCTTGGTTCATTTTCGATCGCCTGTAATTGTTTGTACTTGGGTATCGATAGACACAGTTTCATACGAATTGGAAGAATTGTTTTGATTATGCTTAACTATATTCGGTATCTACCAGATGGTTTTTTGTATGTTGAGTTTGATTCATTTTTATCAGGGTTGGTTTTTTAAAAAGGGAATAATCTAAAACTGTACGCATCTTATTTCGTAAGGGAAGACTCTATTTTAGTTCTTGACTTGATAAATTAGGTCGCTTTGGATAGTATTGGATTGTTTGGACTGATTTCAGCAACGATTTTCTTTGATGACATCATTTTGGGATGCTATCTATAGCTTTTGTTGGATTTTTTAAATAAATTGGATAATTTTTCCTATGCTTTTGCTTTATCAGTTACGGAATGATCGCTTCGGCCGACATGGAATGGTTGTGTGGGTTCCAATTTGGGTTGGAAAAGTTGGCTTTTTTTAGAGCTCTATTCTAACAGACTCTATTCGGCGGATTGTTGTAAAATGCTGAGAGTGATTGTTATTTGCAGTTTGGCCCTAATATTTAATGATTTATTCGTTATGGTTTTTGAATAATTTTCGGGTTATGAAATTGTTAGTTTTTTGAAAATTTGGGCAATGAAATACGAAAACATCTATTTTTTATCCTTTGAAGATTAAGTTAGTTGGTTTAGCACAAGGAATTTACATCACCAGAGTGGATTCACTCGTATCGGATTATATAGGTTCTGTTTGGCACTGATAAGTGTGAGTGAGTGGATTTAGCATATTTAGGAGATATAAAGGGTATAAGAGAAAATGGTTCCTTTAGGGGGTTAAGAGCTCGGTATTTGTTGGTTGATGTGATTTATGTCAAGTTATATCACTATGTTTGTTTTTACGTTGTTTAAATGCCTTTGTTTGGATTGGTCATTGTTTATTTGCATTGTTTTGATTTTAAGAGGTAACGTTTTCAGCTTTTGATGGAGCGGTGTTGATTTCGCAACTTCTTTAAATAAGTTGGTTTTGTTTAACTTAGATTTGGGAGATTATGCAGCCTGTGCTATAAGTTCTAATGGATTTGTTTAATTAAGAATAGTGTGATTAGATCTGTAATAAGCTCTATTCTTCTGGGTTAAATTGAGTAAAACAAGTTTCTTTTTTTGTTTTGTTTTAAAATGGTTAGATGGGGGACTATTTGGATTGATCAACGTTTATTTGTTTTATTTACCTACGACTTGGTCTATTTATAAGTTAGAGAGCAGTTGATTTGACTTCCTACTTTATTTGGGTATAACTGGTTCGGTTTTGTCAGTTTTGATTTGTTTGATTTTTGATTGGTTTGCAACGGCTTGGTTCGTTTTGGATCGTCTATAATTGTTTGCACTTGGGTATCGATAGACACAGTTTCAAAGGAGTTGGAAGAATTGTTTTGATTAAGCTTAACTTAATTCGATCTCTACCAGATGGTTTGTTCTATGTTGAGTTTGATTCATTTTTATCAAGGTTGGTTTGTTAAAAAGGGAAAAATCTAAAACTGCACGCATCTTATTTCATAAGGGCTGACTCTATTTTAGTTTTTGACTTGATAAATTAGGTCGCTTTGGATAGTATTGGATTATTTGGACTGATTTCAGCAATGATTTTCTTTGATGGCATCATTCTGGGATGCTATCTATAGCATTGGTTGGATTTTTTAAATAAATTGGATAATTTTTCCTATGCTTTTGCTTTATCAGTTACGGAATGGTCGTTTCAACTGACATGAAATGGTTGTGTGGGTTCCAATTTGGGTTGGAAAAATGGCTTTTGTTAGAGCTCTGTTCTAACAAACTCTATTAGGCGGATTGTAGTAAAATGCTGAGAGTGATTGTTGTTTGTAGTTTGGCCCTAATATTTAATGTTTTATTCATTAGGGTTTTCAAATAATTTTCGGGCGATGAAATTGTTTGTTTTTTATTATTTTGGGCAATGAAATACGAAAACATCTTTTTTTGATCCTTTGAAGATTAAGTTAGTTGGTTTAGCACTAGAAATTTACATCACCATAGTGGATTAGCTTGTATCGGATTATATAGGTTCCGTTTGGCATTTATAAGTCTGAGTGAGTGGATTTAGCTTATTTAGGAGATATAAAAGGGTATAAGAGAAAATGGTGCCTTTAGGGGGTAATGAGCTCGGTATTTGTTGGTTGATGTGATTTATGTCAAGTTATATCACTATGTTTGTTTTTACGTTGTTTAAATGCCTTTGTTTGGATAGGTCACTGTTTATTTGCATTGTTTTGATTTTAAGAGGTAAAATTTCAGTTTTTGATGGAGCGGAGTTGATTTCCCAAATTCTCTAAATAAGTTGGTTTTGTTTAACTTAGATTTGGGAGATTATGCAGCCTATTCTATAAGTTATAATGGGTTTGTTTAATTAAGAATAGTGTGATTAGATTTGTAATAAGCTCTCTTCTTCAGGGTTAAATTGAGTAAGACAAGTTTTTTTTTTTTGTTTACTTTTAGATTGTTTAGTTGGCGGACTGTTTGGAATGATCAACGTTTATTTGTTTTATTGACCTACGATTTGGTCTATTTATATGTTAGAGAGCAGTTGATTTGACTTCCTACTTTATTTGGGTATGCCTAGTTCTTTTCTGTCAGTTTTGATTTGATTGATTTTTGATTGGTTTGCAATGGCTTGGTTCATTTTCGATCGCCTGTAATTGTTTGTACTTGGGTATCGATAGACACAGTTTCATACGAATTGGAAGAATTGTTTTGATTATGCTTAACTATATTCGGTATCTACCAGATGGTTTTTTGTATGTTGAGTTTGATTCATTTTTATCAGGGTTGGTTTTTTAAAAAGGGAATAATCTAAAACTGTACGCATCTTATTTCGTAAGGGAAGACTCTATTTTAGTTCTTGACTTGATAAATTAGGTCGCTTTGGATAGTATTGGATTGTTTGGACTGATTTCAGCAACGATTTTCTTTGATGACATCATTTTGGGATGCTATCTATAGCTTTTGTTGGATTTTTTAAATAAATTGGATAATTTTTCCTATGCTTTTGCTTTATCAGTTACGGAATGATCGCTTCGGCCGACATGGAATGGTTGTGTGGGTTCCAATTTGGGTTGGAAAAGTTGGCTTTTTTTAGAGCTCTATTCTAACAGACTCTATTCGGCGGATTGTTGTAAAATGCTGAGAGTGATTGTTATTTGCAGTTTGGCCCTAATATTTAATGATTTATTCGTTATGGTTTTTGAATAATTTTCGGGTTATGAAATTGTTAGTTTTTTGAAAATTTGGGCAATGAAATACGAAAACATCTATTTTTTATCCTTTGAAGATTAAGTTAGTTGGTTTAGCACAAGGAATTTACATCACCAGAGTGGATTCACTCGTATCGGATTATATAGGTTCTGTTTGGCACTGATAAGTGTGAGTGAGTGGATTTAGCATATTTAGGAGATATAAAGGGTATAAGAGAAAATGGTTCCTTTAGGGGGTTATGAGCTCGGTATTTGTTGGTTGATGTGATTTATGTCAAGTTATATCACTATGTTTGTTTTTACGTTGTTTAAATGCCTTTGTTTGGATTGGTCATTGTTTATTTGCATTGTTTTGATTTTAAGAGGTAACGTTTTCAGCTTTTGATGGAGCGGTGTTGATTTCGCAACTTCTCTAAATAAGTTGGTTTTGTTTAACTTAGATTTGGGAGATTATGCAGCCTGTGCTATAAGTTCTAATGGATTTGTTTAATTAAGAATAGTGTGATTAGATCTGTAATAAGCTCTATTCTTCTGGGTTAAATTGAGTAAAACAAGTTTCTTTTTTTGTTTTGTTTTAAAATGGTTAGATGGGGGACTATTTGGATTGATCAACGTTTATTTGTTTTATTTACCTACGACTTGGTCTATTTATAAGTTAGAGAGCAGTTGATTTGACTTCCTACTTTATTTGGGTATAACTGGTTCGGTTTTGTCAGTTTAGATTTGTTTGATTTTTGATTGGTTTGCAACGGCTTGGTTCGTTTTGGATCGTCTATAATTGTTTGCACTTGGGTATCGATAGACACAGTTTCAAAGGAGTTGGAAGAATTGTTTTGATTAAGCTTAACTTAATTCGATCTCTACCAGATGGTTTGTTCTATGTTGAGTTTGATTCATTTTTATCAAGGTTGGTTTGTTAAAAAGGGAAAAATCTAAAACTGCACGCATCTTATTTCATAAGGGCTGACTCTATTTTAGTTTTTGACTTGATAAATTAGGTCGCTTTGGATAGTATTGGATTATTTGGACTGATTTCAGTAATGATTTTCTTTGATGGCATCATTCTGGGATGCTATCTATAGCATTGGTTGGATTTTTTAAATAAATTGGATAATTTTTCCTATGCTTTTGCTTTATCAGTTACGGAATGGTCGTTTCAACTGACATGAATGGTTGTGTGGGTTCCAATTTGGGTTGGAAAAATGTCTTTTGTAAGAGCTCTGTTCTAACAAACTCTATTATGCGGATTGTAGTAAAATGCTGAGAGTGATTGTTGTTTGTAGTTTGGCCCTAATATTTAATGTTTTATTCATTAGGGTTTTCAAATAATTTTCGGGCGATGAAATTGTTTGTTTTTGATTATTTTGGGCAATGAAATACGAAAACATCTTTTTTTGATCCTTTGAAGATTAAGTTAGTTGGTTTAGCACTAGAAATTTACATCACCATAGTGGATTAGCTTGTATCGGATTATATAGGTTCCGTTTGGCATTTATAAGTCTGAGTGAGTGGATTTAACTTATTTAGGAGATATAAAAGGGTATAAGAGAAAATGGTGCCTTTAGGGGGTAATGAGCTCGGTATTTGTTGGTTGATGTGATTTATGTCAAGTTATATCACTATGTTTGTTTTTACGTTGTTTAAATGCCTTTGTTTGGATAGGTCACTGTTTATTTGCATTGTTTTGATTTTAAGAGGTAAAATTTCAGTTTTCGATGGAGCGGAGTTGATTTCCCAAATTCTCTAAATAAGTTGGTTTTGTTTAACTTAGATTTGGGAGATTATGCAGCCTATTCTATAAGTTATAATGGGTTTGTTTAATTAAGAATAGTGTGATTAGATTTGTAATAAGCTCTCTTCTTCAGGGTTAAACTGAGTAAGACAAGTTTTTTTTTTTGTTTACTTTTAGATTGTTTAGTTGGCGGACTGTTTGGAATGATCAACGTTTATTTGTTTTATTGACCTACGACTTGGTCTATTTATATGTTAGAGAGCAGTTGATTTGACTTCCTACTTTATTTGGGTATGCCTCTAGTTCTGTCAGTTTTGATTTGATTGATTTTTGATTGGTTTGCAATGGCTTGGTTCATTTTCGATCGTCTGTAATTGTTTGTACTTGGGTATCGATAGACACAGTTTCATACGAATTGGAAGAATTGTTTTGATTATGCTTAACTATATTCGGTCTCTACCAGATAGTTTTTTGTATGTTGAGTTTGATTCATTTTTATCTTTGTTGGTTTTTTAGAAAGGGAATAATCTAAAACTGTACGCATCTTATTTCGTAAGGGAAGACTCTATTTTAGTTCTTGACTTGATAAATTAGGTCGTTTGGATAGTATTGGATTATTTGGACTGATTTCAGCAACGATTTTCTTTGATGACATCATTTTGGGATGCTATCTATAGCTTTTGTTGGATTTTTTAAATAAATTGGATAAATTTTCCTATGCTTTTGATTTATCAGTTACGGAATGATCGCTTCGGCCGACATGAAATGGTTGTGTGGGTTCCAATTTGGGTTGGAAAAGTTGGCTTTTTTTAGATCTCTATTCTAACAGACTCTATTCGAGGGATTGTTGTAAAATGCTGACAGTGATTGTTATTTGCAGTTTGGCCCTAATATTTAATGATTTATTCGTTATGGTTTTTGAATAATTTTCGGGTTATGAAATTGTTAGTTTTTTGAATATTTGGGCAATGAAATACGAAAACATCTATTTTTTATCCTTTGAAGATTAAGTTAGTTGGTTTAGCACAAGGAATTTACATCACCAGAGTGGATTCAATCGTATCGGATTATATAGGTTCTGTTTGGCACTTATAAGTGTGAGTGAGTGGATTTAGCATATTTAGGAGATATAAAGGGTATAAGAGAAAATGGTGCCTTTAGGGGGTAATGAGCTCGGTATTTGTTGGTTGATGTGATTTATGTCAAGTTATATCACTATGTTTGTTTTTACGTTGTTTAAATGCCTTTGTTTGGATTGGTCATTGTTTATTTGCATTGTTTTGATTTTAAGAGGTAACGTTTTCAGCTTTTGATGGAGCGGTGTTGATTTCCCAACTTCTCTAAATAAGTTGGTTTTGTTTAACTTAGATTTAGCAGATTATGCAGCCTGTGCTAAAAGTTCTAATGGATTTGTTTAATTAAGAATATTGTGATTAGATCTATAATAAGCTCTATTCTTCTGGGTTAAATTGAGTAAAACAAGTTTCTTTTTTTGTTTTGTTTTAAATTGGTTAGATGGGGGACTATTTGGATTGATCAACGTTTATTTGTTTTATTTACCTACGACTTGGTCTATTTATAAGTTAGAGAGCAGTTGATTTGACTTCCTACTTTATTTGGGCATAACTGGTTCGGTTTTGTCAGTTTAGATTTGTTTGATTTTTGATTGGTTTGCAACGGCTTGGTTCGTTTTGGATCGTCTATAATTGTTTGCACCAGGGTATCGATAGACACAGTTTCAAAGGAGTTGGAAGAATTGTTTTGATTAAGCTGAACTTAATTCGATCTCTACCAGATGGTTTGTTCTATGTTGAGTTTGATTCATTTTTATCAAGGTTGGTTTGTTAAAAAGGGAAAAATCTAAAACTGCACGCATCTTATTTCATAAGGGCTGACTCTATTTTAGTTTTTGACTTGATAAATTAGGTCGCTTTGGATAGTATTGGATTATTTGGACTGATTTCAGTAATGATTTTCTTTGATGGCATCATTCTGGGATGCTATCTATAGCATTGGTTGGATTTTTTAAATAAATTGGATAATTTTTCCTATGCTTTTGCTTTATCAGTTACGGAATGGTCGTTTCAACTGACATGAATGGTTGTGTGGGTTCCAATTTGGGTTGGAAAAATGTCTTTTGTAAGAGCTCTGTTCTAACAAACTCTATTATGCGGATTGTAGTAAAATGCTGAGAGTGATTGTTGTTTGTAGTTTGGCCCTAATATTTAATGTTTTATTCATTAGGGTTTTCAAATAATTTTCGGGCGATGAAATTGTTTGTTTTTGATTATTTTGGGCAATGAAATACGAAAACATCTTTTTTTGATCCTTTGAAGATTAAGTTAGTTGGTTTAGCACTAGAAATTTACATCACCATAGTGGATTAGCTTGTATCGGATTATATAGGTTCCGTTTGGCATTTATAAGTCTGAGTGAGTGGATTTAACTTATTTAGGAGATATAAAAGGGTATAAGAGAAAATGGTGCCTTTAGGGGGTAATGAGCTCGGTATTTGTTGGTTGATGTGATTTATGTCAAGTTATATCACTATGTTTGTTTTTACGTTGTTTAAATGCCTTTGTTTGGATAGGTCACTGTTTATTTGCATTGTTTTGATTTTAAGAGGTAAAATTTCAGTTTTCGATGGAGCGGAGTTGATTTCCCAAATTCTCTAAATAAGTTGGTTTTGTTTAACTTAGATTTGGGAGATTATGCAGCCTATTCTATAAGTTATAATTGGTTTGTTTAATTAAGAATAGTGTGATTAGATTTGTAATAAGCTCTCTTCTTCAGGGTTAAACTGAGTAAGACAAGTTTTTTTTTTTGTTTACTTTTAGATTGTTTAGTTGGCGGACTGTTTGGAATGATCAACGTTTATTTGTTTTATTGACCTACGACTTGGTCTATTTATATGTTAGAGAGCAGTTGATTTGACTTCCTACTTTATTTGGGTATGCCTCAAGTTCTGTCAGTTTTGATTTGATTGATTTTTGATTGGTTTGCAATGGCTTGGTTCATTTTCGATCGCCTGTAATTGTTTGTACTTGGGTATCGATAGACACAGTTTCATACGAATTGGAAGAATTGTTTTGATTATGCTTAACTATATTCGGTCTCTACCAGATAGTTTTTTGTATGTTGAGTTTGATTCATTTTTATCAGGGTTGGTTTTTTAGAAAGGGAATAATCTAAAACTGTACGCATCTTATTTCGTAAGGGAAGACTCTATTTTAGTTCTTGACTTGATAAATTAGGTCGTTTGGATAGTATTGGATTATTTGGACTGATTTCAGCAACGATTTTCTTTGATGACATCATTTTGGGATGCTATCTATAGCTTTTGTTGGATTTTTTAAATAAATTGGATAAATTTTCCTATGCTTTTGATTTATCAGTTACGGAATGATCGCTTCGGCCGACATGAAATGGTTGTGTGGGTTCCAATTTGGGTTGGAAAAGTTGGCTTTTTTTAGAGCTCTATTCTAACAGACTCTATTCGAGGGATTGTTGTAAAATGCTGAGAGTGATTGTTATTTGCAGTTTGGCCCTAATATTTAATGATTTATTCGTTATGGTTTTTGAATAATTTTCGGGTTATGAAATTGTTAGTTTTTTGAAAATTTGGGCAATGAAATACGAAAACATCTATTTTTTATCCTTTGAAGATTAAGTTAGTTGGTTTAGCACAAGGAATTTACATCACCAGAGTGGATTCACTCGTATCGGATTATATAGGTTCTGTTTGGCACTGATAAGTGTGAGTGAGTGGATTTAGCATATTTAGGAGATATAAAGGGTATAAGAGAAAATGGTGCCTTTAGGGGGTAATGAGCTCGGTATTTGTTGGTTGATGTGATTTATGTCAAGTTATATCACTATGTTTGTTTTTACGTTGTTTAAATGCCTTTGTTTGGATTGGTCATTGTTTATTTGCATTGTTTTGATTTTAAGAGGTAACGTTTTCAGCTTTTGATGGAGCGGTGTTGATTTCGCAACTTCTCTAAATAAGTTGGTTTTGTTTAACTTAGATTTGGGAGATTATGCAGCCTGTGCTAAAAGTTCTAATGGATTTGTTTAATTAAGAATATTGTGATTAGATCTATAATAAGCTCTATTCTTCTGGGTTAAATTGAGTAAAACAAGTTTCTTTTTTTGTTTTGTTTTAAAATGGTTAGATGGGGGACTATTTGGATTGATCAACGTTTATTTGTTTTATTTACCTACGACTTGGTCTATTTATAAGTTAGAGAGCAGTTGATTTGACTTCCTACTTTATTTGGGCATAACTGGTTCGGTTTTGTCAGTTTAGATTTGTTTGATTTTTGATTGGTTTGCAACGGCTTGGTTCGTTTTGGATCGTCTATAATTGTTTGCACTTGGGTATCGATAGACACAGTTTCAAAGGAGTTGGAAGAATTGTTTTGATTAAGCTTAACTTAATTCGATCTCTACCAGATGGTTTGTTCTATGTTGAGTTTGATTCATTTTTATCAAGGTTGGTTTGTTAAAAAGGGAAAAATCTAAAACTGCACGCATCTTATTTCATAAGGGCTGACTCTATTTTAGTTTTTGACTTGATAAATTAGGTCGCTTTGGATAGTATTGGATTATTTGGACTGATTTCAGCAATGATTTTCTTTGATGGCATCATTCTGGGATGCTATCTATAGCATTGGTTGGATTTTTTAAATAAATTGGATAATTTTTCCTATGCTTTTGCTTTATCAGTTACGGAATGGTCGTTTCAACTGACATGAAATGGTTGTGTGGGTTCCAATTTGGGTTGGAAAAATGGCTTTTGTTAGAGCTCTGTTCTAACAAACTCTATTATGCGAATTGTAGTAAAATGCTGAGAGTGATTGTTGTTTGTAGTTTGGCCCTAATATTTAATGTTTTATTCATTAGGGTTTTCAAATAATTTTCGGGCGATGAAATTGTTTGTTTTTGATTATTTTGGGCAATGAAATACGAAAACATCTTTTTTTGATCCTTTGAAGATTAAGTTAGTTGGTTTAGCACTAGAAATTTACATCACCATAGTGGATTAGCTTGTATCGGATTATATAGGTTCCGTTTGGCATTTATAAGTCTGAGTGAGTGGATTTAGCTTATTTAGGAGATATAAAAGGGTATAAGAGAAAATGGTGCCTTTAGGGGGTAATGAGCTCGGTATTTGTTGGTTGATGTGATTTATGTCAAGTTATATCACTATGTTTGTTTTTACGTTGTTTAAATGCCTTTGTTTGGATAGGTCACTGTTTATTTGCATTGTTTTGATTTTAAGAGGTAAAATTTCAGTTTTTGATGGAGCGGAGTTGATTTCCCAAATTCTCTAAATAAGTTGGTTTTGTTTAACTTAGATTTGGGAGATTATGCAGCCTATTCTATAAGTTATAATGGGTTTGTTTAATTAAGAATAGTGTGATTAGATTTGTAATAAGCTCTCTTCTTCAGGGTTAAATTGAGTAAGACAAGTTTTTTTTTTTTGTTTACTTTTAGATTGTTTAGTTGGCGGACTGTTTGGAATGATCAACGTTTATTTGTTTTATTGACCTACGATTTGGTCTATTTATATGTTAGAGAGCAGTTGATTTGACTTCCTACTTTATTTGGGTATGCCTAGTTCTTTTCTGTCAGTTTTGATTTGATTGATTTTTGATTGGTTTGCAATGGCTTGGTTCATTTTCGATCGCCTGTAATTGTTTGTACTTGGGTATCGATAGACAGTTTCATACGAATTGGAAGAATTGTTTTGATTATGCTTAACTATATTCGGTATCTACCAGATGGTTTTTTGTATGTTGAGTTTGATTCATTTTTATCAGGGTTGGTTTTTTAAAAAGGGAATAATCTAAAACTGTACGCATCTTATTTCGTAAGGGAAGACTCTATTTTAGTTCTTGACTTGATAAATTAGGTCGCTTTGGATAGTATTGGATTGTTTGGACTGATTTCAGCAACGATTTTCTTTGATGACATCATTTTGGGATGCTATCTATAGCTTTTGTTGGATTTTTTAAATAAATTGGATAATTTTTCCTATGCTTTTGCTTTATCAGTTACGGAATGATCGCTTCGGCCGACATGGAATGGTTGTGTGGGTTCCAATTTGGGTTGGAAAAGTTGGCTTTTTTTAGAGCTCTATTCTAACAGACTCTATTCGGCGGATTGTTGTAAAATGCTGAGAGTGATTGTTATTTGCAGTTTGGCCCTAATATTTAATGATTTATTCGTTATGGTTTTTGAATAATTTTCGGGTTATGAAATTGTTAGTTTTTTGAAAATTTGGGCAATGAAATACGAAAACATCTATTTTTTATCCTTTGAAGATTAAGTTAGTTGGTTTAGCACAAGGAATTTACATCACCAGAGTGGATTCACTCGTATCGGATTATATAGGTTCCGTTTGGCATTTATAAGTCTGAGTGAGTGGATTTAGCTTATTTAGGAGATATAAAAGGGTATAAGAGAAAATGGTGCCTTTAGGGGGTAATGAGCTCGGTATTTGTTGGTTGATGTGATTTATGTCAAGTTATATCACTATGTTTGTTTTTACGTTGTTTAAATGCCTTTGTTTGGATAGGTCACTGTTTATTTGCATTGTTTTGATTTTAAGAGGTAAAATTTCAGTTTTTGATGGAGCGGAGTTGATTTCCCAAATTCTCTAAATAAGTTGGTTTTGTTTAACTTAGATTTGGGAGATTATGCAGCCTATTCTATAAGTTATAATGGGTTTGTTTAATTAAGAATAGTGTGATTAGATTTGTAATAAGCTCTCTTCTTCAGGGTTAAATTGAGTAAGACAAGTTTTTTTTTTTTGTTTACTTTTAGATTGTTTAGTTGGCGGACTGTTTGGAATGATCAACGTTTATTTGTTTTATTGACCTACGATTTGGTCTATTTATATGTTAGAGAGCAGTTGATTTGACTTCCTACTTTATTTGGGTATGCCTAGTTCTTTTCTGTCAGTTTTGATTTGATTGATTTTTGATTGGTTTGCAATGGCTTGGTTCATTTTCGATCGCCTGTAATTGTTTGTACTTGGGTATCGATAGACACAGTTTCATACGAATTGGAAGAATTGTTTTGATTATGCTTAACTATATTCGGTATCTACCAGATGGTTTTTTGTATGTTGAGTTTGATTCATTTTTATCAGGGTTGGTTTTTTAAAAAGGGAATAATCTAAAACTGTACGCATCTTATTTCGTAAGGGAAGACTCTATTTTAGTTCTTGACTTGATAAATTAGGTCGCTTTGGATAGTATTGGATTGTTTGGACTGATTTCAGCAACGATTTTCTTTGATGACATCATTTTGGGATGCTATCTATAGCTTTTGTTGGATTTTTTAAATAAATTGGATAATTTTTCCTATGCTTTTGCTTTATCAGTTACGGAATGATCGCTTCGGCCGACATGGAATGGTTGTGTGGGTTCCAATTTGGGTTGGAAAAGTTGGCTTTTTTTAGAGCTCTATTCTAACAGACTCTATTCGGCGGATTGTTGTAAAATGCTGAGAGTGATTGTTATTTGCAGTTTGGCCCTAATATTTAATGATTTATTCGTTATGGTTTTTGAATAATTTTCGGGTTATGAAATTGTTAGTTTTTTGAAAATTTGGGCAATGAAATACGAAAACATCTATTTTTTATCCTTTGAAGATTAAGTTAGTTGGTTTAGCACAAGGAATTTACATCACCAGAGTGGATTCACTCGTATCGGATTATATAGGTTCTGTTTGGCACTGATAAGTGTGAGTGAGTGGATTTAGCATATTTAGGAGATATAAAGGGTGTAAGAGAAAATGGTTCCTTTAGGGGGTTATGAGCTCGGTATTTGTTGGTTGATGTGATTTATGTCAAGTTATATCACTATGTTTGTTTTTACGTTGTTTAAATGCCTTTGTTTGGATTGGTCATTGTTTATTTGCATTGTTTTGATTTTAAGAGGTAACGTTTTCAGCTTTTGATGGAGCGGTGTTGATTTCGCAACTTCTCTAAATAAGTTGGTTTTGTTTAACTTAGATTTGGGAGATTATGCAGCCTGTGCTATAAGTTCTAATGGATTTGTTTAATTAAGAATAGTGTGATTAGATCTGTAATAAGCTCTATTCTTCTGGGTTAAATTGAGTAAAACAAGTTTCTTTTTTTGTTTTGTTTTAAAATGGTTAGATGGGGGACTATTTGGATTGATCAACGTTTATTTGTTTTATTTACCTACGACTTGGTCTATTTATAAGTTAGAGAGCAGTTGATTTGACTTCCTACTTTATTTGGGTATAACTGGTTCGCTTTTGTCAGTTTTGATTTGTTTGATTTTTGATTGGTTTGCAACGGCTTGGTTCGTTTTGGATCGTCTATAATTGTTTGCACTTGGGTATCGATAGACACAGTTTCAAAGGAGTTGGAAGAATTGTTTTGATTAAGCTTAACTAAATTCGATCTCTACCAGATGGTTTGTTCTATGTTGAGTTTGATTCATTTTTATCAAGGTTGGTTTGTTAAAAAGGGAAAAATCTAAAACTGCACGCATCTTATTTCATAAGGGCTGACTCTATTTTAGTTTTTGACTTGATAAATTAGGTCGCTTTGGATAGTATTGGATTATTTGGACTGATTTCAGCAATGATTTTCTTTGATGGCATCATTCTGGGATGCTATCTATAGCATTGGTTGGATTTTTTAAATAAATTGGATAATTTTTCCTATGCTTTTGCTTTATCAGTTACGGAATGGTCGTTTCAACTGACATGAAATGGTTGTGTGGGTTCCAATTTGGGTTGGAAAAATGGCTTTTGTTAGAGCTCTGTTCTAACAAACTCTATTAGGCGGATTGTAGTAAAATGCTGAGAGTGATTGTTGTTTGTAGTTTGGCCCTAATATTTAATGTTTTATTCATTAGGGTTTTCAAATAATTTTCGGGCGATGAAATTGTTTGTTTTTGATTATTTTGGGCAATGAAATACGAAAACATCTTTTTTTGATCCTTTGAAGATTAAGTTAGTTGGTTTAGCACTAGAAATTTACATCACCATAGTGGATTAGCTTGTATCGGATTATATAGGTTCCGTTTGGCATTTATAAGTCTGAGTGAGTGGATTTAGCTTATTTAGGAGATATAAAAGGGTATAAGAGAAAATGGTGCCTTTAGGGGGTAATGAGCTCGGTATTTGTTGGTTGATGTGATTTATGTCAAGTTATATCACTATGTTTGTTTTTACGTTGTTTAAATGCCTTTGTTTGGATAGGTCACTGTTTATTTGCATTGTTTTGATTTTAAGAGGTAAAATTTCAGTTTTTGATGGAGCGGAGTTGATTTCCCAAATTCTCTAAATAAGTTGGTTTTGTTTAACTTAGATTTGGGAGATTATGCAGCCTATTCTATAAGTTATAATGGGTTTGTTTAATTAAGAATAGTGTGATTAGATTTGTAATAAGCTCTCTTCTTCAGGGTTAAATTGAGTAAGACAAGTTTTTTTTTTTGTTTACTTTTAGATTGTTTAGTTGGCGGACTGTTTGGAATGATCAACGTTTATTTGTTTTATTGACCTACGACTTGGTCTATTTATATGTTAGAGAGCAGTTGATTTGACTTCCTACTTTATTTGGGTATGCCTAGTTCTTTTCTGTCAGTTTTGATTTGATTGATTTTTGATTGGTTTGCAATGGCTTGGTTCATTTTCGATCGCCTGTAATTGTTTGTACTTGGGTATCGATAGACACAGTTTCATACGAATTGGAAGAATTGTTTTGATTATGCTTAACTATATTCGGTATCTACCAGATGGTTTTTTGTATGTTGAGTTTGATTCATTTTTATCAGGGTTGGTTTTTTAAAAAGGGAATAATCTAAAACTGTACGCATCTTATTTCGTAAGGGAAGACTCTATTTTAGTTCTTGACTTGATAAATTAGGTCGCTTTGGATAGTATTGGATTGTTTGGACTGATTTCAGCAACGATTTTCTTTGATGACATCATTTTGGGATGCTATCTATAGCTTTTGTTGGATTTTTTAAATAAATTGGATAATTTTTCCTATGCTTTTGCTTTATCAGTTACGGAATGATCGCTTCGGCCGACATGAAATGGTTGTGTGGGTTCCAATTTGGGTTGGAAAAGTTGGCTTTTTTTAGAGCTCTATTCTAACAGACTCTATTCGGCGGATTGTTGTAAAATGCTGAGAGTGATTGTTATTTGCAGTTTGGCCCTAATATTTAATGATTTATTCGTTATGGTTTTTGAATAATTTTCGGGTTATGAAATTGTTAGTTTTTTGAAAATTTGGGCAATGAAATACGAAAACATCTATTTTTTATCCTTTGAAGATTAAGTTAGTTGGTTTAGCACAAGAAATTTACATCACCAGAGTGGATTCACTCGTATCGGATTATATAGGTTCTGTTTGGCACTGATAAGTGTGAGTGAGTGGATTTAGCATATTTAGGAGATATAAAGGGTGTAAGAGAAAATGGTTCCTTTAGGGGGTTATGAGCTCGGTATTTGTTGGTTGATGTGATTTATGTCAAGTTATATCACTATGTTTGTTTTTACGTTGTTTAAATGCCTTTGTTTGGATTGGTCATTGTTTATTTGCATTGTTTTGATTTTAAGAGGTAACGTTTTCAGCTTTTGATGGAGCGGTGTTGATTTCGCAACTTCTCTAAATAAGTTGGTTTTGTTTAACTTAGATTTGGGAGATTATGCAGCCTGTGCTATAAGTTCTAATGGATTTGTTTAATTAAGAATAGTGTGATTAGATCTGTAATAAGCTCTATTCTTCTGGGTTAAATTGAGTAAAACAAGTTTCTTTTTTTGTTTTGTTTTAAAATGGTTAGATGGGGGACTATTTGGATTGATCAACGTTTATTTGTTTTATTTACCTACGACTTGGTCTATTTATAAGTTAGAGAGCAGTTGATTTGACTTCCTACTTTATTTGGGCATAACTGGTTCGGTTTTGTCAGTTTAGATTTGTTTGATTTTTGATTGGTTTGCAACGGCTTGGTTCGTTTTCGATCGTCTATAATTGTTTGCACTTGGGTATCGATAGACACAGTTTCAAAGGAGTTGGAAGAATTGTTTTGATTAAGCTTAACTAAATTCGATCTCTACCAGATGGTTTGTTCTATGTTGAGTTTGATTCATTTTTATCAAGGTTGGTTTGTTAAAAAGGGAAAAATCTAAAACTGCACGCATCTTATTTCATAAGGGCTGACTCTATTTTAGTTCTTGACTTGATAAATTAGGTCGCTTTGGATAGTATTGGATTATTTGGACTGATTTCAGCAACGATTTTCTTTGATGACATCATTCTGGGATGCTATCTATAGCATTGGTTGGATTTTTTAAATAAATTGGATAATTTTTCCTATGCTTTTGCTTTATCAGTTACGGAATGGTCGTTTCAACTGACATGAAATGGTTGTGTGGGTTCCAATTTGGGTTGGAAAAATGGCTTTTGTTAGAGCTCTGTTCTAACAAACTCTATTAGGCGAATTGTAGTAAAATGCTGAGAGTGATTGTTGTTTGTAGTTTGGCCCTAATATTTAATGTTTTATTCATTAGGGTTTTCAAATAATTTTCGGGCGATGAAATTGTTTGTTTTTGATTATTTTGGGCAATGAAATACGAAAACATCTTTTTTTGATCCTTTGAAGATTAAGTTAGTTGGTTTAGCACAAGAAATTTACATCACCATAGTGGATTAGCTTGTATCGGATTATATAGGTTCCGTTTGGCACTTATAAGTCTGAGTGAGTGGATTTAGCTTATTTAGGAGATATAAAAGGGTATAAGAGAAAATGGTGCCTTTAGGGGGTAATGAGCTCGGTATTTGTTGGTTGATGTGATTTATGTCAAGTTATATCACTATGTTTGTTTTTACGTTGTTTAAATGCCTTTGTTTGGATAGGTCACTGTTTATTTGCATTGTTTTGATTTTAAGAGGTAAAATTTCAGTTTTTGATGGAGCGGAGTTGATTTCCCAAATTCTCTAAATAAGTTGGTTTTGTTTAACTTAGATTTGGGAGATTATGCAGCCTATTCTATAAGTTATAATGGGTTTGTTTAATTAAGAATAGTGTGATTAGATTTGTAATAAGCTCTCTTCTTCAGGGTTAAATTGAGTAAGACAAGTTTTTTTTTTTTGTTTACTTTTAGATTGTTTAGATGGCGGACTGTTTGGAATGATCAACGTTTATTTGTTTTATTGACCTACGATTTGGTCTATTTATATGTTAGAGAGCAGTTGATTTGACTTCCTACTTTATTTGGGTATGCCTAGTTCTTTTCTGTCAGTTTTGATTTGATTGATTTTTGATTGGTTTGCAATGGCTTGGTTCATTTTCGATCGCCTGTAATTGTTTGTACTTGGGTATCGATAGACAGTTTCATACGAGTTGGAAGAATTGTTTTGATTATGCTTAACTATATTCGGTATCTACCAGATGGTTTTTTGTATGTTGAGTTTGATTCATTTTTATCAGGGTTGGTTTTTTAAAAAGGGAAAAATCTAAAACTGTACGCATCTTATTTCGTAAGGGAAGACTCTATTTTAGTTCTTGACTTGATAAATTAGGTCGCTTTGGATAGTATTGGATTGTTTGGACTGATTTCAGCAACGATTTTCTTTGATGACATCATTTTGGGATGCTATCTATAGCTTTTGTTGGATTTTTTAAATAAATTGGATAATTTTTCCTATGCTTTTGCTTTATCAGTTACGGAATGATCGCTTCGGCCGACATGAAATGGTTGTGTGGGTTCCAATTTGGGTTGGAAAAGTTGGCTTTTTTTAGAGCTCTATTCTAACAGACTCTATTCGGCGGATTGTTGTAAAATGCTAAGAGTGATTGTTATTTGCAGTTTGGCCCTAATATTTAATGATTTATTCGTTATGGTTTTTGAATAATTTTCGGGTTATGAAATTGTTAGTTTTTTGAAAATTTGGGCAATGAAATACGAAAACATCTATTTTTTATCCTTTGAAGATTAAGTTAGTTGGTTTAGCACAAGGAATTTACATCACCAGAGTGGATTCACTCGTATCGGATTATATAGGTTCCGTTTGGCATTTATAAGTCTGAGTGAGTGGATTTAGCTTATTTAGGAGATATAAAAGGGTATAAGAGAAAATGGTGCCTTTAGGGGGTAATGAGCTCGGTATTTGTTGGTTGATGTGATTTATGTCAAGTTATATCACTATGTTTGTTTTTACGTTGTTTAAATGCCTTTGTTTGGATAGGTCACTGTTTATTTGCATTGTTTTGATTTTAAGAGGTAAAATTTCAGTTTTTGATGGAGCGGAGTTGATTTCCCAAATTCTCTAAATAAGTTGGTTTTGTTTAACTTAGATTTGGGAGATTATGCAGCCTATTCTATAAGTTATAATGGGTTTGTTTAATTAAGAATAGTGTGATTAGATTTGTAATAAGCTCTCTTCTTCAGGGTTAAATTGAGTAAGACAAGTTTTTTTTTTTTGTTTACTTTTAGATTGTTTAGTTGGCGGACTGTTTGGAATGATCAACGTTTATTTGTTTTATTGACCTACGATTTGGTCTATTTATATGTTAGAGAGCAGTTGATTTGACTTCCTACTTTATTTGGGTATGCCTAGTTCTTTTCTGTCAGTTTTGATTTGATTGATTTTTGATTGGTTTGCAATGGCTTGGTTCATTTTCGATCGCCTGTAATTGTTTGTACTTGGGTATCGATAGACACAGTTTCATACGAATTGGAAGAATTGTTTTGATTATGCTTAACTATATTCGGTATCTACCAGATGGTTTTTTGTATGTTGAGTTTGATTCATTTTTATCAGGGTTGGTTTTTTAAAAAGGGAATAATCTAAAACTGTACGCATCTTATTTCGTAAGGGAAGACTCTATTTTAGTTCTTGACTTGATAAATTAGGTCGCTTTGGATAGTATTGGATTGTTTGGACTGATTTCAGCAACGATTTTCTTTGATGACATCATTTTGGGATGCTATCTATAGCTTTTGTTGGATTTTTTAAATAAATTGGATAATTTTTCCTATGCTTTTGCTTTATCAGTTACGGAATGATCGCTTCGGCCGACATGAAATGGTTGTGTGGGTTCCAATTTGGGTTGGAAAAGTTGGCTTTTTTTAGAGCTCTATTCTAACAGACTCTATTCGGCGGATTGTTGTAAAATGCTGAGAGTGATTGTTATTTGCAGTTTGGCCCTAATATTTAATGATTTATTCGTTATGGTTTTTGAATAATTTTCGGGTTATGAAATTGTTAGTTTTTTGAAAATTTGGGCAATGAAATACGAAAACATCTATTTTTTATCCTTTGAAGATTAAGTTAGTTGGTTTAGCACAAGGAATTTACATCACCAGAGTGGATTCACTCGTATCGGATTATATAGGTTCTGTTTGGCACTGATAAGTGTGAGTGAGTGGATTTAGCATATTTAGGAGATATAAAGGGTGTAAGAGAAAATGGTTCCTTTAGGGGGTTATGAGCTCGGTATTTGTTGGTTGATGTGATTTATGTCAAGTTATATCACTATGTTTGTTTTTACGTTGTTTAAATGCCTTTGTTTGGATTGGTCATTGTTTATTTGCATTGTTTTGATTTTAAGAGGTAACGTTTTCAGCTTTTGATGGAGCGGTGTTGATTTCGCAACTTCTCTAAATAAGTTGGTTTTGTTTAACTTAGATTTGGGAGATTATGCAGCCTGTGCTATAAGTTCTAATGGATTTGTTTAATTAAGAATAGTGTGATTAGATCTGTAATAAGCTCTATTCTTCTGGGTTAAATTGAGTAAAACAAGTTTCTTTTTTTGTTTTGTTTTAAAATGGTTAGATGGGGGACTATTTGGATTGATCAACGTTTATTTGTTTTATTTACCTACGACTTGGTCTATTTATAAGTTAGAGAGCAGTTGATTTGACTTCCTACTTTATTTGGGTATAACTGGTTCGCTTTTGTCAGTTTTGATTTGTTTGATTTTTGATTGGTTTGCAACGGCTTGGTTCGTTTTGGATCGTCTATAATTGTTTGCACTTGGGTATCGATAGACACAGTTTCAAAGGAGTTGGAAGAATTGTTTTGATTAAGCTTAACTTAATTCGATCTCTACCAGATGGTTTGTTCTATGTTGAGTTTGATTCATTTTTATCAAGGTTGGTTTGTTAAAAAGGGAAAAATCTAAAACTGCACGCATCTTATTTCATAAGGGCTGACTCTATTTTAGTTTTTGACTTGATAAATTAGGTCGCTTTGGATAGTATTGGATTATTTGGACTGATTTCAGCAATGATTTTCTTTGATGGCATCATTCTGGGATGCTATCTATAGCATTGGTTGGATTTTTTAAATAAATTGGATAATTTTTCCTATGCTTTTGCTTTATCAGTTACGGAATGGTCGTTTCAACTGACATGAAATGGTTGTGTGGGTTCCAATTTGGGTTGGAAAAATGGCTTTTGTTAGAGCTCTGTTCTAACAAACTCTATTAGGCGGATTGTAGTAAAATGCTGAGAGTGATTGTTGTTTGTAGTTTGGCCCTAATATTTAATGTTTTATTCATTAGGGTTTTCAAATAATTTTCGGGCGATGAAATTGTTTGTTTTTTATTATTTTGGGCAATGAAATACGAAAACATCTTTTTTTGATCCTTTGAAGATTAAGTTAGTTGGTTTAGCACTAGAAATTTACATCACCATAGTGGATTAGCTTGTATCGGATTATATAGGTTCCGTTTGGCATTTATAAGTCTGAGTGAGTGGATTTAGCTTATTTAGGAGATATAAAAGGGTATAAGAGAAAATGGTGCCTTTAGGGGGTAATGAGCTCGGTATTTGTTGGTTGATGTGATTTATGTCAAGTTATATCACTATGTTTGTTTTTACGTTGTTTAAATGCCTTTGTTTGGATAGGTCACTGTTTATTTGCATTGTTTTGATTTTAAGAGGTAAAATTTCAGTTTTTGATGGAGCGGAGTTGATTTCCCAAATTCTCTAAATAAGTTGGTTTTGTTTAACTTAGATTTGGGAGATTATGCAGCCTATTCTATAAGTTATAATGGGTTTGTTTAATTAAGAATAGTGTGATTAGATTTGTAATAAGCTCTCTTCTTCAGGGTTAAATTGAGTAAGACAAGTTTTTTTTTTTTGTTTACTTTTAGATTGTTTAGTTGGCGGACTGTTTGGAATGATCAACGTTTATTTGTTTTATTGACCTACGATTTGGTCTATTTATATGTTAGAGAGCAGTTGATTTGACTTCCTACTTTATTTGGGTATGCCTAGTTCTTTTCTGTCAGTTTTGATTTGATTGATTTTTGATTGGTTTGCAATGGCTTGGTTCATTTTCGATCGCCTGTAATTGTTTGTACTTGGGTATCGATAGACACAGTTTCATACGAATTGGAAGAATTGTTTTGATTATGCTTAACTATATTCGGTATCTACCAGATGGTTTTTTGTATGTTGAGTTTGATTCATTTTTATCAGGGTTGGTTTTTTAAAAAGGGAATAATCTAAAACTGTACGCATCTTATTTCGTAAGGGAAGACTCTATTTTAGTTCTTGACTTGATAAATTAGGTCGCTTTGGATAGTATTGGATTGTTTGGACTGATTTCAGCAACGATTTTCTTTGATGACATCATTTTGGGATGCTATCTATAGCTTTTGTTGGATTTTTTAAATAAATTGGATAATTTTTCCTATGCTTTTGCTTTATCAGTTACGGAATGATCGCTTCGGCCGACATGAAATGGTTGTGTGGGTTCCAATTTGGGTTGGAAAAGTTGGCTTTTTTTAGAGCTCTATTCTAACAGACTCTATTCGGCGGATTGTTGTAAAATGCTGAGAGTGATTGTTATTTGCAGTTTGGCCCTAATATTTAATGATTTATTCGTTATGGTTTTTGAATAATTTTCGGGTTATGAAATTGTTAGTTTTTTGAAAATTTGGGCAATGAAATACGAAAACATCTATTTTTTATCCTTTGAAGATTAAGTTAGTTGGTTTAGCACAAGGAATTTACATCACCAGAGTGGATTCACTCGTATCGGATTATATAGGTTCTGTTTGGCACTGATAAGTGTGAGTGAGTGGATTTAGCATATTTAGGAGATATAAAGGGTGTAAGAGAAAATGGTTCCTTTAGGGGGTTATGAGCTCGGTATTTGTTGGTTGATGTGATTTATGTCAAGTTATATCACTATGTTTGTTTTTACGTTGTTTAAATGCCTTTGTTTGGATTGGTCATTGTTTATTTGCATTGTTTTGATTTTAAGAGGTAACGTTTTCAGCTTTTGATGGAGCGGTGTTGATTTCGCAACTTCTCTAAATAAGTTGGTTTTGTTTAACTTAGATTTGGGAGATTATGCAGCCTGTGCTATAAGTTCTAATGGATTTGTTTAATTAAGAATAGTGTGATTAGATCTGTAATAAGCTCTATTCTTCTGGGTTAAATTGAGTAAAACAAGTTTCTTTTTTTGTTTTGTTTTAAAATGGTTAGATGGGGGACTATTTGGATTGATCAACATTTATTTGTTTTATTTACCTACGACTTGGTCTATTTATAAGTTAGAGAGCAGTTGATTTGACTTCCTACTTTATTTGGGTATAACTGGTTCGCTTTTGTCAGTTTTGATTTGTTTGATTTTTGATTGGTTTGCAACGGCTTGGTTCGTTTTGGATCGTCTATAATTGTTTGCACTTGGGTATCGATAGACACAGTTTCAAAGGAGTTGGAAGAATTGTTTTGATTAAGCTTAACTTAATTCGATCTCTACCAGATGGTTTGTTCTATGTTGAGTTTGATTCATTTTTATCAAGGTTGGTTTGTTAAAAAGGGAAAAATCTAAAACTGCACGCATCTTATTTCATAAGGGCTGACTCTATTTTAGTTTTTGACTTGATAAATTAGGTCGCTTTGGATAGTATTGGATTATTTGGACTGATTTCAGCAATGATTTTCTTTGATGGCATCATTCTGGGATGCTATCTATAGCATTGGTTGGATTTTTTAAATAAATTGGATAATTTTTCCTATGCTTTTGCTTTATCAGTTACGGAATGGTCGTTTCAACTGACATGAAATGGTTGTGTGGGTTCCAATTTGGGTTGGAAAAATGGCTTTTGTTAGAGCTCTGTTCTAACAAACTCTATTAGGCGGATTGTAGTAAAATGCTGAGAGTGATTGTTGTTTGTAGTTTGGCCCTAATATTTAATGTTTTATTCATTAGGGTTTTCAAATAATTTTCGGGCGATGAAATTGTTTGTTTTTGATTATTTTGGGCAATGAAATACGAAAACATCTTTTTTTGATCCTTTGAAGATTAAGTTAGTTGGTTTAGCACTAGAAATTTACATCACCATAGTGGATTAGCTTGTATCGGATTATATAGGTTCCGTTTGGCATTTATAAGTCTGAGTGAGTGGATTTAGCTTATTTAGGAGATATAAAAGGGTATAAGAGAAAATGGTGCCTTTAGGGGGTAATGAGCTCGGTATTTGTTGGTTGATGTGATTTATGTCAAGTTATATCACTATGTTTGTTTTTACGTTGTTTAAATGCCTTTGTTTGGATAGGTCACTGTTTATTTGCATTGTTTTGATTTTAAGAGGTAAAATTTCAGTTTTTGATGGAGCGGAGTTGATTTCCCAAATTCTCTAAATAAGTTGGTTTTGTTTAACTTAGATTTGGGAGATTATGCAGCCTATTCTATAAGTTATAATGGGTTTGTTTAATTAAGAATAGTGTGATTAGATTTGTAATAAGCTCTCTTCTTCAGGGTTAAATTGAGTAAGACAAGTTTTTTTTTTTTGTTTACTTTTAGATTGTTTAGTTGGCGGACTGTTTGGAATGATCAACGTTTATTTGTTTTATTGACCTACGATTTGGTCTATTTATATGTTAGAGAGCAGTTGATTTGACTTCCTACTTTATTTGGGTATGCCTAGTTCTTTTCTGTCAGTTTTGATTTGATTGATTTTTGATTGGTTTGCAATGGCTTGGTTCATTTTCGATCGCCTGTAATTGTTTGTACTTGGGTATCGATAGACACAGTTTCATACGAATTGGAAGAATTGTTTTGATTATGCTTAACTATATTCGGTATCTACCAGATGGTTTTTTGTATGTTGAGTTTGATTCATTTTTATCAGGGTTGGTTTTTTAAAAAGGGAATAATCTAAAACTGTACGCATCTTATTTCGTAAGGGAAGACTCTATTTTAGTTCTTGACTTGATAAATTAGGTCGCTTTGGATAGTATTGGATTGTTTGGACTGATTTCAGCAACGATTTTCTTTGATGACATCATTTTGGGATGCTATCTATAGCTTTTGTTGGATTTTTTAAATAAATTGGATAATTTTTCCTATGCTTTTGCTTTATCAGTTACGGAATGATCGCTTCGGCCGACATGAAATGGTTGTGTGGGTTCCAATTTGGGTTGGAAAAGTTGGCTTTTTTTAGAGCTCTATTCTAACAGACTCTATTCGGCGGATTGTTGTAAAATGCTGAGAGTGATTGTTATTTGCAGTTTGGCCCTAATATTTAATGATTTATTCGTTATGGTTTTTGAATAATTTTCGGGTTATGAAATTGTTAGTTTTTTGAAAATTTGGGCAATGAAATACGAAAACATCTATTTTTTATCCTTTGAAGATTAAGTTAGTTGGTTTAGCACAAGGAATTTACATCACCAGAGTGGATTCACTCGTATCGGATTATATAGGTTCTGTTTGGCACTGATAAGTGTGAGTGAGTGGATTTAGCATATTTAGGAGATATAAAGGGTATAAGAGAAAATGGTTCCTTTAGGGGGTTATGAGCTCGGTATTTGTTGGTTGATGTGATTTATGTCAAGTTATATCACTATGTTTGTTTTTACGTTGTTTAAATGCCTTTGTTTGGATTGGTCATTGTTTATTTGCATTGTTTTGATTTTAAGAGGTAACGTTTTCAGCTTTTGATGGAGCGGTGTTGATTTCGCAACTTCTCTAAATAAGTTGGTTTTGTTTAACTTAGATTTGGGAGATTATGCAGCCTGTGCTATAAGTTCTAATGGATTTGTTTAATTAAGAATAGTGTGATTAGATCTGTAATAAGCTCTATTCTTCTGGGTTAAATTGAGTAAAACAAGTTTCTTTTTTTGTTTTGTTTTAAAATGGTTAGATGGGGGACTATTTGGATTGATCAACGTTTATTTGTTTTATTTACCTACGACTTGGTCTATTTATAAGTTAGAGAGCAGTTGATTTGACTTCCTACTTTATTTGGGTATAACTGGTTCGCTTTTGTCAGTTTTGATTTGTTTGATTTTTGATTGGTTTGCAACGGCTTGGTTCGTTTTGGATCGTCTATAATTGTTTGCACTTGGGTATCGATAGACACAGTTTCAAAGGAGTTGGAAGAATTGTTTTGATTAAGCTTAACTTAATTCGATCTCTACCAGATGGTTTGTTCTATGTTGAGTTTGATTCATTTTTATCAAGGTTGGTTTGTTAAAAAGGGAAAAATCTAAAACTGCACGCATCTTATTTCATAAGGGCTGACTCTATTTTAGTTTTTGACTTGATAAATTAGGTCGCTTTGGATAGTATTGGATTATTTGGACTGATTTCAGCAATGATTTTCTTTGATGGCATCATTCTGGGATGCTATCTATAGCATTGGTTGGATTTTTTAAATAAATTGGATAATTTTTCCTATGCTTTTGCTTTATCAGTTACGGAATGGTCGTTTCAACTGACATGAAATGGTTGTGTGGGTTCCAATTTGGGTTGGAAAAATGGCTTTTGTTAGAGCTCTGTTCTAACAAACTCTATTAGGCGGATTGTAGTAAAATGCTGAGAGTGATTGTTGTTTGTAGTTTGGCCCTAATATTTAATGTTTTATTCATTAGGGTTTTCAAATAATTTTCGGGCGATGAAATTGTTTGTTTTTGATTATTTTGGGCAATGAAATACGAAAACATCTTTTTTTGATCCTTTGAAGATTAAGTTAGTTGGTTTAGCACTAGAAATTTACATCACCATAGTGGATTAGCTTGTATCGGATTATATAGGTTCCGTTTGGCATTTATAAGTCTGAGTGAGTGGATTTAGCTTATTTAGGAGATATAAAAGGGTATAAGAGAAAATGGTGCCTTTAGGGGGTAATGAGCTCGGTATTTGTTGGTTGATGTGATTTATGTCAAGTTATATCACTATGTTTGTTTTTACGTTGTTTAAATGCCTTTGTTTGGATAGGTCACTGTTTATTTGCATTGTTTTGATTTTAAGAGGTAAAATTTCAGTTTTTGATGGAGCGGAGTTGATTTCCCAAATTCTCTAAATAAGTTGGTTTTGTTTAACTTAGATTTGGGAGATTATGCAGCCTATTCTATAAGTTATAATGGGTTTGTTTAATTAAGAATAGTGTGATTAGATTTGTAATAAGCTCTCTTCTTCAGGGTTAAATTGAGTAAGACAAGTTTTTTTTTTTTGTTTACTTTTAGATTGTTTAGTTGGCGGACTGTTTGGAATGATCAACGTTTATTTGTTTTATTGACCTACGATTTGGTCTATTTATATGTTAGAGAGCAGTTGATTTGACTTCCTACTTTATTTGGGTATGCCTAGTTCTTTTCTGTCAGTTTTGATTTGATTGATTTTTGATTGGTTTGCAATGGCTTGGTTCATTTTCGATCGCCTGTAATTGTTTGTACTTGGGTATCGATAGACACAGTTTCATACGAATTGGAAGAATTGTTTTGATTATGCTTAACTATATTCGGTATCTACCAGATGGTTTTTTGTATGTTGAGTTTGATTCATTTTTATCAGGGTTGGTTTTTTAAAAAGGGAATAATCTAAAACTGTACGCATCTTATTTCGTAAGGGAAGACTCTATTTTAGTTCTTGACTTGATAAATTAGGTCGCTTTGGATAGTATTGGATTGTTTGGACTGATTTCAGCAACGATTTTCTTTGATGACATCATTTTGGGATGCTATCTATAGCTTTTGTTGGATTTTTTAAATAAATTGGATAATTTTTCCTATGCTTTTGCTTTATCAGTTACGGAATGATCGCTTCGGCCGACATGAAATGGTTGTGTGGGTTCCAATTTGGGTTGGAAAAGTTGGCTTTTTTTAGAGCTCTATTCTAACAGACTCTATTCGGCGGATTGTTGTAAAATGCTGAGAGTGATTGTTATTTGCAGTTTGGCCCTAATATTTAATGATTTATTCGTTATGGTTTTTGAATAATTTTCGGGTTATGAAATTGTTAGTTTTTTGAAAATTTGGGCAATGAAATACGAAAACATCTATTTTTTATCCTTTGAAGATTAAGTTAGTTGGTTTAGCACAAGGAATTTACATCACCAGAGTGGATTCACTCGTATCGGATTATATAGGTTCCGTTTGGCACTTATAAGTCTGAGTGAGTGGATTTAGCATATTTAGGAGATATAAAAGGGTATAAGAGAAAATGGTGCCTTTAGGGGGTAATGAGCTCGGTATTTGTTGGTTGATGTGATTTATGTCAAGTTATATCACTATGTTTGTTTTTACGTTGTTTAAATGCCTTTGTTTGGATAGGTCACTGTTTATTTGCATTGTTTTGATTTTAAGAGGTAAAATTTCAGCTTTTGATGGAGCGGAGTTGATTTCCCAAATTCTCTAAATAAGTTGGTTTTGTTTAACTTAGATTTGGGAGATTATGCAGCCTATTCTATAAGTTATAATGGGTTTGTTTAATTAAGAATAGTGTGATTAGATTTGTAATAAGCTCTCTTCTTCAGGGTTAAATTGAGTAAGACAAGTTTTTTTTTTTTGTTTACTTTTAGATTGTTTAGTTGGCGGACTGTTTGGAATGATCAACGTTTATTTGTTTTATTGACCTACGACTTGGTCTATTTATATGTTAGAGAGCAGTTGATTTGACTTCCTACTTTATTTGGGTATGCCTAGTTCTTTTCTGTCAGTTTTGATTTGATTGATTTTTGATTGGTTTGCAACGGCTTGGTTCATTTTCGATCGCCTGTAATTGTTTGTACTTGGGTATCGATAGACACAGTTTCATACGAATTGGAAGAATTGTTTTGATTATGCTTAACTATATTCGGTATCTACCAGATGGTTTGTTGTATGTTGAGTTTGATTCATTTTTATCAGGGTTGGTTTGTTAAAAAGGGAATAATCTAAAACTGTACGCATCTTATTTCGTAAGGGAAGACTCTATTTTAGTTCTTGACTTGATAAATTAGGTCGCTTTGGATAGTATTGGATTGTTTGGACTGATTTCAGCAACGATTTTCTTTGATGACATCATTTTGGGATGCTATCTATAGCTTTTGTTGGATTTTTTAAATAAATTGGATAATTTTTCCTATGCTTTTGCTTTATCAGTTACGGAATGATCGCTTCGGCCGACATGAAATGGTTGTGTGGGTTCCAATTTGGGTTGGAAAAGATGGCTTTTTTTAGAGCTCTATTCTAACAGACTCTATTCGGCGGATTGTTGTAAAATGCTGAGAGTGATTGTTATTTGCAGTTTGGCCCTAATATTTAATGATTTATTCGTTATGGTTTTTGAATAATTTTCGGGTTATGAAATTGTTAGTTTTTTGAAAATTTGGGCAATGAAATACGAAAACATCTATTTTTTATCCTTTGAAGATTAAGTTAGTTGGTTTAGCACAAGGAATTTACATCACCAGAGTGGATTCACTCGTATCGGATTATATAGGTTCCGTTTGGCATTTATAAGTCTGAGTGAGTGGATTTAGCTTATTTAGGAGATATAAAAGGGTATAAGAGAAAATGGTGCCTTTAGGGGGTAATGAGCTCGGTATTTGTTGGTTGATGTGATTTATGTCAAGTTATATCACTATGTTTGTTTTTACGTTGTTTAAATGCCTTTGTTTGGATAGGTCACTGTTTATTTGCATTGTTTTGATTTTAAGAGGTAAAATTTCAGTTTTTGATGGAGCGGAGTTGATTTCCCAAATTCTCTAAATAAGTTGGTTTTGTTTAACTTAGATTTGGGAGATTATGCAGCCTATTCTATAAGTTATAATGGGTTTGTTTAATTAAGAATAGTGTGATTAGATTTGTAATAAGCTCTCTTCTTCAGGGTTAAATTGAGTAAGACAAGTTTTTTTTTTTTGTTTACTTTTAGATTGTTTAGTTGGCGGACTGTTTGGAATGATCAACGTTTATTTGTTTTATTGACCTACGATTTGGTCTATTTATATGTTAGAGAGCAGTTGATTTGACTTCCTACTTTATTTGGGTATGCCTAGTTCTTTTCTGTCAGTTTTGATTTGATTGATTTTTGATTGGTTTGCAATGGCTTGGTTCATTTTCGATCGCCTGTAATTGTTTGTACTTGGGTATCGATAGACACAGTTTCATACGAATTGGAAGAATTGTTTTGATTATGCTTAACTATATTCGGTATCTACCAGATGGTTTTTTGTATGTTGAGTTTGATTCATTTTTATCAGGGTTGGTTTTTTAAAAAGGGAATAATCTAAAACTGTACGCATCTTATTTTGTAAGGGAAGACTCTATTTTAGTTCTTGACTTGATAAATTAGGTCGCTTTGGATAGTATTGGATTGTTTGGACTGATTTCAGCAACGATTTTCTTTGATGACATCATTTTGGGATGCTATCTATAGCTTTTGTTGGATTTTTTAAATAAATTGGATAATTTTTCCTATGCTTTTGCTTTATCAGTTACGGAATGATCGCTTCGGCCGACATGAAATGGTTGTGTGGGTTCCAATTTGGGTTGGAAAAGTTGGCTTTTTTTAGAGCTCTATTCTAACAGACTCTATTCGGCGGATTGTTGTAAAATGCTGAGAGTGATTGTTATTTGCAGTTTGGCCCTAATATTTAATGATTTATTCGTTATGGTTTTTGAATAATTTTCGGGTTATGAAATTGTTAGTTTTTTGAAAATTTGGGCAATGAAATACGAAAACATCTATTTTTTATCCTTTGAAGATTAAGTTAGTTGGTTTAGCACAAGGAATTTACATCACCAGAGTGGATTCACTCGTATCGGATTATATAGGTTCTGTTTGGCACTGATAAGTGTGAGTGAGTGGATTTAGCATATTTAGGAGATATAAAGGGTGTAAGAGAAAATGGTTCCTTTAGGGGGTTATGAGCTCGGTATTTGTTGGTTGATGTGATTTATGTCAAGTTATATCACTATGTTTGTTTTTACGTTGTTTAAATGCCTTTGTTTGGATTGGTCATTGTTTATTTGCATTGTTTTGATTTTAAGAGGTAACGTTTTCAGCTTTTGATGGAGCGGTGTTGATTTCGCAACTTCTCTAAATAAGTTGGTTTTGTTTAACTTAGATTTGGGAGATTATGCAGCCTGTGCTATAAGTTCTAATGGATTTGTTTAATTAAGAATAGTGTGATTAGATCTGTAATAAGCTCTATTCTTCTGGGTTAAATTGAGTAAAACAAGTTTCTTTTTTTGTTTTGTTTTAAAATGGTTAGATGGGGGACTATTTGGATTGATCAACGTTTATTTGTTTTATTTACCTACGACTTGGTCTATTTATAAGTTAGAGAGCAGTTGATTTGACTTCCTACTTTATTTGGGTATAACTGGTTCGCTTTTGTCAGTTTTGATTTGTTTGATTTTTGATTGGTTTGCAACGGCTTGGTTCGTTTTGGATCGTCTATAATTGTTTGCACTTGGGTATCGATAGACACAGTTTCAAAGGAGTTGGAAGAATTGTTTTGATTAAGCTTAACTTAATTCGATCTCTACCAGATGGTTTGTTCTATGTTGAGTTTGATTCATTTTTATCAAGGTTGGTTTGTTAAAAAGGGAAAAATCTAAAACTGCACGCATCTTATTTCATAAGGGCTGACTCTATTTTAGTTTTTGACTTGATAAATTAGGTCGCTTTGGATAGTATTGGATTATTTGGACTGATTTCAGCAATGATTTTCTTTGATGGCATCATTCTGGGATGCTATCTATAGCATTGGTTGGATTTTTTAAATAAATTGGATAATTTTTCCTATGCTTTTGCTTTATCAGTTACGGAATGGTCGTTTCAACTGACATGAAATGGTTGTGTGGGTTCCAATTTGGGTTGGAAAAATGGCTTTTGTTAGAGCTCTGTTCTAACAAACTCTATTAGGCGGATTGTAGTAAAATGCTGAGAGTGATTGTTGTTTGTAGTTTGGCCCTAATATTTAATGTTTTATTCATTAGGGTTTTCAAATAATTTTCGGGCGATGAAATTGTTTGTTTTTGATTATTTTGGGCAATGAAATACGAAAACATCTTTTTTTGATCCTTTGAAGATTAAGTTAGTTGGTTTAGCACTAGAAATTTACATCACCATAGTGGATTAGCTTGTATCGGATTATATAGGTTCCGTTTGGCATTTATAAGTCTGAGTGAGTGGATTTAGCTTATTTAGGAGATATAAAAGGGTATAAGAGAAAATGGTGCCTTTAGGGGGTAATGAGCTCGGTATTTGTTGGTTGATGTGATTTATGTCAAGTTATATCACTATGTTTGTTTTTACGTTGTTTAAATGCCTTTGTTTGGATAGGTCACTGTTTATTTGCATTGTTTTGATTTTAAGAGGTAAAATTTCAGTTTTTGATGGAGCGGAGTTGATTTCCCAAATTCTCTAAATAAGTTGGTTTTGTTTAACTTAGATTTGGGAGATTATGCAGCCTATTCTATAAGTTATAATGGGTTTGTTTAATTAAGAATAGTGTGATTAGATTTGTAATAAGCTCTCTTCTTCAGGGTTAAATTGAGTAAGACAAGTTTTTTTTTTTTGTTTACTTTTAGATTGTTTAGTTGGCGGACTGTTTGGAATGATCAACGTTTATTTGTTTTATTGACCTACGATTTGGTCTATTTATATGTTAGAGAGCAGTTGATTTGACTTCCTACTTTATTTGGGTATGCCTAGTTCTTTTCTGTCAGTTTTGATTTGATTGATTTTTGATTGGTTTGCAATGGCTTGGTTCATTTTCGATCGCCTGTAATTGTTTGTACTTGGGTATCGATAGACACAGTTTCATACGAATTGGAAGAATTGTTTTGATTATGCTTAACTATATTCGGTATCTACCAGATGGTTTTTTGTATGTTGAGTTTGATTCATTTTTATCAGGGTTGGTTTTTTAAAAAGGGAATAATCTAAAACTGTACGCATCTTATTTCGTAAGGGAAGACTCTATTTTAGTTCTTGACTTGATAAATTAGGTCGCTTTGGATAGTATTGGATTGTTTGGACTGATTTCAGCAACGATTTTCTTTGATGACATCATTTTGGGATGCTATCTATAGCTTTTGTTGGATTTTTTAAATAAATTGGATAATTTTTCCTATGCTTTTGCTTTATCAGTTACGGAATGATCGCTTCGGCCGACATGGAATGGTTGTGTGGGTTCCAATTTGGGTTGGAAAAGTTGGCTTTTTTTAGAGCTCTATTCTAACAGACTCTATTCGGCGGATTGTTGTAAAATGCTGAGAGTGATTGTTATTTGCAGTTTGGCCCTAATATTTAATGATTTATTCGTTATGGTTTTTGAATAATTTTCGGGTTATGAAATTGTTAGTTTTTTGAAAATTTGGGCAATGAAATACGAAAACATCTATTTTTTATCCTTTGAAGATTAAGTTAGTTGGTTTAGCACAAGGAATTTACATCACCAGAGTGGATTCACTCGTATCGGATTATATAGGTTCTGTTTGGCACTGATAAGTGTGAGTGAGTGGATTTAGCATATTTAGGAGATATAAAGGGTGTAAGAGAAAATGGTTCCTTTAGGGGGTTATGAGCTCGGTATTTGTTGGTTGATGTGATTTATGTCAAGTTATATCACTATGTTTGTTTTTACGTTGTTTAAATGCCTTTGTTTGGATTGGTCATTGTTTATTTGCATTGTTTTGATTTTAAGAGGTAACGTTTTCAGCTTTTGATGGAGCGGTGTTGATTTCGCAACTTCTCTAAATAAGTTGGTTTTGTTTAACTTAGATTTGGGAGATTATGCAGCCTGTGCTATAAGTTCTAATGGATTTGTTTAATTAAGAATAGTGTGATTAGATCTGTAATAAGCTCTATTCTTCTGGGTTAAATTGAGTAAAACAAGTTTCTTTTTTTGTTTTGTTTTAAAATGGTTAGATGGGGGACTATTTGGATTGATCAACATTTATTTGTTTTATTTACCTACGACTTGGTCTATTTATAAGTTAGAGAGCAGTTGATTTGACTTCCTACTTTATTTGGGTATAACTGGTTCGCTTTTGTCAGTTTTGATTTGTTTGATTTTTGATTGGTTTGCAACGGCTTGGTTCGTTTTGGATCGTCTATAATTGTTTGCACTTGGGTATCGATAGACACAGTTTCAAAGGAGTTGGAAGAATTGTTTTGATTAAGCTTAACTTAATTCGATCTCTACCAGATGGTTTGTTCTATGTTGAGTTTGATTCATTTTTATCAAGGTTGGTTTGTTAAAAAGGGAAAAATCTAAAACTGCACGCATCTTATTTCATAAGGGCTGACTCTATTTTAGTTTTTGACTTGATAAATTAGGTCGCTTTGGATAGTATTGGATTATTTGGACTGATTTCAGCAATGATTTTCTTTGATGGCATCATTCTGGGATGCTATCTATAGCATTGGTTGGATTTTTTAAATAAATTGGATAATTTTTCCTATGCTTTTGCTTTATCAGTTACGGAATGGTCGTTTCAACTGACATGAAATGGTTGTGTGGGTTCCAATTTGGGTTGGAAAAATGGCTTTTGTTAGAGCTCTGTTCTAACAAACTCTATTAGGCGGATTGTAGTAAAATGCTGAGAGTGATTGTTGTTTGTAGTTTGGCCCTAATATTTAATGTTTTATTCATTAGGGTTTTCAAATAATTTTCGGGCGATGAAATTGTTTGTTTTTGATTATTTTGGGCAATGAAATACGAAAACATCTTTTTTTGATCCTTTGAAGATTAAGTTAGTTGGTTTAGCACTAGAAATTTACATCACCATAGTGGATTAGCTTGTATCGGATTATATAGGTTCCGTTTGGCATTTATAAGTCTGAGTGAGTGGATTTAGCTTATTTAGGAGATATAAAAGGGTATAAGAGAAAATGGTGCCTTTAGGGGGTAATGAGCTCGGTATTTGTTGGTTGATGTGATTTATGTCAAGTTATATCACTATGTTTGTTTTTACGTTGTTTAAATGCCTTTGTTTGGATAGGTCACTGTTTATTTGCATTGTTTTGATTTTAAGAGGTAAAATTTCAGTTTTTGATGGAGCGGAGTTGATTTCCCAAATTCTCTAAATAAGTTGGTTTTGTTTAACTTAGATTTGGGAGATTATGCAGCCTATTCTATAAGTTATAATGGGTTTGTTTAATTAAGAATAGTGTGATTAGATTTGTAATAAGCTCTCTTCTTCAGGGTTAAATTGAGTAAGACAAGTTTTTTTTTTTTGTTTACTTTTAGATTGTTTAGTTGGCGGACTGTTTGGAATGATCAACGTTTATTTGTTTTATTGACCTACGATTTGGTCTATTTATATGTTAGAGAGCAGTTGATTTGACTTCCTACTTTATTTGGGTATGCCTAGTTCTTTTCTGTCAGTTTTGATTTGATTGATTTTTGATTGGTTTGCAATGGCTTGGTTCATTTTCGATCGCCTGTAATTGTTTGTACTTGGGTATCGATAGACACAGTTTCATACGAATTGGAAGAATTGTTTTGATTATGCTTAACTATATTCGGTATCTACCAGATGGTTTTTTGTATGTTGAGTTTGATTCATTTTTATCAGGGTTGGTTTTTTAAAAAGGGAATAATCTAAAACTGTACGCATCTTATTTCGTAAGGGAAGACTCTATTTTAGTTCTTGACTTGATAAATTAGGTCGCTTTGGATAGTATTGGATTGTTTGGACTGATTTCAGCAACGATTTTCTTTGATGACATCATTTTGGGATGCTATCTATAGCTTTTGTTGGATTTTTTAAATAAATTGGATAATTTTTCCTATGCTTTTGCTTTATCAGTTACGGAATGATCGCTTCGGCCGACATGGAATGGTTGTGTGGGTTCCAATTTGGGTTGGAAAAGTTGGCTTTTTTTAGAGCTCTATTCTAACAGACTCTATTCGGCGGATTGTTGTAAAATGCTGAGAGTGATTGTTATTTGCAGTTTGGCCCTAATATTTAATGATTTATTCGTTATGGTTTTTGAATAATTTTCGGGTTATGAAATTGTTAGTTTTTTGAAAATTTGGGCAATGAAATACGAAAACATCTATTTTTTATCCTTTGAAGATTAAGTTAGTTGGTTTAGCACAAGGAATTTACATCACCAGAGTGGATTCACTCGTATCGGATTATATAGGTTCTGTTTGGCACTGATAAGTGTGAGTGAGTGGATTTAGCATATTTAGGAGATATAAAGGGTGTAAGAGAAAATGGTTCCTTTAGGGGGTTATGAGCTCGGTATTTGTTGGTTGATGTGATTTATGTCAAGTTATATCACTATGTTTGTTTTTACGTTGTTTAAATGCCTTTGTTTGGATTGGTCATTGTTTATTTGCATTGTTTTGATTTTAAGAGGTAACGTTTTCAGCTTTTGATGGAGCGGTGTTGATTTCGCAACTTCTCTAAATAAGTTGGTTTTGTTTAACTTAGATTTGGGAGATTATGCAGCCTGTGCTATAAGTTCTAATGGATTTGTTTAATTAAGAATAGTGTGATTAGATCTGTAATAAGCTCTATTCTTCTGGGTTAAATTGAGTAAAACAAGTTTCTTTTTTTGTTTTGTTTTAAAATGGTTAGATGGGGGACTATTTGGATTGATCAACATTTATTTGTTTTATTTACCTACGACTTGGTCTATTTATAAGTTAGAGAGCAGTTGATTTGACTTCCTACTTTATTTGGGTATAACTGGTTCGCTTTTGTCAGTTTTGATTTGTTTGATTTTTGATTGGTTTGCAACGGCTTGGTTCGTTTTGGATCGTCTATAATTGTTTGCACTTGGGTATCGATAGACACAGTTTCAAAGGAGTTGGAAGAATTGTTTTGATTAAGCTTAACTTAATTCGATCTCTACCAGATGGTTTGTTCTATGTTGAGTTTGATTCATTTTTATCAAGGTTGGTTTGTTAAAAAGGGAAAAATCTAAAACTGCACGCATCTTATTTCATAAGGGCTGACTCTATTTTAGTTTTTGACTTGATAAATTAGGTCGCTTTGGATAGTATTGGATTATTTGGACTGATTTCAGCAATGATTTTCTTTGATGGCATCATTCTGGGATGCTATCTATAGCATTGGTTGGATTTTTTAAATAAATTGGATAATTTTTCCTATGCTTTTGCTTTATCAGTTACGGAATGGTCGTTTCAACTGACATGAAATGGTTGTGTGGGTTCCAATTTGGGTTGGAAAAATGGCTTTTGTTAGAGCTCTGTTCTAACAAACTCTATTAGGCGGATTGTAGTAAAATGCTGAGAGTGATTGTTGTTTGTAGTTTGGCCCTAATATTTAATGTTTTATTCATTAGGGTTTTCAAATAATTTTCGGGCGATGAAATTGTTTGTTTTTGATTATTTTGGGCAATGAAATACGAAAACATCTTTTTTTGATCCTTTGAAGATTAAGTTAGTTGGTTTAGCACTAGAAATTTACATCACCATAGTGGATTAGCTTGTATCGGATTATATAGGTTCCGTTTGGCATTTATAAGTCTGAGTGAGTGGATTTAGCTTATTTAGGAGATATAAAAGGGTATAAGAGAAAATGGTGCCTTTAGGGGGTAATGAGCTCGGTATTTGTTGGTTGATGTGATTTATGTCAAGTTATATCACTATGTTTGTTTTTACGTTGTTTAAATGCCTTTGTTTGGATAGGTCACTGTTTATTTGCATTGTTTTGATTTTAAGAGGTAAAATTTCAGTTTTTGATGGAGCGGAGTTGATTTCCCAAATTCTCTAAATAAGTTGGTTTTGTTTAACTTAGATTTGGGAGATTATGCAGCCTATTCTATAAGTTATAATGGGTTTGTTTAATTAAGAATAGTGTGATTAGATTTGTAATAAGCTCTCTTCTTCAGGGTTAAATTGAGTAAGACAAGTTTTTTTTTTTTGTTTACTTTTAGATTGTTTAGTTGGCGGACTGTTTGGAATGATCAACGTTTATTTGTTTTATTGACCTACGATTTGGTCTATTTATATGTTAGAGAGCAGTTGATTTGACTTCCTACTTTATTTGGGTATGCCTAGTTCTTTTCTGTCAGTTTTGATTTGATTGATTTTTGATTGGTTTGCAATGGCTTGGTTCATTTTCGATCGCCTGTAATTGTTTGTACTTGGGTATCGATAGACACAGTTTCATACGAATTGGAAGAATTGTTTTGATTATGCTTAACTATATTCGGTATCTACCAGATGGTTTTTTGTATGTTGAGTTTGATTCATTTTTATCAGGGTTGGTTTTTTAAAAAGGGAATAATCTAAAACTGTACGCATCTTATTTCGTAAGGGAAGACTCTATTTTAGTTCTTGACTTGATAAATTAGGTCGCTTTGGATAGTATTGGATTGTTTGGACTGATTTCAGCAACGATTTTCTTTGATGACATCATTTTGGGATGCTATCTATAGCTTTTGTTGGATTTTTTAAATAAATTGGATAATTTTTCCTATGCTTTTGCTTTATCAGTTACGGAATGATCGCTTCGGCCGACATGGAATGGTTGTGTGGGTTCCAATTTGGGTTGGAAAAGTTGGCTTTTTTTAGAGCTCTATTCTAACAGACTCTATTCGGCGGATTGTTGTAAAATGCTGAGAGTGATTGTTATTTGCAGTTTGGCCCTAATATTTAATGATTTATTCGTTATGGTTTTTGAATAATTTTCGGGTTATGAAATTGTTAGTTTTTTGAAAATTTGGGCAATGAAATACGAAAACATCTATTTTTTATCCTTTGAAGATTAAGTTAGTTGGTTTAGCACAAGGAATTTACATCACCAGAGTGGATTCACTCGTATCGGATTATATAGGTTCTGTTTGGCACTGATAAGTGTGAGTGAGTGGATTTAGCATATTTAGGAGATATAAAGGGTATAAGAGAAAATGGTTCCTTTAGGGGGTTATGAGCTCGGTATTTGTTGGTTGATGTGATTTATGTCAAGTTATATCACTATGTTTGTTTTTACGTTGTTTAAATGCCTTTGTTTGGATTGGTCATTGTTTATTTGCATTGTTTTGATTTTAAGAGGTAACGTTTTCAGCTTTTGATGGAGCGGTGTTGATTTCGCAACTTCTCTAAATAAGTTGGTTTTGTTTAACTTAGATTTGGGAGATTATGCAGCCTGTGCTATAAGTTCTAATGGATTTGTTTAATTAAGAATAGTGTGATTAGATCTGTAATAAGCTCTATTCTTCTGGGTTAAATTGAGTAAAACAAGTTTCTTTTTTTGTTTTGTTTTAAAATGGTTAGATGGGGGACTATTTGGATTGATCAACGTTTATTTGTTTTATTTACCTACGACTTGGTCTATTTATAAGTTAGAGAGCAGTTGATTTGACTTCCTACTTTATTTGGGTATAACTGGTTCGCTTTTGTCAGTTTTGATTTGTTTGATTTTTGATTGGTTTGCAACGGCTTGGTTCGTTTTGGATCGTCTATAATTGTTTGCACTTGGGTATCGATAGACACAGTTTCAAAGGAGTTGGAAGAATTGTTTTGATTAAGCTTAACTTAATTCGATCTCTACCAGATGGTTTGTTCTATGTTGAGTTTGATTCATTTTTATCAAGGTTGGTTTGTTAAAAAGGGAAAAATCTAAAACTGCACGCATCTTATTTCATAAGGGCTGACTCTATTTTAGTTTTTGACTTGATAAATTAGGTCGCTTTGGATAGTATTGGATTATTTGGACTGATTTCAGCAATGATTTTCTTTGATGGCATCATTCTGGGATGCTATCTATAGCATTGGTTGGATTTTTTAAATAAATTGGATAATTTTTCCTATGCTTTTGCTTTATCAGTTACGGAATGGTCGTTTCAACTGACATGAAATGGTTGTGTGGGTTCCAATTTGGGTTGGAAAAATGGCTTTTGTTAGAGCTCTGTTCTAACAAACTCTATTAGGCGGATTGTAGTAAAATGCTGAGAGTGATTGTTGTTTGTAGTTTGGCCCTAATATTTAATGTTTTATTCATTAGGGTTTTCAAATAATTTTCGGGCGATGAAATTGTTTGTTTTTGATTATTTTGGGCAATGAAATACGAAAACATCTTTTTTTGATCCTTTGAAGATTAAGTTAGTTGGTTTAGCACTAGAAATTTACATCACCATAGTGGATTAGCTTGTATCGGATTATATAGGTTCCGTTTGGCATTTATAAGTCTGAGTGAGTGGATTTAACTTATTTAGGAGATATAAAAGGGTATAAGAGAAAATGGTGCCTTTAGGGGGTAATGAGCTCGGTATTTGTTGGTTGATGTGATTTATGTCAAGTTATATCACTATGTTTGTTTTTACGTTGTTTAAATGCCTTTGTTTGGATAGGTCACTGTTTATTTGCATTGTTTTGATTTTAAGAGGTAAAATTTCAGTTTTCGATGGAGCGGAGTTGATTTCCCAAATTCTCTAAATAAGTTGGTTTTGTTTAACTTAGATTTGGGAGATTATGCAGCCTATTCTATAAGTTATAATGGGTTTGTTTAATTAAGAATAGTGTGATTAGATTTGTAATAAGCTCTCTTCTTCAGGGTTAAACTGAGTAAGACAAGTTTTTTTTTTTTGTTTACTTTTAGATTGTTTAGTTGGCGGACTGTTTGGAATGATCAACGTTTATTTGTTTTATTGACCTACGACTTGGTCTATTTATATGTTAGAGAGCAGTTGATTTGACTTCCTACTTTATTTGGGTATGCCTGTCTTTTCTGTCAGTTTTGATTTGATTGATTTTTGATTGGTTTGCAATGGCTTGGTTCATTTTCGATCGCCTGTAATTGTTTGTACTTGGGTATCGATAGACACAGTTTCATACGAATTGGAAGAATTGTTTTGATTATGCTTAACTATATTCGGTATCTACCAGATGGTTTTTTGTATGTTGAGTTTGATTCATTTTTATCAGGGTTGGTTTTTTAAAAAGGGAATAATCTAAAACTGTACGCATCTTATTTCGTAAGGGAAGACTCTATTTTAGTTCTTGACTTGATAAATTAGGTCGCTTTGGATAGTATTGGATTGTTTGGACTGATTTCAGCAACGATTTTCTTTGATGACATCATTTTGGGATGCTATCTATAGCTTTTGTTGGATTTTTTAAATAAATTGGATAAATTTTCCTATGCTTTTGCTTTATCAGTTACGGAATGATCGCTTCGGCCGACATGAAATGGTTGTGTGGGTTCCAATTTGGGTTGGAAAAGTTGGCTTTTTTTAGAGCTCTATTCTAACAGACTCTATTCGACGGATTGTTGTAAAATGCTGAGAGTGATTGTTATTTGCAGTTTGGCCCTAATATTTAATGATTTATTCGTTATGGTTTTTGAATAATTTTCGGGTTATGAAATTGTTAGTTTTTTGAAAATTTGGGCAATGAAATACGAAAACATCTATTTTTTATCCTTTGAAGATTAAGTTAGTTGGTTTAGCACAAGGAATTTACATCACCAGAGTGGATTCACTCGTATCGGATTATATAGGTTCCGTTTGGCACTTATAAGTCTGAGTGAGTGGATTTAGCATATTTAGGAGATATAAAAGGGTATAAGAGAAAATGGTGCCTTTAGGGGGTAATGAGCTCGGTATTTGTTGGTTGATGTGATTTATGTCAAGTTATATCACTATGTTTGTTTTTACGTTGTTTAAATGCCTTTGTTTGGATAGGTCACTGTTTATTTGCATTGTTTTGATTTTAAGAGGTAAAATTTCAGCTTTTGATGGAGCGGAGTTGATTTCCCAAATTCTCTAAATAAGTTGGTTTTGTTTAACTTAGATTTGGGAGATTATGCAGCCTGTGCTAAAAGTTATAATGGGTTTGTTTAATTAAGAATAGTGTGATTAGATCTGTAATAAGCTCTCTTCTTCAGGGTTAAATTGAGTAAAACAAGTTTCTTTTTTTGTTTTCTTTTAGATTGTTTAGATGGCGGACTATTTGGAATGATCAACGTTTATTTGTTTTATTGACCTACGACTTGGTCTATTTATATGTTAGAGAGCAGTTGATTTGACTTCCTACTTTATTTGGGTATAACTAGTTCTTTTCTGTCAGTTTAGATTTGATTGATTTTTGATTGGTTTGCAACGGCTTGGTTCATTTTCGATCGCCTGTAATTGTTTGCACTTGGGTATCGATAGACACAGTTTCATACGAATTGGAAGAATTGTTTTGATTAAGCTTAACTAAATTCGGTATCTACCAGATGGTTTGTTCTATGTTGAGTTTGATTCATTTTTATCAGGGTTGGTTTGTTAAAAAGGGAAAAATCTAAAACTGCACGCATCTTATTTCATAAGGGCAGACTCTATTTTAGTTCTTGACTTGATAAATTAGGTCGCTTTGGATAGTATTGGATTGTTTGGACTGATTTCAGCAACGATTTTCTCTGATGGCATCATTCTGGGATGCTATCTATAGCTTTTGTTGGATTTTTTAAATAAATTGGATAATTTTTCCTATGCTTTTGCTTTATCAGTTACGGAATGATCGCTTCGACCGACATGGAATGGTTGTGTGGGTTCCAATTTGGGTTGGAAAAATTGCTTTTTTTAGAGCTCTGTTCTAACAGACTCTATTCGGCGGATTGTTGTAAAATGCTGAGAGTGATTGTTATTTGCAGTTTGGCCCTAATATTTAATGATTTATTCGTTATGGTTTTCAAATAATTTTCGGGCTATGAAATTGTTTGTTTTTTGAAAATTTGGGCAATGAAATACGAAAACATCTATTTTTGATCCTTTGAAGATTAAGTTAGTTGGTTTAGCACAAGAAATTTACATCACCATAGTGGATTCACTCGTATCGGATTATATAGGTTCCGTTTGGCACTGATAAGTCTGAGTGAGTGGATTTAGCATATTTAGGAGATATAAAGGGTATAAGAGAAAATGGTGCCTTTAGGGGGTAATGAGCTCGGTATTTGTTGGTTGATGTGATTTATGTCAAGTTATATCACTATGTTTGTTTTTACGTTGTTTAAATGCCTTTGTTTGGATAGGTCACTGTTTATTTGCATTGTTTTGATTTTAAGAGGTAACGATTTCAGCTTTTGATGGAGCGGAGTTGATTTCCCAACTTCTCTAAATAAGTTGGTTTTGTTTAACTTAGATTTGGGAGATTATGCAGCCTGTGCTATAAGTTCTAATGGATTTGTTTAATTAAGAATAGTGTGATTAGATCTGTAATAAGCTCTCTTCTTCAGGGTTAAATTGAGTAAAACAAGTTTCTTTTTTTGTTTTCTTTTAAATTGTTTAGATGGCGGACTGTTTGGAATGATCAACGTTTATTTGTTTTATTGACCTACGACTTGGTCTATTTATAAGTTAGAGAGCAGTTGATTTGACTTCCTACTTTATTTGGGTATGACTGGTTCGCTTCTGTCAGTTTTGATTTGATTGATTTTTGATTGGTTTGCAACGGCTTGGTTCATTTTCGATCGCCTATAATTGTTTGCACTTGGGTATCGATAGACACAGTTTCAAACGAATTGGAAGAATTGTTTTGATTAAGCTTAACTAAATTCGATCTCTACCAGATGGTTTGTTCTATGTTGAGTTTGATTCATTTTTATCAGGGTTGGTTTGTTAAAAAGGGAAAAATCTAAAACTGCACGCATCTTATTTCGTAAGGGCTGACTCTATTTTAGTTCTTGACTTGATAAATTAGGTCGCTTTGGATAGTATTGGATTATTTGGACTGATTTCAGCAACGATTTTCTTTGATGGCATCATTCTGGGATGCTATCTATAGCTTTTGTTGGATTTTTTAAATAAATTGGATAATTTTTCCTATGCTTTTGCTTTATCAGTTACGGAATGGTCGCTTCAACCGACATGAAATGGTTGTGTGGGTTCCAATTTGGGTTGGAAAAATGGCTTTTTTTAGAGCTCTGTTCTAACAAACTCTATTAGGCGGATTGTTGTAAAATGCTGAGAGTGATTGTTATTTGCAGTTTGGCCCTAATATTTAATGATTTATTCGTTATGGTTTTCAAATAATTTTCGGGCTATGAAATTGTTAGTTTTTGAAATTTTGGGCAATGAAATACGAAAACATCTTTTTTTGATCCTTTGAAGATTAAGTTAGTTGGTTTAGCACAAGAAATTTACATCACCATAGTGGATTAACTCGTATCGGATTATATAGGTTCCGTTTGGCACTGATAAGTCTGAGTGAGTGGATTTAGCATATTTAGGAGATATAAAAGGGTATAAGAGAAAATGGTGCCTTTAGGGGGTAATGAGCTCGGTATTTGTTGGTTGATGTGATTTATGTCAAGTTATATCACTATGTTTGTTTTTACGTTGTTTAAATGCCTTTGTTTGGATAGGTCACTGTTTATTTGCATTGTTTTGATTTTAAGAGGTAAAATTTCAGCTTTTGATGGAGCGGAGTTGATTTCCCAACTTCTCTAAATAAGTTGGTTTTGTTTAACTTAGATTTGGGAGATTATGCAGCCTATTCTATAAGTTCTAATGGATTTGTTTAATTAAGAATAGTGTGATTAGATCTGTAATAAGCTCTCTTCTTCAGGGTTAAATTGAGTAAAACAAGTTTTCTTTTTTTGTTTACTTTTAGATTGTTTAGATGGCGGACTATTTGGAATGATCAACGTTTATTTGTTTTATTGACCTACGACTTGGTCTATTTATATGTTAGAGAGCAGTTGATTTGACTTCCTACTTTATTTGGGTATAACTAGTTCGTTTCTGTCAGTTTTGATTTGATTGATTTTTGATTGGTTTGCAACGGCTTGGTTCGTTTTCGATCGCCTATAATTGTTTGTACTTGGGTATCGATAGACACAGTTTCAAACGAATTGGAAGAATTGTTTTGATTAAGCTTAACTAAATTCGATATCTACCAGATGGTTTGTTCTATGTTGAGTTTGATTCATTTTTATCAGGGTTGGTTTGTTAAAAAGGGAAAAATCTAAAACTGCACGCATCTTATTTCGTAAGGGAAGACTCTATTTTAGTTCTTGACTTGATAAATTAGGTCGCTTTGGATAGTATTGGATTATTTGGACTGATTTCAGCAACGATTTTCTTTGATGGCATCATTCTGGGATGCTATCTATAGCTTTTGTTGGATTTTTTAAATAAATTGGATAATTTTTCCTATGCTTTTGCTTTATCAGTTACGGAATGATCGCTTCAACCGACATGAAATGGTTGTGTGGGTTCCAATTTGGGTTGGAAAAATGGCTTTTTTTAGAGCTCTATTCTAACAAACTCTATTCGGCGGATTGTTGTAAAATGCTGAGAGTGATTGTTGTTTGCAGTTTGGCCCTAATATTTAATGATTTATTCATTATGGTTTTCAAATAATTTTCGGGCTATGAAATTGTTAGTTTTTTGAAAATTTGGGCAATGAAATACGAAAACATCTATTTTTGATCCTTTGAAGATTAAGTTAGTTGGTTTAGCACAAGAAATTTACATCACCATAGTGGATTCACTCGTATCGGATTATATAGGTTCCGTTTGGCATTTATAAGTCTGAGTGAGTGGATTTAGCTTATTTAGGAGATATAAAAGGGTATAAGAGAAAATGGTGCCTTTAGGGGGTAATGAGCTCGGTATTTGTTGGTTGATGTGATTTATGTCAAGTTATATCACTATGTTTGTTTTTACGTTGTTTAAATGCCTTTGTTTGGATAGGTCACTGTTTATTTGCATTGTTTTGATTTTAAGAGGTAAAATTTCAGTTTTTGATGGAGCGGAGTTGATTTCCCAAATTCTCTAAATAAGTTGGTTTTGTTTAACTTAGATTTGGGAGATTATGCAGCCTATTCTATAAGTTATAATGGGTTTGTTTAATTAAGAATAGTGTGATTAGATTTGTAATAAGCTCTCTTCTTCAGGGTTAAATTGAGTAAGACAAGTTTTTTTTTTTTGTTTACTTTTAGATTGTTTAGTTGGCGGACTGTTTGGAATGATCAACGTTTATTTGTTTTATTGACCTACGATTTGGTCTATTTATATGTTAGAGAGCAGTTGATTTGACTTCCTACTTTATTTGGGTATGCCTAGTTCTTTTCTGTCAGTTTTGATTTGATTGATTTTTGATTGGTTTGCAATGGCTTGGTTCATTTTCGATCGCCTGTAATTGTTTGTACTTGGGTATCGATAGACACAGTTTCATACGAATTGGAAGAATTGTTTTGATTATGCTTAACTATATTCGGTATCTACCAGATGGTTTTTTGTATGTTGAGTTTGATTCATTTTTATCAGGGTTGGTTTTTTAAAAAGGGAATAATCTAAAACTGTACGCATCTTATTTCGTAAGGGAAGACTCTATTTTAGTTCTTGACTTGATAAATTAGGTCGCTTTGGATAGTATTGGATTGTTTGGACTGATTTCAGCAACGATTTTCTTTGATGACATCATTTTGGGATGCTATCTATAGCTTTTGTTGGATTTTTTAAATAAATTGGATAATTTTTCCTATGCTTTTGCTTTATCAGTTACGGAATGATCGCTTCGGCCGACATGGAATGGTTGTGTGGGTTCCAATTTGGGTTGGAAAAGTTGGCTTTTTTTAGAGCTCTATTCTAACAGACTCTATTCGGCGGATTGTTGTAAAATGCTGAGAGTGATTGTTATTTGCAGTTTGGCCCTAATATTTAATGATTTATTCGTTATGGTTTTTGAATAATTTTCGGGTTATGAAATTGTTAGTTTTTTGAAAATTTGGGCAATGAAATACGAAAACATCTATTTTTTATCCTTTGAAGATTAAGTTAGTTGGTTTAGCACAAGGAATTTACATCACCAGAGTGGATTCACTCGTATCGGATTATATAGGTTCTGTTTGGCACTGATAAGTGTGAGTGAGTGGATTTAGCATATTTAGGAGATATAAAGGGTATAAGAGAAAATGGTTCCTTTAGGGGGTTATGAGCTCGGTATTTGTTGGTTGATGTGATTTATGTCAAGTTATATCACTATGTTTGTTTTTACGTTGTTTAAATGCCTTTGTTTGGATTGGTCATTGTTTATTTGCATTGTTTTGATTTTAAGAGGTAACGTTTTCAGCTTTTGATGGAGCGGTGTTGATTTCGCAACTTCTCTAAATAAGTTGGTTTTGTTTAACTTAGATTTGGGAGATTATGCAGCCTGTGCTATAAGTTCTAATGGATTTGTTTAATTAAGAATAGTGTGATTAGATCTGTAATAAGCTCTATTCTTCTGGGTTAAATTGAGTAAAACAAGTTTCTTTTTTTGTTTTGTTTTAAAATGGTTAGATGGGGGACTATTTGGATTGATCAACGTTTATTTGTTTTATTTACCTACGACTTGGTCTATTTATAAGTTAGAGAGCAGTTGATTTGACTTCCTACTTTATTTGGGTATAACTGGTTCGCTTTTGTCAGTTTTGATTTGTTTGATTTTTGATTGGTTTGCAACGGCTTGGTTCGTTTTGGATCGTCTATAATTGTTTGCACTTGGGTATCGATAGACACAGTTTCAAAGGAGTTGGAAGAATTGTTTTGATTAAGCTTAACTTAATTCGATCTCTACCAGATGGTTTGTTCTATTTTGAGTTTGATTCATTTTTATCAAGGTTGGTTTGTTAAAAAGGGAAAAATCTAAAACTGCACGCATCTTATTTCATAAGGGCTGACTCTATTTTAGTTTTTGACTTGATAAATTAGGTCGCTTTGGATAGTATTGGATTATTTGGACTGATTTCAGCAATGATTTTCTTTGATGGCATCATTCTGGGATGCTATCTATAGCATTGGTTGGATTTTTTAAATAAATTGGATAATTTTTCCTATGCTTTTGCTTTATCAGTTACGGAATGGTCGTTTCAACTGACATGAAATGGTTGTGTGGGTTCCAATTTGGGTTGGAAAAATGGCTTTTGTTAGAGCTCTGTTCTAACAAACTCTATTAGGCGGATTGTAGTAAAATGCTGAGAGTGATTGTTGTTTGTAGTTTGGCCCTAATATTTAATGTTTTATTCATTAGGGTTTTCAAATAATTTTCGGGCGATGAAATTGTTTGTTTTTGATTATTTTGGGCAATGAAATACGAAAACATCTTTTTTTGATCCTTTGAAGATTAAGTTAGTTGGTTTAGCACTAGAAATTTACATCACCATAGTGGATTAGCTTGTATCGGATTATATAGGTTCCGTTTGGCATTTATAAGTCTGAGTGAGTGGATTTAGCTTATTTAGGAGATATAAAAGGGTATAAGAGAAAATGGTGCCTTTAGGGGGTAATGAGCTCGGTATTTGTTGGTTGATGTGATTTATGTCAAGTTATATCACTATGTTTGTTTTTACGTTGTTTAAATGCCTTTGTTTGGATAGGTCACTGTTTATTTGCATTGTTTTGATTTTAAGAGGTAAAATTTCAGTTTTTGATGGAGCGGAGTTGATTTCCCAAATTCTCTAAATAAGTTGGTTTTGTTTAACTTAGATTTGGGAGATTATGCAGCCTATTCTATAAGTTATAATGGGTTTGTTTAATTAAGAATAGTGTGATTAGATTTGTAATAAGCTCTCTTCTTCAGGGTTAAATTGAGTAAGACAAGTTTTTTTTTTTTGTTTACTTTTAGATTGTTTAGTTGGCGGACTGTTTGGAATGATCAACGTTTATTTGTTTTATTGACCTACGATTTGGTCTATTTATATGTTAGAGAGCAGTTGATTTGACTTCCTACTTTATTTGGGTATGCCTAGTTCTTTTCTGTCAGTTTTGATTTGATTGATTTTTGATTGGTTTGCAATGGCTTGGTTCATTTTCGATCGCCTGTAATTGTTTGTACTTGGGTATCGATAGACACAGTTTCATACGAATTGGAAGAATTGTTTTGATTATGCTTAACTATATTCGGTATCTACCAGATGGTTTTTTGTATGTTGAGTTTGATTCATTTTTATCAGGGTTGGTTTTTTAAAAAGGGAATAATCTAAAACTGTACGCATCTTATTTCGTAAGGGAAGACTCTATTTTAGTTCTTGACTTGATAAATTAGGTCGCTTTGGATAGTATTGGATTGTTTGGACTGATTTCAGCAACGATTTTCTTTGATGACATCATTTTGGGATGCTATCTATAGCTTTTGTTGGATTTTTTAAATAAATTGGATAATTTTTCCTATGCTTTTGCTTTATCAGTTACGGAATGATCGCTTCGGCCGACATGGAATGGTTGTGTGGGTTCCAATTTGGGTTGGAAAAGTTGGCTTTTTTTAGAGCTCTATTCTAACAGACTCTATTCGGCGGATTGTTGTAAAATGCTGAGAGTGATTGTTATTTGCAGTTTGGCCCTAATATTTAATGATTTATTCGTTATGGTTTTTGAATAATTTTCGGGTTATGAAATTGTTAGTTTTTTGAAAATTTGGGCAATGAAATACGAAAACATCTATTTTTTATCCTTTGAAGATTAAGTTAGTTGGTTTAGCACAAGGAATTTACATCACCAGAGTGGATTCACTCGTATCGGATTATATAGGTTCTGTTTGGCACTGATAAGTGTGAGTGAGTGGATTTAGCATATTTAGGAGATATAAAGGGTGTAAGAGAAAATGGTTCCTTTAGGGGGTTATGAGCTCGGTATTTGTTGGTTGATGTGATTTATGTCAAGTTATATCACTATGTTTGTTTTTACGTTGTTTAAATGCCTTTGTTTGGATTGGTCATTGTTTATTTGCATTGTTTTGATTTTAAGAGGTAACGTTTTCAGCTTTTGATGGAGCGGTGTTGATTTCGCAACTTCTCTAAATAAGTTGGTTTTGTTTAACTTAGATTTGGGAGATTATGCAGCCTGTGCTATAAGTTCTAATGGATTTGTTTAATTAAGAATAGTGTGATTAGATCTGTAATAAGCTCTATTCTTCTGGGTTAAATTGAGTAAAACAAGTTTCTTTTTTTGTTTTGTTTTAAAATGGTTAGATGGGGGACTATTTGGATTGATCAACGTTTATTTGTTTTATTTACCTACGACTTGGTCTATTTATAAGTTAGAGAGCAGTTGATTTGACTTCCTACTTTATTTGGGTATAACTGGTTCGCTTTTGTCAGTTTTGATTTGTTTGATTTTTGATTGGTTTGCAACGGCTTGGTTCGTTTTGGATCGTCTATAATTGTTTGCACTTGGGTATCGATAGACACAGTTTCAAAGGAGTTGGAAGAATTGTTTTGATTAAGCTTAACTTAATTCGATCTCTACCAGATGGTTTGTTCTATGTTGAGTTTGATTCATTTTTATCAAGGTTGGTTTGTTAAAAAGGGAAAAATCTAAAACTGCACGCATCTTATTTCATAAGGGCTGACTCTATTTTAGTTTTTGACTTGATAAATTAGGTCGCTTTGGATAGTATTGGATTATTTGGACTGATTTCAGCAATGATTTTCTTTGATGGCATCATTCTGGGATGCTATCTATAGCATTGGTTGGATTTTTTAAATAAATTGGATAATTTTTCCTATGCTTTTGCTTTATCAGTTACGGAATGGTCGTTTCAACTGACATGAAATGGTTGTGTGGGTTCCAATTTGGGTTGGAAAAATGGCTTTTGTTAGAGCTCTGTTCTAACAAACTCTATTAGGCGGATTGTAGTAAAATGCTGAGAGTGATTGTTGTTTGTAGTTTGGCCCTAATATTTAATGTTTTATTCATTAGGGTTTTCAAATAATTTTCGGGCGATGAAATTGTTTGTTTTTGATTATTTTGGGCAATGAAATACGAAAACATCTTTTTTTGATCCTTTGAAGATTAAGTTAGTTGGTTTAGCACTAGAAATTTACATCACCATAGTGGATTAGCTTGTATCGGATTATATAGGTTCCGTTTGGCATTTATAAGTCTGAGTGAGTGGATTTAGCTTATTTAGGAGATATAAAAGGGTATAAGAGAAAATGGTGCCTTTAGGGGGTAATGAGCTCGGTATTTGTTGGTTGATGTGATTTATGTCAAGTTATATCACTATGTTTGTTTTTACGTTGTTTAAATGCCTTTGTTTGGATAGGTCACTGTTTATTTGCATTGTTTTGATTTTAAGAGGTAAAATTTCAGTTTTTGATGGAGCGGAGTTGATTTCCCAAATTCTCTAAATAAGTTGGTTTTGTTTAACTTAGATTTGGGAGATTATGCAGCCTATTCTATAAGTTATAATGGGTTTGTTTAATTAAGAATAGTGTGATTAGATTTGTAATAAGCTCTCTTCTTCAGGGTTAAATTGAGTAAGACAAGTTTTTTTTTTTTGTTTACTTTTAGATTGTTTAGTTGGCGGACTGTTTGGAATGATCAACGTTTATTTGTTTTATTGACCTACGATTTGGTCTATTTATATGTTAGAGAGCAGTTGATTTGACTTCCTACTTTATTTGGGTATGCCTAGTTCTTTTCTGTCAGTTTTGATTTGATTGATTTTTGATTGGTTTGCAATGGCTTGGTTCATTTTCGATCGCCTGTAATTGTTTGTACTTGGGTATCGATAGACACAGTTTCATACGAATTGGAAGAATTGTTTTGATTATGCTTAACTATATTCGGTATCTACCAGATGGTTTTTTGTATGTTGAGTTTGATTCATTTTTATCAGGGTTGGTTTTTTAAAAAGGGAATAATCTAAAACTGTACGCATCTTATTTCGTAAGGGAAGACTCTATTTTAGTTCTTGACTTGATAAATTAGGTCGCTTTGGATAGTATTGGATTGTTTGGACTGATTTCAGCAACGATTTTCTTTGATGACATCATTTTGGGATGCTATCTATAGCTTTTGTTGGATTTTTTAAATAAATTGGATAATTTTTCCTATGCTTTTGCTTTATCAGTTACGGAATGATCGCTTCGGCCGACATGGAATGGTTGTGTGGGTTCCAATTTGGGTTGGAAAAGTTGGCTTTTTTTAGAGCTCTATTCTAACAGACTCTATTCGGCGGATTGTTGTAAAATGCTGAGAGTGATTGTTATTTGCAGTTTGGCCCTAATATTTAATGATTTATTCGTTATGGTTTTTGAATAATTTTCGGGTTATGAAATTGTTAGTTTTTTGAAAATTTGGGCAATGAAATACGAAAACATCTATTTTTTATCCTTTGAAGATTAAGTTAGTTGGTTTAGCACAAGGAATTTACATCACCAGAGTGGATTCACTCGTATCGGATTATATAGGTTCTGTTTGGCACTGATAAGTGTGAGTGAGTGGATTTAGCATATTTAGGAGATATAAAGGGTATAAGAGAAAATGGTTCCTTTAGGGGGTTATGAGCTCGGTATTTGTTGGTTGATGTGATTTATGTCAAGTTATATCACTATGTTTGTTTTTACGTTGTTTAAATGCCTTTGTTTGGATTGGTCATTGTTTATTTGCATTGTTTTGATTTTAAGAGGTAACGTTTTCAGCTTTTGATGGAGCGGTGTTGATTTCGCAACTTCTCTAAATAAGTTGGTTTTGTTTAACTTAGATTTGGGAGATTATGCAGCCTGTGCTATAAGTTCTAATGGATTTGTTTAATTAAGAATAGTGTGATTAGATCTGTAATAAGCTCTATTCTTCTGGGTTAAATTGAGTAAAACAAGTTTCTTTTTTTGTTTTGTTTTAAAATGGTTAGATGGGGGACTATTTGGATTGATCAACGTTTATTTGTTTTATTTACCTACGACTTGGTCTATTTATAAGTTAGAGAGCAGTTGATTTGACTTCCTACTTTATTTGGGTATAACTGGTTCGCTTTTGTCAGTTTTGATTTGTTTGATTTTTGATTGGTTTGCAACGGCTTGGTTCGTTTTGGATCGTCTATAATTGTTTGCACTTGGGTATCGATAGACACAGTTTCAAAGGAGTTGGAAGAATTGTTTTGATTAAGCTTAACTTAATTCGATCTCTACCAGATGGTTTGTTCTATGTTGAGTTTGATTCATTTTTATCAAGGTTGGTTTGTTAAAAAGGGAAAAATCTAAAACTGCACGCATCTTATTTCATAAGGGCTGACTCTATTTTAGTTTTTGACTTGATAAATTAGGTCGCTTTGGATAGTATTGGATTATTTGGACTGATTTCAGCAATGATTTTCTTTGATGGCATCATTCTGGGATGCTATCTATAGCATTGGTTGGATTTTTTAAATAAATTGGATAATTTTTCCTATGCTTTTGCTTTATCAGTTACGGAATGGTCGTTTCAACTGACATGAAATGGTTGTGTGGGTTCCAATTTGGGTTGGAAAAATGGCTTTTGTTAGAGCTCTGTTCTAACAAACTCTATTAGGCGGATTGTAGTAAAATGCTGAGAGTGATTGTTGTTTGTAGTTTGGCCCTAATATTTAATGTTTTATTCATTAGGGTTTTCAAATAATTTTCGGGCGATGAAATTGTTTGTTTTTGATTATTTTGGGCAATGAAATACGAAAACATCTTTTTTTGATCCTTTGAAGATTAAGTTAGTTGGTTTAGCACTAGAAATTTACATCACCATAGTGGATTAGCTTGTATCGGATTATATAGGTTCCGTTTGGCATTTATAAGTCTGAGTGAGTGGATTTAGCTTATTTAGGAGATATAAAAGGGTATAAGAGAAAATGGTGCCTTTAGGGGGTAATGAGCTCGGTATTTGTTGGTTGATGTGATTTATGTCAAGTTATATCACTATGTTTGTTTTTACGTTGTTTAAATGCCTTTGTTTGGATAGGTCACTGTTTATTTGCATTGTTTTGATTTTAAGAGGTAAAATTTCAGTTTTTGATGGAGCGGAGTTGATTTCCCAAATTCTCTAAATAAGTTGGTTTTGTTTAACTTAGATTTGGGAGATTATGCAGCCTATTCTATAAGTTATAATGGGTTTGTTTAATTAAGAATAGTGTGATTAGATTTGTAATAAGCTCTCTTCTTCAGGGTTAAATTGAGTAAGACAAGTTTTTTTTTTTTGTTTACTTTTAGATTGTTTAGTTGGCGGACTGTTTGGAATGATCAACGTTTATTTGTTTTATTGACCTACGATTTGGTCTATTTATATGTTAGAGAGCAGTTGATTTGACTTCCTACTTTATTTGGGTATGCCTAGTTCTTTTCTGTCAGTTTTGATTTGATTGATTTTTGATTGGTTTGCAATGGCTTGGTTCATTTTCGATCGCCTGTAATTGTTTGTACTTGGGTATCGATAGACACAGTTTCATACGAATTGGAAGAATTGTTTTGATTATGCTTAACTATATTCGGTATCTACCAGATGGTTTTTTGTATGTTGAGTTTGATTCATTTTTATCAGGGTTGGTTTTTTAAAAAGGGAATAATCTAAAACTGTACGCATCTTATTTCGTAAGGGAAGACTCTATTTTAGTTCTTGACTTGATAAATTAGGTCGCTTTGGATAGTATTGGATTGTTTGGACTGATTTCAGCAACGATTTTCTTTGATGACATCATTTTGGGATGCTATCTATAGCTTTTGTTGGATTTTTTAAATAAATTGGATAATTTTTCCTATGCTTTTGCTTTATCAGTTACGGAATGATCGCTTCGGCCGACATGGAATGGTTGTGTGGGTTCCAATTTGGGTTGGAAAAGTTGGCTTTTTTTAGAGCTCTATTCTAACAGACTCTATTCGGCGGATTGTTGTAAAATGCTGAGAGTGATTGTTATTTGCAGTTTGGCCCTAATATTTAATGATTTATTCGTTATGGTTTTTGAATAATTTTCGGGTTATGAAATTGTTAGTTTTTTGAAAATTTGGGCAATGAAATACGAAAACATCTATTTTTTATAAGTTAGTTGGTTTAGCAATAGAAATTTACATCACCATAGTGGATTAGCTTGTATCGGATTATATAGGTTCCGTTTGGCATTTATAAGTCTGAGTGAGTGGATTTAGCATATTTAGGAGATATAAAAGGGTATAAGAGAAAATGGTGCCTTTAGGGGGTAATGAGCTCGGTATTTGTTGGTTGATGTGATTTATGTCAAGTTATATCACTATGTTTGTTTTTACGTTGTTTAAATGCCTTTGTTTGGATAGGTCACTGTTTATTTGCATTGTTTTGATTTTAAGAGGTAAAGTTTCAGTTTTTGATGGAGCGGAGTGAAATTTCCCAAATTCTCTAAATAAGTTGGTTTTGTTTAACTTAGATTTGGGAGATTATGCAGCCTGTTCTATAAGTTATAATGGGTTTGTTTAATTAAGAATAGTGTGATTAGATTTGTAATAAGCTCTCTTCTTCAGGGTTAAATTGAGTAAGACAAGTTTTTTTTTTTTGTTTACTTTTAGATTGTTTAGTTGGCGGACTGTTTGGAATGATCAACGTTTATTTGTTTTATTGACCTACGACTTGGTCTATTTATAAGTTAGAGAGCAGTTGATTTGACTTCCTACTTTATTTGGGTATGCCTAGTTCGCTTCTGTCAGTTTTGATTTGATTGATTTTTGATTGGTTTGCAATGGCTTGGTTCATTTTCGATCGCCTGTAATTGTTTGTACTTGGGTATCGATAGACACAGTTTCATACGAATTGGAAGAATTGTTTTGATTATGCTTAACTATATTCGGTCTCTACCAGATGGTTTTTTGTATGTTGAGTTTGATTCATTTTTATCAGGGTTGGTTTTTTAAAAAGGGAATAATCTAAAACTGTACGCATCTTATTTCGTAAGGGAAGACTCTATTTTAGTTCTTGACTTGATAAATTAGGTCGCTTTGGATAGTATTGGATTGTTTGGACTGATTTCAGCAACGATTTTCTTTGATGACATCATTTTGGGATGCTATCTATAGCTTTTGTTGGATTTTTTAAATAAATTGGATAATTTTTCCTATGCTTTTGCTTTATCAGTTACGGAATGATCGCTTCGGCCGACATGAAATGGTTGTGTGGGTTCCAATTTGGGTTGGAAAAGATGGCTTTTTTTAGAGCTCTATTCTAACAGACTCTATTCGGCGGATTGTTGTAAAATGCTGAGAGTGATTGTTATTTGCAGTTTGGCCCTAATATTTAATGATTTATTCGTTATGGTTTTTGAATAATTTTCGGGTTATGAAATTGTTAGTTTTTTGAAAATTTGGGCAATGAAATACGAAAACATCTATTTTTTATCCTTTGAAGATTAAGTTAGTTGGTTTAGCACAAGGAATTTACATCACCAGAGTGGATTCACTCGTATCAGATTATATAGGTTCTGTTTGGCACTTATAAGTCTGAGTGAGTGGATTTAGCATATTTAGGAGATATAAAGGGTATAAGAGAAAATGGTGCCTTTAGGGGGTAATGAGCTCGGTATTTGTTGGTTGATGTGATTTATGTCAAGTTATATCACTATGTTTGTTTTTACGTTGTTTAAATGCCTTTGTTTGGATTGGTCATTGTTTATTTGCATTGTTTTGATTTTAAGAGGTAACGTTTTCACCTTTTGATGGAGCGGTGTTGATTTCGCAACTTCTCTAAATAAGTTGGTTTTGTTTAACTTAGATTTGGGAGATTATGCAGCCTGTGCTATAAGTTCTAATGGATTTGTTTAATTAAGAATAGTGTGATTAGATCTGTAATAAGCTCTATTCTTCTGGGTTAAATTGAGTAAAACAAGTTTCTTTATTTGTTTTGTTTTAAAATGGTTAGATGGGGGACTATTTTGGATTGATCAACGTTTATTTGTTTTATTTACCTACGACTTGGTCTATTTATAAGTTAGAGAGCAGTTGATTTGACTTCCTACTTTATTTGGGTATAACTGGTTCGCTTTTGTCAGTTTTGATTTGTTTGATTTTTGATTGGTTTGCAACGGCTTGGTTCGTTTTGGATCGTCTATAATTGTTTGCACTTGGGTATCGATAGACACAGTTTCAAAGGAGTTGGAAGAATTGTTTTGATTAAGCTTAACTAAATTCGATCTCTACCAGATGGTTTGTTCTATGTTGAGTTTGATTCATTTTTATCAAGGTTGGTTTGTTAAAAAGGGAAAAATCTAAAACTGCACGCATCTTATTCCATAAGGGCTGACTCTATTTTAGTTTTTGACTTGATAAATTAGGTCGCTTTGGATAGTATTGGATTATTTGGACTGATTTCAGCAATGATTTTCTTTGATGGCATCATTCTGGGATGCTATCTATAGCATTGGTTGGATTTTTTAAATAAATTGGATAATTTTTCCTATGCTTTTGCTTTATCAGTTACGGAATGATCGTTTCAACTGACATGAAATGGTTGTGTGGGTTCCAATTTGGGTTGGAAAAATGGCTTTTGTTAGAGCTCTGTTCTAACAAAATCTATTAGGCGGATTGTAGTAAAATGCTGAGAGTGATTGTTGTTTGTAGTTTGGCCCTAATATTTAATGTTTTATTCATTAGGGTTTTCAAATAATTTTCGGGCGATGAAATTGTTTGTTTTTGATTATTTTGGGCAATGAAATACGAAAACATCTTTTTCTGATCCTTTCAAGATTAAGTTAGTTGGTTTAGCACTAGAAATTTACATCACCATAGTGGATTAGCTTGTATCGGATTATATAGGTTCCGTTTGGCATTTATAAGTCTGAGTGAGTGGATTTAGCATATTTAGGAGATATAAAGGGTATAAGAGAAAATGGTGCCTTTAGGGGGTAATGAGCTCGGTATTTGTTGGTTGATGTGATTTATGTCAAGTTATATCACTATGTTTGTTTTTACGTTGTTTAAATGCCTTTGTTTGGATAGGTCACTGTTTATTTGCATTGTTTTGATTTTAAGAGGTAAAGTTTCAGTTTTTGATGGAGCGGAGTGAAATTTCCCAAATTCTCTAAATAAGTTGGTTTTGTTTAACTTAGATTTGGGAGATTATGCAGCCTGTTCTATAAGTTATAATGGGTTTGTTTAATTAAGAATAGTGTGATTAGATTTGTAATAAGCTCTCTTCTTCAGGGTTAAATTGAGTAAGACCAGTTTTTTTTTTTTGTTTACTTTTAGATTGTTTAGTTGGCGGACTGTTTGGAATGATCAACGTTTATTTGTTTTATTGACCTACGACTTGGTCTATTTATAAGTTAGAGAGCAGTTGATTTGACTTCCTACTTTATTTGGGTATGCCTAGTTCGCTTCTGTCAGTTTTGATTTGATTGATTTTTGATTGGTTTGCAATGGCTTGGTTCATTTTCGATCGCCTGTAATTGTTTGTACTTGGGTATCGATAGACACAGTTTCATACGAATTGGAAGAATTGTTTTGATTATGCTTAACTATATTCGGTCTCTACCAGATGGTTTTTTGTATGTTGAGTTTGATTCATTTTTATCAGGGTTGGTTTTTTAAAAAGGGAATAATCTAAAACTGTACGCATCTTATTTCGTAAGGGAAGACTCTATTTTAGTTCTTGACTTGATAAATTAGGTCGCTTTGGATAGTATTGGATTGTTTGGACTGATTTCAGCAACGATTTTCTTTGATGACATCATTTTGGGATGCTATCTATAGCTTTTGTTGGATTTTTTAAATAAATTGGATAATTTTTCCTATGCTTTTGCTTTATCAGTTACGGAATGATCGCTTCGGCCGACATGAAATGGTTGTGTGGGTTCCAATTTGGGTTGGAAAAGATGGCTTTTTTTAGAGCTCTATTCTAACAGACTCTATTCGGCGGATTGTTGTAAAATGCTGAGAGTGATTGTTATTTGCAGTTTGGCCCTAATATTTAATGATTTATTCGTTATGGTTTTTGAATAATTTTCGGGTTATGAAATTGTTAGTTTTTTGAAAATTTGGGCAATGAAATACGAAAACATCTATTTTTTATCCTTTGAAGATTAAGTTAGTTGGTTTAGCACAAGGAATTTACATCACCAGAGTGGATTCACTCGTATCAGATTATATAGGTTCTGTTTGGCACTTATAAGTCTGAGTGAGTGGATTTAGCATATTTAGGAGATATAAAGGGTATAAGAGAAAATGGTGCCTTTAGGGGGTTATGAGCTCGGTATTTGTTGGTTGATGTGATTTTTGTCAAGTTATATCACTATGTTTGTTTTTACGTTGTTTAAATGCCTTTGTTTGGATTGGTCATTGTTTATTTGCATTGTTTTGATTTTAAGAGGTAACGTTTTCACCTTTTGATGGAGCGGTGTTGATTTCGCAACTTCTCTAAATAAGTTGGTTTTGTTTAACTTAGATTTGGGAGATTATGCAGCCTGTGCTATAAGTTCTAATGGATTTGTTTAATTAAGAATAGTGTGATTAGATCTGTAATAAGCTCTATTCTTCTGGGTTAAATTGAGTAAAACAAGTTTCTTTATTTGTTTTGTTTTAAAATGGTTAGATGGGGGACTATTTTGGATTGATCAACGTTTATTTGTTTTATTTACCTACGACTTGGTCTATTTATAAGTTAGAGAGCAGTTGATTTGACTTCCTACTTTATTTGGGTATAACTGGTTCGCTTTTGTCAGTTTTGATTTGTTTGATTTTTGATTGGTTTGCAACGGCTTGGTTCGTTTTGGATCGTCTATAATTGTTTGCACTTGGGTATCGATAGACACAGTTTCAAAGGAGTTGGAAGAATTGTTTTGATTAAGCTTAACTAAATTCGATCTCTACCAGATGGTTTGTTCTATGTTGAGTTTGATTCATTTTTATCAAGGTTGGTTTGTTAAAAAGGGAAAAATCTAAAACTGCACGCATCTTATTCCATAAGGGCTGACTCTATTTTAGTTTTTGACTTGATAAATTAGGTCGCTTTGGATAGTATTGGATTATTTGGACTGATTTCAGCAATGATTTTCTTTGATGGCATCATTCTGGGATGCTATCTATAGCATTGGTTGGATTTTTTAAATAAATTGGATAATTTTTCCTATGCTTTTGCTTTATCAGTTACGGAATGATCGTTTCAACTGACATGAAATGGTTGTGTGGGTTCCAATTTGGGTTGGAAAAATGGCTTTTGTTAGAGCTCTGTTCTAACAAACTCTATTAGGCGGATTGTAGTAAAATGCTGAGAGTGATTGTTGTTTGTAGTTTGGCCCTAATATTTAATGTTTTATTCATTAGGGTTTTCAAATAATTTTCGGGCGATGAAATTGTTTGTTTTTGATTATTTTGGGCAATGAAATACGAAAACATCTTTTTCTGATCCTTTCAAGATTAAGTTAGTTGGTTTAGCACTAGAAATTTACATCACCATAGTGGATTAGCTTGTATCGGATTATATAGGTTCCGTTTGGCATTTATAAGTCTGAGTGAGTGGATTTAGCATATTTAGGAGATATAAAAGGGTATAAGAGAAAATGGTGCCTTTAGGGGGTAATGAGCTCGGTATTTGTTGGTTGATGTGATTTATGTCAAGTTATATCACTATGTTTGTTTTTACGTTGTTTAAATGCCTTTGTTTGGATAGGTCACTGTTTATTTGCATTGTTTTGATTTTAAGAGGTAAAATTTCAGTTTTTGATGGAGCGGAGTGAAATTTCCCAAATTCTCTAAATAAGTTGGTTTTGTTTAACTTAGATTTGGGAGATTATGCAGCCTGTTCTATAAGTTATAATGGGTTTGTTTAATTAAGAATAGTGTGATTAGATTTGTAATAAGCTCTCTTCTTCAGGGTTAAATTGAGTAAGACCAGTTTTTTTTTTTTGTTTACTTTTAGATTGTTTAGTTGGCGGACTGTTTGGAATGATCAACGTTTATTTGTTTTATTGACCTACGACTTGGTCTATTTATATGTTAGAGAGCAGTTGATTTGACTTCCTACTTTATTTGGGTATGCCTAGTTCGCTTCTGTCAGTTTTGATTTGATTGATTTTTGATTGGTTTGCAATGGCTTGGTTCATTTTCGATCGCCTGTAATTGTTTGTACTTGGGTATCGATAGACACAGTTTCATACGAATTGGATGAATTGTTTTGATTATGCTTAACTATATTCGGTCTCTACCAGATGGTTTTTTGTATGTTGAGTTTGATTCATTTTTATCAGGGTTGGTTTTTTAAAAAGGGAATAATCTAAAACTGTACGCATCTTATTTCGTAAGGGAAGACTCTATTTTAGTTCTTGACTTGATAAATTAGGTCGCTTTGGATAGTATTGGATTGTTTGGACTGATTTCAGCAACGATTTTCTTTGATGACATCATTTTGGGATGCTATCTATAGCTTTTGTTGGATTTTTTAAATAAATTGGATAATTTTTCCTATGCTTTTGCTTTATCAGTTACGGAATGATCGCTTCGGCCGACATGAAATGGTTGTGTGGGTTCCAATTTGGGTTGGAAAAGATGGCTTTTTTTAGAGCTCTATTCTAACAGACTCTATTCGGCGGATTGTTGTAAAATGCTGAGAGTGATTGTTATTTGCAGTTTGGCCCTAATATTTAATGATTTATTCGTTATGGTTTTTGAATAATTTTCGGGTTATGAAATTGTTAGTTTTTTGAAAATTTGGGCAATGAAATACGAAAACATCTATTTTTTATCCTTTGAAGATTAAGTTAGTTGGTTTAGCACAAGGAATTTACATCACCAGAGTGGATTCACTCGTATCAGATTATATAGGTTCTGTTTGGCACTGATAAGTCTGAGTGAGTGGATTTAGCATATTTAGGAGATATAAAGGGTATAAGAGAAAATGGTTCCTTTAGGGGGTTATGAGCTCGGTATTTGTTGGTTGATGTGATTTATGTCAAGTTATATCACTATGTTTGTTTTTACGTTGTTTAAATGCCTTTGTTTGGATTGGTCATTGTTTATTTGCATTGTTTTGATTTTAAGAGGTAACGTTTTCACCTTTTGATGGAGCGGTGTTGATTTCCCAACTTCTCTAAATAAGTTGGTTTTGTTTAACTTAGATTTGGGAGATTATGCAGCCTGTGCTATAAGTTCTAATGGATTTGTTTAATTAAGAATAGTGTGATTAGATCTGTAATAAGCTCTATTCTTCTGGGTTAAATTGAGTAAAACAAGTTTCTTTATTTGTTTTGTTTTAAAATGGTTAGATGGGGGACTATTTTGGATTGATCAACGTTTATTTGTTTTATTTACCTACGACTTGGTCTATTTATAAGTTAGAGAGCAGTTGATTTGACTTCCTACTTTATTTGGGTATAACTGGTTCGCTTTTGTCAGTTTTGATTTGTTTGATTTTTGATTGGTTTGCAACGGCTTGGTTCGTTTTGGATCGTCTATAATTGTTTGCACTTGGGTATCGATAGACACAGTTTCAAAGGAGTTGGAAGAATTGTTTTGATTAAGCTTAACTATATTCGATCTCTACCAGATGGTTTGTTCTATGTTGAGTTTGATTCATTTTTATCAAGGTTGGTTTGTTAAAAAGGGAAAAATCTAAAACTGCACGCATCTTATTCCATAAGGGCTGACTCTATTTTAGTTTTTGACTTGATAAATTAGGTCGCTTTGGATAGTATTGGATTATTTGGACTGATTTCAGCAATGATTTTGTTTGATGGCATCATTCTGGGATGCTATCTATAGCATTGGTTGGATTTTTTAAATAAATTGGATAATTTTTCCTATGCTTTTGCTTTATCAGTTACGGAATGATCGTTTCAACTGACATGAAATGGTTGTGTGGGTTCCAATTTGGGTTGGAAAAATGGCTTTTGTTAGAGCTCTGTTCTAACAAACTCTATTAGGCGGATTGTAGTAAAATGCTGAGAGTGATTGTTGTTTGTAGTTTGGCCCTAATATTTAATGTTTTATTCATTAGGGTTTTCAAATAATTTTCGGGCGATGAAATTGTTTGTTTTTGATTATTTTGGGCAATGAAATACGAAAACATCTTTTTCTGATCCTTTCAAGATTAAGTTAGTTGGTTTAGCAATAGAAATTTACATCACCATAGTGGATTAGCTTGTATCGGATTATATAGGTTCCGTTTGGCATTTATAAGTCTGAGTGAGTGGATTTAGCATATTTAGGAGATATAAAGGGTATAAGAGAAAATGGTGCCTTTAGGGGGTAATGAGCTCGGTATTTGTTGGTTGATGTGATTTATGTCAAGTTATATCACTATGTTTGTTTTTACGTTGTTTAAATGCCTTTGTTTGGATAGGTCATTGTTTATTTGCATTGTTTTGATTTTAAGAGGTAAAGTTTCAGTTTTTGATGGAGCGGAGTGAAATTTCCCAAATTCTCTAAATAAGTTGGTTTTGTTTAACTTAGATTTGGGAGATTATGCAGCCTGTTCTATAAGTTATAATGGGTTTGTTTAATTAAGAATAGTGTGATTAGATTTGTAATAAGCTCTCTTCTTCAGGGTTAAATTGAGTAAGACAAGTTTTTTTTTTTTTGTTTAGTTTTAGATTGTTTAGTTGGCGGACTGTTTGGAATGATCAACGTTTATTTGTTTTATTGACCTACGACTTGGTCTATTTATAAGTTACAGAGCAGTTGATTTGACTTCCTATTTTATTTGGGTATGCCTAGTTCGCTTCTGTCAGTTTTGATTTGATTGATTTTTGATTGGTTTGCAATGGCTTGGTTCATTTTCGATCATCTGTAATTGTTTGTACTTGGGTATCGATAGACATAGTTTCATACGAATTGGATGAATTGTTTTGATTATGCTTAACTATATTCGGTCTCTACCAGATGGTTTTTTGTATGTTGAGTTTGATTCATTTTTATCAGGGTTGGTTTTTTAAAAAGGGAATAATCTAAAACTGTACGCATCTTATTTCGTAAGGGAAGACTCTATTTTAGTTCTTGACTTGATAAATTAGGTCGCTTTGGATAGTATTGGATTGTTTGTACTGATTTCAGCAACGATTTTCTTTGATGACATCATTTTGGGATGCTATCTATAGCTTTTGTTGGATTTTTTAAATAAATTGGATAATTTTTCCTATGCTTTTGCTTTATCAGTTACGGAATGATCGCTTCGGTCGACATGAAATGGTTGTGTGGGTTCCAATTTGGGTTGGAAAAGATGGCTTTTTTTAGAGCTCTATTCTAACAGACTCTATTCGGCGGATTGTTGTAAAATGCTGAGAGTGATTGTTATTTGCAGTTTGGCCCTAATATTTAATGATTTATTCGTTATGGTTTTTGAATAATTTTCGGGTTATGAAATTGTTAGTTTTTTGAAAATTTGGGCAATGAAATACGAAAACATCTATTTTTTATCCTTTGAAGATTAAGTTAGTTGGTTTAGCACAAGGAATTTACATCACCAGAGTGGATTCACTCGTATCAGATTATATAGGTTCTGTTTGGCACTTATAAGTCTGAGTGAGTGGATTTAGCATATTTAGGAGATATAAAGGGTATAAGAGAAAATGGTGCCTTTAGGGGGTAATGAGCTCGGTATTTGTTGGTTGATGTGATTTTTGTCAAGTTATATCACTATGTTTGTTTTTACGTTGTTTAAATGCCTTTGTTTGGATTGGTCATTGTTTATTTGCATTGTTTTGATTTTAAGAGGTAACGTTTTCAGCTTTTGATGGAGCGGTGTTGATTTCCCAACTTCTCTAAATAAGTTGGTGTTGTTTAACTTAGATTTGGGAGATTATGCAGCCTGTGCTATAAGTTCTAATGGATTTGTTTAATTAAGAATAGTGTGATTAGATCTGTAATAAGCTCTATTCTTCTGGGTTAAATTGAGTAAAACAAGTTTCTTTATTTGTTTTGTTTTAAATTGGTTAGATGGAGGACTATTTTGGATTGATCAACGTTTATTTGTTTTATTTACCTACAACTTGGTTTATTTATAAGTTAGAGAGCAGTTGATTTGACTTCCTACTTTATTTGGGTATAACTGGTTCGCTTTTGTCAGTTTTGATTTGTTTGATTTTTGATTGGTTTGCAACGGCTTGGTTCGTTTTGGATCGTCTATAATTGTTTGCACTTGGGTATCGATAGACACAGTTTCAAAGGAGTTGGAAGAATTGTTTTGATTAAGCTTAACTATATTCGATCTCTACCAGATGGTTTGTTCTATGTTGAGTTTGATTCATTTTTATCAAGGTTGGTTTGTTAAAAAGGGAAAAATCTAAAACTGCACGCATCTTATTCCATAAGGGCTGACTCTATTTTAGTTTTTGACTTGATAAATTAGGTCGCTTTGGATAGTATTGGATTATTTGGACTGATTTCAGCAATGATTTTGTTTGATGGCATCATTCTGGGATGCTATCTATAGCATTGGTTGGATTTTTTAAATAAATTGGATAATTTTTCCTATGCTTTTGCTTTATCAGTTACGGAATGATCGTTTCAACTGACATGAAATGGTTGTGTGGGTTCCAATTTGGGTTGGAAAAATGGCTTTTGTTAGAGCTCTGTTCTAACAAACTCTATTAGGCGGATTGTAGTAAAATGCTGAGAGTGATTGTTGTTTGTAGTTTGGCCCTAATATTTAATGTTTTATTCATTAGGGTTTTCAAATAATTTTCGGGCGATGAAATTGTTTGTTTTTGATTATTTTGGGCAATGAAATACGAAAACATCTTTTTCTGATCCTTTCAAGATTAAGTTAGTTGGTTTAGCAATAGAAATTTACATCACCATAGTGGATTAGCTTGTATCGGATTATATAGGTTCCGTTTGGCATTTATAAGTCTGAGTGAGTGGATTTAGCATATTTAGGAGATATAAAGGGTATAAGAGAAAATGGTGCCTTTAGGGGGTAATGAGCTCGGTATTTGTTGGTTGATGTGATTTATGTCAAGTTATATCACTATGTTTGTTTTTACGTTGTTTAAATGCCTTTGTTTGGATAGGTCATTGTTTATTTGCATTGTTTTGATTTTAAGAGGTAAAGTTTCAGTTTTTGATGGAGCGGAGTGAAATTTCCCAAATTCTCTAAATAAGTTGGTTTTGTTTAACTTAGATTTGGGAGATTATGCAGCCTGTTCTATAAGTTATAATGGGTTTGTTTAATTAAGAATAGTGTGATTAGATTTGTAATAAGCTCTCTTCTTCAGGGTTAAATTGAGTAAGACAAGTTTTTTTTTTTTTGTTTAGTTTTAGATTGTTTAGTTGGCGGACTGTTTGGAATGATCAACGTTTATTTGTTTTATTGACCTACGACTTGGTCTATTTATAAGTTAGAGAGCAGTTGATTTGACTTCCTATTTTATTTGGGTATGCCTAGTTCGCTTCTGTCAGTTTTGATTTGATTGATTTTTGATTGGTTTGCAATGGCTTGGTTCATTTTCGATCGTCTGTAATTGTTTGTACTTGGGTATCGATAGACATAGTTTCATACGAATTGGATGAATTGTTTTGATTATGCTTAACTATATTCGGTCTCTACCAGATGGTTTTTTGTATGTTGAGTTTGATTCATTTTTATCAGGGTTGGTTTTTTAAAAAGGGAATAATCTAAAACTGTACGCATCTTATTTCGTAAGGGAAGACTCTATTTTAGTTCTTGACTTGATAAATTAGGTCGCTTTGGATAGTATTGGATTGTTTGGACTGATTTCAGCAACGATTTTCTTTGATGACATCATTTTGGGATGCTATCTATAGCTTTTGTTGGATTTTTTAAATAAATTGGATAATTTTTCCTATGCTTTTGCTTTATCAGTTACGGAATGATCGCTTCGGTCGACATGAAATGGTTGTGTGGGTTCCAATTTGGGTTGGAAAAGATGGCTTTTTTTAGAGCTCTATTCTAACAGACTCTATTCGGCGGATTGTTGTAAAATGCTGAGAGTGATTGTTATTTGCAGTTTGGCCCTAATATTTAATGATTTATTCGTTATGGTTTTTGAATAATTTTCGGGTTATGAAATTGTTAGTTTTTTGAAAATTTGGGCAATGAAATACGAAAACATCTATTTTTTATCCTTTGAAGATTAAGTTAGTTGGTTTAGCACAAGGAATTTACATCACCAGAGTGGATTCACTCGTATCAGATTATATAGGTTCTGTTTGGCACTTATAAGTCTGAGTGAGTGGATTTAGCATATTTAGGAGATATAAAGGGTATAAGAGAAAATGGTGCCTTTAGGGGGTAATGAGCTCGGTATTTGTTGGTTGATGTGATTTTTGTCAAGTTATATCACTATGTTTGTTTTTACGTTGTTTAAATGCCTTTGTTTGGATTGGTCATTGTTTATTTGCATTGTTTTGATTTTAAGAGGTAACGTTTTCAGCTTTTGATGGAGCGGTGTTGATTTCCCAACTTCTCTAAATAAGTTGGTTTTGTTTAACTTAGATTTGGGAGATTATGCAGCCTGTGCTATAAGTTCTAATGGATTTGTTTAATTAAGAATAGTGTGATTAGATCTGTAATAAGCTCTATTCTTCTGGGTTAAATTGAGTAAAACAAGTTTCTTTATTTGTTTTGTTTTAAATTGGTTAGATGGGGGACTATTTTGGATTGATCAACGTTTATTTGTTTTATTTACCTACGACTTGGTTTATTTATAAGTTAGAGAGCAGTTGATTTGACTTCCTACTTTATTTGGGTATAACTGGTTCGCTTTTGTCAGTTTTGATTTGTTTGATTTTTGATTGGTTTGCAACGGCTTGGTTCGTTTTGGATCGTCTATAATTGTTTGCACTTGGGTATCGATAGACACAGTTTCAAAGGAGTTGGAAGAATTGTTTTGATTAAGCTTAACTATATTCGATCTCTACCAGATGGTTTGTTCTATGTTGAGTTTGATTCATTTTTATCAAGGTTGGTTTGTTAAAAAGGGAAAAATCTAAAACTGCACGCATCTTATTCCATAAGGGCTGACTCTATTTTAGTTTTTGACTTGATAAATTAGGTCGCTTTGGATAGTATTGGATTATTTGGACTGATTTCAGCAATGATTTTGTTTGATGGCATCATTCTGGGATGCTATCTATAGCATTGGTTGGATTTTTTAAATAAATTGGATAATTTTTCCTATGCTTTTGCTTTATCAGTTACGGAATGATCGTTTCAACTGACATGAAATGGTTGTGTGGGTTCCAATTTGGGTTGGAAAAATGGCTTTTGTTAGAGCTCTGTTCTAACAAACTCTATTAGGCGGATTGTAGTAAAATGCTGAGAGTGATTGTTGTTTGTAGTTTGGCCCTAATATTTAATGTTTTATTCATTAGGGTTTTCAAATAATTTTCGGGCGATGAAATTGTTTGTTTTTGATTATTTTGGGCAATGAAATACGAAAACATCTTTTTCTGATCCTTTCAAGATTAAGTTAGTTGGTTTAGCAATAGAAATTTACATCACCATAGTGGATTAGCTTGTATCGGATTATATAGGTTCCGTTTGGCATTTATAAGTCTGAGTGAGTGGATTTAGCATATTTAGGAGATATAAAGGGTATAAGAGAAAATGGTGCCTTTAGGGGGTAATGAGCTCGGTATTTGTTGGTTGATGTGATTTATGTCAAGTTATATCACTATGTTTGTTTTTACGTTGTTTAAATGCCTTTGTTTGGATAGGTCATTGTTTATTTGCATTGTTTTGATTTTAAGAGGTAAAGTTTCAGTTTTTGATGGAGCGGAGTGAAATTTCCCAAATTCTCTAAATAAGTTGGTTTTGTTTAACTTAGATTTGGGAGATTATGCAGCCTGTTCTATAAGTTATAATGGGTTTGTTTAATTAAGAATAGTGTGATTAGATTTGTAATAAGCTCTCTTCTTCAGGGTTAAATTGAGTAAGACCAGTTTTTTTTTTTTTGTTTAGTTTTAGATTGTTTAGTTGGCGGACTGTTTGGAATGATCAACGTTTATTTGTTTTATTGACCTACGACTTGGTCTATTTATAAGTTACAGAGCAGTTGATTTGACTTCCTATTTTATTTGGGTATGCCTAGTTCGCTTCTGTCAGTTTTGATTTGATTGATTTTTGATTGGTTTGCAATGGCTTGGTTCATTTTCGATCGTCTGTAATTGTTTGTACTTGGGTATCGATAGACATAGTTTCATACGAATTGGATGAATTGTTTTGATTATGCTTAACTATATTCGGTCTCTACCAGATGGTTTTTTGTATGTTGAGTTTGATTCATTTTTATCAGGGTTGGTTTTTTAAAAAGGGAATAATCTAAAACTGTACGCATCTTATTTCGTAAGGGAAGACTCTATTTTAGTTCTTGACTTGATAAATTAGGTCGCTTTGGATAGTATTGGATTGTTTGGACTGATTTCAGCAACGATTTTCTTTGATGACATCATTTTGGGATGCTATCTATAGCTTTTGTTGGATTTTTTAAATAAATTGGATAATTTTTCCTATGCTTTTGCTTTATCAGTTACGGAATGATCGCTTCGGTCGACATGAAATGGTTGTGTGGGTTCCAATTTGGGTTGGAAAAGATGGCTTTTTTTAGAGCTCTATTCTAACAGACTCTATTCGGCGGATTGTTGTAAAATGCTGAGAGTGATTGTTATTTGCAGTTTGGCCCTAATATTTAATGATTTATTCGTTATGGTTTTTGAATAATTTTCGGGTTATGAAATTGTTAGTTTTTTGAAAATTTGGGCAATGAAATACGAAAACATCTATTTTTTATCCTTTGAAGATTAAGTTAGTTGGTTTAGCACAAGGAATTTACATCACCAGAGTGGATTCACTCGTATCAGATTATATAGGTTCTGTTTGGCACTTATAAGTCTGAGTGAGTGGATTTAGCATATTTAGGAGATATAAAGGGTATAAGAGAAAATGGTGCCTTTAGGGGGTAATGAGCTCGGTATTTGTTGGTTGATGTGATTTTTGTCAAGTTATATCACTATGTTTGTTTTTACGTTGTTTAAATGCCTTTGTTTGGATTGGTCATTGTTTATTTGCATTGTTTTGATTTTAAGAGGTAACGTTTTCACCTTTTGATGGAGCGGTGTTGATTTCCCAACTTCTCTAAATAAGTTGGTGTTGTTTAACTTAGATTTGGGAGATTATGCAGCCTGTGCTATAAGTTCTAATGGATTTGTTTAATTAAGAATAGTGTGATTAGATCTGTAATAAGCTCTATTCTTCTGGGTTAAATTGAGTAAAACAAGTTTCTTTATTTGTTTTGTTTTAAATTGGTTAGATGGAGGACTATTTTGGATTGATCAACGTTTATTTGTTTTATTTACCTACGACTTGGTTTATTTATAAGTTAGAGAGCAGTTGATTTGACTTCCTACTTTATTTGGGTATAACTGGTTCGCTTTTGTCAGTTTTGATTTGTTTGATTTTTGATTGGTTTGCAACGGCTTGGTTCGTTTTGGATCGTCTATAATTGTTTGCACTTGGGTATCGATAGACACAGTTTCAAAGGAGTTGGAAGAATTGTTTTGATTAAGCTTAACTATATTCGATCTCTACCAGATGGTTTGTTCTATGTTGAGTTTGATTCATTTTTATCAAGGTTGGTTTGTTAAAAAGGGAAAAATCTAAAACTGCACGCATCTTATTCCATAAGGGCTGACTCTATTTTAGTTTTTGACTTGATAAATTAGGTCGCTTTGGATAGTATTGGATTATTTGGACTGATTTCAGCAATGATTTTGTTTGATGGCATCATTCTGGGATGCTATCTATAGCATTGGTTGGATTTTTTAAATAAATTGGATAATTTTTCCTATGCTTTTGCTTTATCAGTTACGGAATGATCGTTTCAACTGACATGAAATGGTTGTGTGGGTTCCAATTTGGGTTGGAAAAATGGCTTTTGTTAGAGCTCTGTTCTAACAAACTCTATTAGGCGGATTGTAGTAAAATGCTGAGAGTGATTGTTGTTTGTAGTTTGGCCCTAATATTTAATGTTTTATTCATTAGGGTTTTCAAATAATTTTCGGGCGATGAAATTGTTTGTTTTTGATTATTTTGGGCAATGAAATACGAAAACATCTTTTTCTGATCCTTTCAAGATTAAGTTAGTTGGTTTAGCAATAGAAATTTACATCACCATAGTGGATTAGCTTGTATCGGATTATATAGGTTCCGTTTGGCATTTATAAGTCTGAGTGAGTGGATTTAGCATATTTAGGAGATATAAAGGGTATAAGAGAAAATGGTGCCTTTAGGGGGTAATGAGCTCGGTATTTGTTGGTTGATGTGATTTATGTCAAGTTATATCACTATGTTTGTTTTTACGTTGTTTAAATGCCTTTGTTTGGATAGGTCATTGTTTATTTGCATTGTTTTGATTTTAAGAGGTAAAGTTTCAGTTTTTGATGGAGCGGAGTGAAATTTCCCAAATTCTCTAAATAAGTTGGTTTTGTTTAACTTAGATTTGGGAGATTATGCAGCCTGTTCTATAAGTTATAATGGGTTTGTTTAATTAAGAATAGTGTGATTAGATTTGTAATAAGCTCTCTTCTTCAGGGTTAAATTGAGTAAGACAAGTTTTTTTTTTTTTGTTTAGTTTTAGATTGTTTAGTTGGCGGACTGTTTGGAATGATCAACGTTTATTTGTTTTATTGACCTACGACTTGGTCTATTTATAAGTTACAGAGCAGTTGATTTGACTTCCTATTTTATTTGGGTATGCCTAGTTCGCTTCTGTCAGTTTTGATTTGATTGATTTTTGATTGGTTTGCAATGGCTTGGTTCATTTTCGATCGTCTGTAATTGTTTGTACTTGGGTATCGATAGACATAGTTTCATACGAATTGGATGAATTGTTTTGATTATGCTTAACTATATTCGGTCTCTACCAGATGGTTTTTTGTATGTTGAGTTTGATTCATTTTTATCAGGGTTGGTTTTTTAAAAAGGGAATAATCTAAAACTGTACGCATCTTATTTCGTAAGGGAAGACTCTATTTTAGTTCTTGACTTGATAAATTAGGTCGCTTTGGATAGTATTGGATTGTTTGGACTGATTTCAGCAACGATTTTCTTTGATGACATCATTTTGGGATGCTATCTATAGCTTTTGTTGGATTTTTTAAATAAATTGGATAATTTTTCCTATGCTTTTGCTTTATCAGTTACGGAATGATCGCTTCGGTCGACATGAAATGGTTGTGTGGGTTCCAATTTGGGTTGGAAAAGATGGCTTTTTTTAGAGCTCTATTCTAACAGACTCTATTCGGCGGATTGTTGTAAAATGCTGAGAGTGATTGTTATTTGCAGTTTGGCCCTAATATTTAATGATTTATTCGTTATGGTTTTTGAATAATTTTCGGGTTATGAAATTGTTAGTTTTTTGAAAATTTGGGCAATGAAATACGAAAACATCTATTTTTTATCCTTTGAAGATTAAGTTAGTTGGTTTAGCACAAGGAATTTACATCACCAGAGTGGATTCACTCGTATCAGATTATATAGGTTCTGTTTGGCACTTATAAGTCTGAGTGAGTGGATTTAGCATATTTAGGAGATATAAAGGGTATAAGAGAAAATGGTGCCTTTAGGGGGTAATGAGCTCGGTATTTGTTGGTTGATGTGATTTTTGTCAAGTTATATCACTATGTTTGTTTTTACGTTGTTTAAATGCCTTTGTTTGGATTGGTCATTGTTTATTTGCATTGTTTTGATTTTAAGAGGTAACGTTTTCAGCTTTTGATGGAGCGGTGTTGATTTCCCAACTTCTCTAAATAAGTTGGTTTTGTTTAACTTAGATTTGGGAGATTATGCAGCCTGTGCTATAAGTTCTAATGGATTTGTTTAATTAAGAATAGTGTGATTAGATCTGTAATAAGCTCTATTCTTCTGGGTTAAATTGAGTAAAACAAGTTTCTTTATTTGTTTTGTTTTAAATTGGTTAGATGGGGGACTATTTTGGATTGATCAACGTTTATTTGTTTTATTTACCTACAACTTGGTTTATTTATAAGTTAGAGAGCAGTTGATTTGACTTCCTACTTTATTTGGGTATAACTGGTTCGCTTTTGTCAGTTTTGATTTGTTTGATTTTTGATTGGTTTGCAACGGCTTGGTTCGTTTTGGATCGTCTATAATTGTTTGCACTTGGGTATCGATAGACACAGTTTCAAAGGAGTTGGAAGAATTGTTTTGATTAAGCTTAACTATATTCGATCTCTACCAGATGGTTTGTTCTATGTTGAGTTTGATTCATTTCTATCAAGGTTGGTTTGTTAAAAAGGGAAAAATCTAAAACTGCACGCATCTTATTCCATAAGGGCTGACTCTATTTTAGTTTTTGACTTGATAAATTAGGTCGCTTTGGATAGTATTGGATTATTTGGACTGATTTCAGCAATGATTTTCTTTGATGGCATCATTCTGGGATGCTATCTATAGCATTGGTTGGATTTTTTAAATAAATTGGATAATTTTTCCTATGCTTTTGCTTTATCAGTTACGGAATGATCGTTTCAACTGACATGAAATGGTTGTGTGGGTTCCAATTTGGGTTGGAAAAATGGCTTTTGTTAGAGCTCTGTTCTAACAAAATCTATTAGGCGGATTGTAGTAAAATGCTGAGAGTGATTGTTGTTTGTAGTTTGGCCCTAATATTTAATGTTTTATTCATTAGGGTTTTCAAATAATTTTCGGGCGATGAAATTGTTTGTTTTTGATTATTTTGGGCAATGAAATACGAAAACATCTTTTTCTGATCCTTTCAAGATTAAGTTAGTTGGTTTAGCAATAGAAATTTACATCACCATAGTGGATTAGCTTGTATCGGATTATATAGGTTCCGTTTGGCATTTATAAGTCTGAGTGAGTGGATTTAGCATATTTAGGAGATATAAAGGGTATAAGAGAAAATGGTGCCTTTAGGGGGTAATGAGCTCGGTATTTGTTGGTTGATGTGATTTATGTCAAGTTATATCACTATGTTTGTTTTTACGTTGTTTAAATGCCTTTGTTTGGATAGGTCATTGTTTATTTGCATTGTTTTGATTTTAAGAGGTAAAGTTTCAGTTTTTGATGGAGCGGAGTGAAATTTCCCAAATTCTCTAAATAAGTTGGTTTTGTTTAACTTAGATTTGGGAGATTATGCAGCCTGTTCTATAAGTTATAATGGGTTTGTTTAATTAAGAATAGTGTGATTAGATTTGTAATAAGCTCTCTTCTTCAGGGTTAAATTGAGTAAGACAAGTTTTTTTTTTTTTGTTTAGTTTTAGATTGTTTAGTTGGCGGACTGTTTGGAATGATCAACGTTTATTTGTTTTATTGACCTACGACTTGGTCTATTTATAAGTTAGAGAGCAGTTAATTTGACTTCCTATTTTATTTGGGTATGCCTAGTTCGCTTCTGTCAGTTTTGATTTGATTGATTTTTGATTGGTTTGCAATGGCTTGGTTCATTTTCGATCGTCTGTAATTGTTTGTACTTGGGTATCGATAGACATAGTTTCATACGAATTGGATGAATTGTTTTGATTATGCTTAACTATATTCGGTCTCTACCAGATGGTTTTTTGTATGTTGAGTTTGATTCATTTTTATCAGGGTTGGTTTTTTAAAAAGGGAATAATCTAAAACTGTACGCATCTTATTTCGTAAGGGAAGACTCTATTTTAGTTCTTGACTTGATAAATTAGGTCGCTTTGGATAGTATTGGATTGTTTGGACTGATTTCAGCAACGATTTTCTTTGATGACATCATTTTGGGATGCTATCTATAGCTTTTGTTGGATTTTTTAAATAAATTGGATAATTTTTCCTATGCTTTTGCTTTATCAGTTACGGAATGATCGCTTCGGTCGACATGAAATGGTTGTGTGGGTTCCAATTTGGGTTGGAAAAGATGGCTTTTTTTAGAGCTCTATTCTAACAGACTCTATTCGGCGGATTGTTGTAAAATGCTGAGAGTGATTGTTATTTGCAGTTTGGCCCTAATATTTAATGATTTATTCGTTATGGTTTTTGAATAATTTTCGGGTTATGAAATTGTTAGTTTTTTGAAAATTTGGGCAATGAAATACGAAAACATCTATTTTTTATCCTTTGAAGATTAAGTTAGTTGGTTTAGCACAAGGAATTTACATCACCAGAGTGGATTCACTCGTATCAGATTATATAGGTTCTGTTTGGCACTTATAAGTCTGAGTGAGTGGATTTAGCATATTTAGGAGATATAAAGGGTATAAGAGAAAATGGTGCCTTTAGGGGGTAATGAGCTCGGTATTTGTTGGTTGATGTGATTTTTGTCAAGTTATATCACTATGTTTGTTTTTACGTTGTTTAAATGCCTTTGTTTGGATTGGTCATTGTTTATTTGCATTGTTTTGATTTTAAGAGGTAACGTTTTCAGCTTTTGATGGAGCGGTGTTGATTTCCCAACTTCTCTAAATAAGTTGGTTTTGTTTAACTTAGATTTGGGAGATTATGCAGCCTGTGCTATAAGTTCTAATGGATTTGTTTAATTAAGAATAGTGTGATTAGATCTGTAATAAGCTCTATTCTTCTGGGTTAAATTGAGTAAAACAAGTTTCTTTATTTGTTTTGTTTTAAATTGGTTAGATGGGGGACTATTTTGGATTGATCAACGTTTATTTGTTTTATTTACCTACGACTTGGTTTATTTATAAGTTAGAGAGCAGTTGATTTGACTTCCTACTTTATTTGGGTATAACTGGTTCGCTTTTGTCAGTTTTGATTTGTTTGATTTTTGATTGGTTTGCAACGGCTTGGTTCGTTTTGGATCGTCTATAATTGTTTGCACTTGGGTATCGATAGACACAGTTTCAAAGGAGTTGGAAGAATTGTTTTGATTAAGCTTAACTATATTCGATCTCTACCAGATGGTTTGTTCTATGTTGAGTTTGATTCATTTTTATCAAGGTTGGTTTGTTAAAAAGGGAAAAATCTAAAACTGCACGCATCTTATTCCATAAGGGCTGACTCTATTTTAGTTTTTGACTTGATAAATTAGGTCGCTTTGGATAGTATTGGATTATTTGGACTGATTTCAGCAATGATTTTCTTTGATGGCATCATTCTGGGATGCTATCTATAGCATTGGTTGGATTTTTTAAATAAATTGGATAATTTTTCCTATGCTTTTGCTTTATCAGTTACGGAATGATCGTTTCAACTGACATGAAATGGTTGTGTGGGTTCCAATTTGGGTTGGAAAAATGGCTTTTGTTAGAGCTCTGTTCTAACAAACTCTATTAGGCGGATTGTAGTAAAATGCTGAGAGTGATTGTTGTTTGTAGTTTGGCCCTAATATTTAATGTTTTATTCATTAGGGTTTTCAAATAATTTTCGGGCGATGAAATTGTTTGTTTTTGATTATTTTGGGCAATGAAATACGAAAACATCTTTTTCTGATCCTTTCAAGATTAAGTTAGTTGGTTTAGCAATAGAAATTTACATCACCATAGTGGATTAGCTTGTATCGGATTATATAGGTTCCGTTTGGCATTTATAAGTCTGAGTGAGTGGATTTAGCATATTTAGGAGATATAAAGGGTATAAGAGAAAATGGTGCCTTTAGGGGGTAATGAGCTCGGTATTTGTTGGTTGATGTGATTTATGTCAAGTTATATCACTATGTTTGTTTTTACGTTGTTTAAATGCCTTTGTTTGGATAGGTCATTGTTTATTTGCATTGTTTTGATTTTAAGAGGTAAAGTTTCAGTTTTTGATGGAGCGGAGTGAAATTTCCCAAATTCTCTAAATAAGTTGGTTTTGTTTAACTTAGATTTGGGAGATTATGCAGCCTGTTCTATAAGTTATAATGGGTTTGTTTAATTAAGAATAGTGTGATTAGATTTGTAATAAGCTCTCTTCTTCAGGGTTAAATTGAGTAAGACAAGTTTTTTTTTTTTTGTTTAGTTTTAGATTGTTTAGTTGGCGGACTGTTTGGAATGATCAACGTTTATTTGTTTTATTGACCTACGACTTGGTCTATTTATAAGTTACAGAGCAGTTGATTTGACTTCCTATTTTATTTGGGTATGCCTAGTTCGCTTCTGTCAGTTTTGATTTGATTGATTTTTGATTGGTTTGCAATGGCTTGGTTCATTTTCGATCGTCTGTAATTGTTTGTACTTGGGTATCGATAGACATAGTTTCATACGAATTGGATGAATTGTTTTGATTATGCTTAACTATATTCGGTCTCTACCAGATGGTTTTTTGTATGTTGAGTTTGATTCATTTTTATCAGGGTTGGTTTTTTAAAAAGGGAATAATCTAAAACTGTACGCATCTTATTTCGTAAGGGAAGACTCTATTTTAGTTCTTGACTTGATAAATTAGGTCGCTTTGGATAGTATTGGATTGTTTGGACTGATTTCAGCAACGATTTTCTTTGATGACATCATTTTGGGATGCTATCTATAGCTTTTGTTGGATTTTTTAAATAAATTGGATAATTTTTCCTATGCTTTTGCTTTATCAGTTACGGAATGATCGCTTCGGTCGACATGAAATGGTTGTGTGGGTTCCAATTTGGGTTGGAAAAGATGGCTTTTTTTAGAGCTCTATTCTAACAGACTCTATTCGGCGGATTGTTGTAAAATGCTGAGAGTGATTGTTATTTGCAGTTTGGCCCTAATATTTAATGATTTATTCGTTATGGTTTTTGAATAATTTTCGGGTTATGAAATTGTTAGTTTTTTGAAAATTTGGGCAATGAAATACGAAAACATCTATTTTTTATCCTTTGAAGATTAAGTTAGTTGGTTTAGCACAAGGAATTTACATCACCAGAGTGGATTCACTCGTATCAGATTATATAGGTTCTGTTTGGCACTTATAAGTCTGAGTGAGTGGATTTAGCATATTTAGGAGATATAAAGGGTATAAGAGAAAATGGTGCCTTTAGGGGGTAATGAGCTCGGTATTTGTTGGTTGATGTGATTTTTGTCAAGTTATATCACTATGTTTGTTTTTACGTTGTTTAAATGCCTTTGTTTGGATTGGTCATTGTTTATTTGCATTGTTTTGATTTTAAGAGGTAACGTTTTCAGCTTTTGATGGAGCGGTGTTGATTTCCCAACTTCTCTAAATAAGTTGGTTTTGTTTAACTTAGATTTGGGAGATTATGCAGCCTGTGCTATAAGTTCTAATGGATTTGTTTAATTAAGAATAGTGTGATTAGATCTGTAATAAGCTCTATTCTTCTGGGTTAAATTGAGTAAAACAAGTTTCTTTATTTGTTTTGTTTTAAATTGGTTAGATGGGGGACTATTTTGGATTGATCAACGTTTATTTGTTTTATTTACCTACAACTTGGTTTATTTATAAGTTAGAGAGCAGTTGATTTGACTTCCTACTTTATTTGGGTATAACTGGTTCGCTTTTGTCAGTTTTGATTTGTTTGATTTTTGATTGGTTTGCAACGGCTTGGTTCGTTTTGGATCGTCTATAATTGTTTGCACTTGGGTATCGATAGACACAGTTTCAAAGGAGTTGGAAGAATTGTTTTGATTAAGCTTAACTATATTCGATCTCTACCAGATGGTTTGTTCTATGTTGAGTTTGATTCATTTTTATCAAGGTTGGTTTGTTAAAAAGGGAAAAATCTAAAACTGCACGCATCTTATTCCATAAGGGCTGACTCTATTTTAGTTTTTGACTTGATAAATTAGGTCGCTTTGGATAGTATTGGATTATTTGGACTGATTTCAGCAATGATTTTCTTTGATGGCATCATTCTGGGATGCTATCTATAGCATTGGTTGGATTTTTTAAATAAATTGGATAATTTTTCCTATGCTTTTGCTTTATCAGTTACGGAATGATCGTTTCAACTGACATGAAATGGTTGTGTGGGTTCCAATTTGGGTTGGAAAAATGGCTTTTGTTAGAGCTCTGTTCTAACAAACTCTATTAGGCGGATTGTAGTAAAATGCTGAGAGTGATTGTTGTTTGTAGTTTGGCCCTAATATTTAATGTTTTATTCATTAGGGTTTTCAAATAATTTTCGGGCGATGAAATTGTTTGTTTTTGATTATTTTGGGCAATGAAATACGAAAACATCTTTTTCTGATCCTTTCAAGATTAAGTTAGTTGGTTTAGCAATAGAAATTTACATCACCATAGTGGATTAGCTTGTATCGGATTATATAGGTTCCGTTTGGCATTTATAAGTCTGAGTGAGTGGATTTAGCATATTTAGGAGATATAAAGGGTATAAGAGAAAATGGTGCCTTTAGGGGGTAATGAGCTCGGTATTTGTTGGTTGATGTGATTTATGTCAAGTTATATCACTATGTTTGTTTTTACGTTGTTTAAATGCCTTTGTTTGGATAGGTCATTGTTTATTTGCATTGTTTTGATTTTAAGAGGTAAAGTTTCAGTTTTTGATGGAGCGGAGTGAAATTTCCCAAATTCTCTAAATAAGTTGGTTTTGTTTAACTTAGATTTGGGAGATTATGCAGCCTGTTCTATAAGTTATAATGGGTTTGTTTAATTAAGAATAGTGTGATTAGATTTGTAATAAGCTCTCTTCTTCAGGGTTAAATTGAGTAAGACAAGTTTTTTTTTTTTTGTTTAGTTTTAGATTGTTTAGTTGGCGGACTGTTTGGAATGATCAACGTTTATTTGTTTTATTGACCTACGACTTGGTCTATTTATAAGTTAGAGAGCAGTTAATTTGACTTCCTATTTTATTTGGGTATGCCTAGTTCGCTTCTGTCAGTTTTGATTTGATTGATTTTTGATTGGTTTGCAATGGCTTGGTTCATTTTCGATCGTCTGTAATTGTTTGTACTTGGGTATCGATAGACATAGTTTCATACGAATTGGATGAATTGTTTTGATTATGCTTAACTATATTCGGTCTCTACCAGATGGTTTTTTGTATGTTGAGTTTGATTCATTTTTATCAGGGTTGGTTTTTTAAAAAGGGAATAATCTAAAACTGTACGCATCTTATTTCGTAAGGGAAGACTCTATTTTAGTTCTTGACTTGATAAATTAGGTCGCTTTGGATAGTATTGGATTGTTTGGACTGATTTCAGCAACGATTTTCTTTGATGACATCATTTTGGGATGCTATCTATAGCTTTTGTTGGATTTTTTAAATAAATTGGATAATTTTTCCTATGCTTTTGCTTTATCAGTTACGGAATGATCGCTTCGGTCGACATGAAATGGTTGTGTGGGTTCCAATTTGGGTTGGAAAAGATGGCTTTTTTTAGAGCTCTATTCTAACAGACTCTATTCGGCGGATTGTTGTAAAATGCTGAGAGTGATTGTTATTTGCAGTTTGGCCCTAATATTTAATGATTTATTCGTTATGGTTTTTGAATAATTTTCGGGTTATGAAATTGTTAGTTTTTTGAAAATTTGGGCAATGAAATACGAAAACATCTATTTTTTATCCTTTGAAGATTAAGTTAGTTGGTTTAGCACAAGGAATTTACATCACCAGAGTGGATTCACTCGTATCAGATTATATAGGTTCTGTTTGGCACTTATAAGTCTGAGTGAGTGGATTTAGCATATTTAGGAGATATAAAGGGTATAAGAGAAAATGGTGCCTTTAGGGGGTAATGAGCTCGGTATTTGTTGGTTGATGTGATTTTTGTCAAGTTATATCACTATGTTTGTTTTTACGTTGTTTAAATGCCTTTGTTTGGATTGGTCATTGTTTATTTGCATTGTTTTGATTTTAAGAGGTAACGTTTTCAGCTTTTGATGGAGCGGTGTTGATTTCCCAACTTCTCTAAATAAGTTGGTTTTGTTTAACTTAGATTTGGGAGATTATGCAGCCTGTGCTATAAGTTCTAATGGATTTGTTTAATTAAGAATAGTGTGATTAGATCTGTAATAAGCTCTATTCTTCTGGGTTAAATTGAGTAAAACAAGTTTCTTTATTTGTTTTGTTTTAAATTGGTTAGATGGGGGACTATTTTGGATTGATCAACGTTTATTTGTTTTATTTACCTACGACTTGGTTTATTTATAAGTTAGAGAGCAGTTGATTTGACTTCCTACTTTATTTGGGTATAACTGGTTCGCTTTTGTCAGTTTTGATTTGTTTGATTTTTGATTGGTTTGCAACGGCTTGGTTCGTTTTGGATCGTCTATAATTGTTTGCACTTGGGTATCGATAGACACAGTTTCAAAGGAGTTGGAAGAATTGTTTTGATTAAGCTTAACTATATTCGATCTCTACCAGATGGTTTGTTCTATGTTGAGTTTGATTCATTTTTATCAAGGTTGGTTTGTTAAAAAGGGAAAAATCTAAAACTGCACGCATCTTATTCCATAAGGGCTGACTCTATTTTAGTTTTTGACTTGATAAATTAGGTCGCTTTGGATAGTATTGGATTATTTGGACTGATTTCAGCAATGATTTTCTTTGATGGCATCATTCTGGGATGCTATCTATAGCATTGGTTGGATTTTTTAAATAAATTGGATAATTTTTCCTATGCTTTTGCTTTATCAGTTACGGAATGATCGTTTCAACTGACATGAAATGGTTGTGTGGGTTCCAATTTGGGTTGGAAAAATGGCTTTTGTTAGAGCTCTGTTCTAACAAACTCTATTAGGCGGATTGTAGTAAAATGCTGAGAGTGATTGTTGTTTGTAGTTTGGCCCTAATATTTAATGTTTTATTCATTAGGGTTTTCAAATAATTTTCGGGCGATGAAATTGTTTGTTTTTGATTATTTTGGGCAATGAAATACGAAAACATCTTTTTCTGATCCTTTCAAGATTAAGTTAGTTGGTTTAGCAATAGAAATTTACATCACCATAGTGGATTAGCTTGTATCGGATTATATAGGTTCCGTTTGGCATTTATAAGTCTGAGTGAGTGGATTTAGCATATTTAGGAGATATAAAGGGTATAAGAGAAAATGGTGCCTTTAGGGGGTAATGAGCTCGGTATTTGTTGGTTGATGTGATTTATGTCAAGTTATATCACTATGTTTGTTTTTACGTTGTTTAAATGCCTTTGTTTGGATAGGTCATTGTTTATTTGCATTGTTTTGATTTTAAGAGGTAAAGTTTCAGTTTTTGATGGAGCGGAGTGAAATTTCCCAAATTCTCTAAATAAGTTGGTTTTGTTTAACTTAGATTTGGGAGATTATGCAGCCTGTTCTATAAGTTATAATGGGTTTGTTTAATTAAGAATAGTGTGATTAGATTTGTAATAAGCTCTCTTCTTCAGGGTTAAATTGAGTAAGACAAGTTTTTTTTTTTTTGTTTAGTTTTAGATTGTTTAGTTGGCGGACTGTTTGGAATGATCAACGTTTATTTGTTTTATTGACCTACGACTTGGTCTATTTATAAGTTACAGAGCAGTTGATTTGACTTCCTATTTTATTTGGGTATGCCTAGTTCGCTTCTGTCAGTTTTGATTTGATTGATTTTTGATTGGTTTGCAATGGCTTGGTTCATTTTCGATCGTCTGTAATTGTTTGTACTTGGGTATCGATAGACATAGTTTCATACGAATTGGATGAATTGTTTTGATTATGCTTAACTATATTCGGTCTCTACCAGATGGTTTTTTGTATGTTGAGTTTGATTCATTTTTATCAGGGTTGGTTTTTTAAAAAGGGAATAATCTAAAACTGTACGCATCTTATTTCGTAAGGGAAGACTCTATTTTAGTTCTTGACTTGATAAATTAGGTCGCTTTGGATAGTATTGGATTGTTTGGACTGATTTCAGCAACGATTTTCTTTGATGACATCATTTTGGGATGCTATCTATAGCTTTTGTTGGATTTTTTAAATAAATTGGATAATTTTTCCTATGCTTTTGCTTTATCAGTTACGGAATGATCGCTTCGGTCGACATGAAATGGTTGTGTGGGTTCCAATTTGGGTTGGAAAAGATGGCTTTTTTTAGAGCTCTATTCTAACAGACTCTATTCGGCGGATTGTTGTAAAATGCTGAGAGTGATTGTTATTTGCAGTTTGGCCCTAATATTTAATGATTTATTCGTTATGGTTTTTGAATAATTTTCGGGTTATGAAATTGTTAGTTTTTTGAAAATTTGGGCAATGAAATACGAAAACATCTATTTTTTATCCTTTGAAGATTAAGTTAGTTGGTTTAGCACAAGGAATTTACATCACCAGAGTGGATTCACTCGTATCAGATTATATAGGTTCTGTTTGGCACTTATAAGTCTGAGTGAGTGGATTTAGCATATTTAGGAGATATAAAGGGTATAAGAGAAAATGGTGCCTTTAGGGGGTAATGAGCTCGGTATTTGTTGGTTGATGTGATTTTTGTCAAGTTATATCACTATGTTTGTTTTTACGTTGTTTAAATGCCTTTGTTTGGATTGGTCATTGTTTATTTGCATTGTTTTGATTTTAAGAGGTAACGTTTTCAGCTTTTGATGGAGCGGTGTTGATTTCCCAACTTCTCTAAATAAGTTGGTTTTGTTTAACTTAGATTTGGGAGATTATGCAGCCTGTGCTATAAGTTCTAATGGATTTGTTTAATTAAGAATAGTGTGATTAGATCTGTAATAAGCTCTATTCTTCTGGGTTAAATTGAGTAAAACAAGTTTCTTTATTTGTTTTGTTTTAAATTGGTTAGATGGGGGACTATTTTGGATTGATCAACGTTTATTTGTTTTATTTACCTACAACTTGGTTTATTTATAAGTTAGAGAGCAGTTGATTTGACTTCCTACTTTATTTGGGTATAACTGGTTCGCTTTTGTCAGTTTTGATTTGTTTGATTTTTGATTGGTTTGCAACGGCTTGGTTCGTTTTGGATCGTCTATAATTGTTTGCACTTGGGTATCGATAGACACAGTTTCAAAGGAGTTGGAAGAATTGTTTTGATTAAGCTTAACTATATTCGATCTCTACCAGATGGTTTGTTCTATGTTGAGTTTGATTCATTTTTATCAAGGTTGGTTTGTTAAAAAGGGAAAAATCTAAAACTGCACGCATCTTATTCCATAAGGGCTGACTCTATTTTAGTTTTTGACTTGATAAATTAGGTCGCTTTGGATAGTATTGGATTATTTGGACTGATTTCAGCAATGATTTTCTTTGATGGCATCATTCTGGGATGCTATCTATAGCATTGGTTGGATTTTTTAAATAAATTGGATAATTTTTCCTATGCTTTTGCTTTATCAGTTACGGAATGATCGTTTCAACTGACATGAAATGGTTGTGTGGGTTCCAATTTGGGTTGGAAAAATGGCTTTTGTTAGAGCTCTGTTCTAACAAACTCTATTAGGCGGATTGTAGTAAAATGCTGAGAGTGATTGTTGTTTGTAGTTTGGCCCTAATATTTAATGTTTTATTCATTAGGGTTTTCAAATAATTTTCGGGCGATGAAATTGTTTGTTTTTGATTATTTTGGGCAATGAAATACGAAAACATCTTTTTCTGATCCTTTCAAGATTAAGTTAGTTGGTTTAGCAATAGAAATTTACATCACCATAGTGGATTAGCTTGTATCGGATTATATAGGTTCCGTTTGGCATTTATAAGTCTGAGTGAGTGGATTTAGCATATTTAGGAGATATAAAGGGTATAAGAGAAAATGGTGCCTTTAGGGGGTAATGAGCTCGGTATTTGTTGGTTGATGTGATTTATGTCAAGTTATATCACTATGTTTGTTTTTACGTTGTTTAAATGCCTTTGTTTGGATAGGTCATTGTTTATTTGCATTGTTTTGATTTTAAGAGGTAAAGTTTCAGTTTTTGATGGAGCGGAGTGAAATTTCCCAAATTCTCTAAATAAGTTGGTTTTGTTTAACCTAGATTTGGGAGATTATGCAGCCTGTTCTATAAGTTATAATGGGTTTGTTTAATTAAGAATAGTGTGATTAGATTTGTAATAAGCTCTCTTCTTCAGGGTTAAATTGAGTAAGACAAGTTTTTTTTTTTTTGTTTAGTTTTAGATTGTTTAGTTGGCGGACTGTTTGGAATGATCAACGTTTATTTGTTTTATTGACCTACGACTTGGTCTATTTATAAGTTACAGAGCAGTTGATTTGACTTCCTATTTTATTTGGGTATGCCTAGTTCGCTTCTGTCAGTTTTGATTTGATTGATTTTTGATTGGTTTGCAATGGCTTGGTTCATTTTCGATCGTCTGTAATTGTTTGTACTTGGGTATCGATAGACATAGTTTCATACGAATTGGATGAATTGTTTTGATTATGCTTAACTATATTCGGTCTCTACCAGATGGTTTTTTGTATGTTGAGTTTGATTCATTTTTATCAGGGTTGGTTTTTTAAAAAGGGAATAATCTAAAACTGTACGCATCTTATTTCGTAAGGGAAGACTCTATTTTAGTTCTTGACTTGATAAATTAGGTCGCTTTGGATAGTATTGGATTGTTTGGACTGATTTCAGCAACGATTTTCTTTGATGACATCATTTTGGGATGCTATCTATAGCTTTTGTTGGATTTTTTAAATAAATTGGATAATTTTTCCTATGCTTTTGCTTTATCAGTTACGGAATGATCGCTTCGGTCGACATGAAATGGTTGTGTGGGTTCCAATTTGGGTTGGAAAAGATGGCTTTTTTTAGAGCTCTATTCTAACAGACTCTATTCGGCGGATTGTTGTAAAATGCTGAGAGTGATTGTTATTTGCAGTTTGGCCCTAATATTTAATGATTTATTCGTTATGGTTTTTGAATAATTTTCGGGTTATGAAATTGTTAGTTTTTTGAAAATTTGGGCAATGAAATACGAAAACATCTATTTTTTATCCTTTGAAGATTAAGTTAGTTGGTTTAGCACAAGGAATTTACATCACCAGAGTGGATTCACTCGTATCAGATTATATAGGTTCTGTTTGGCACTTATAAGTCTGAGTGAGTGGATTTAGCATATTTAGGAGATATAAAGGGTATAAGAGAAAATGGTGCCTTTAGGGGGTAATGAGCTCGGTATTTGTTGGTTGATGTGATTTTTGTCAAGTTATATCACTATGTTTGTTTTTACGTTGTTTAAATGCCTTTGTTTGGATTGGTCATTGTTTATTTGCATTGTTTTGATTTTAAGAGGTAACGTTTTCAGCTTTTGATGGAGCGGTGTTGATTTCCCAACTTCTCTAAATAAGTTGGTTTTGTTTAACTTAGATTTGGGAGATTATGCAGCCTGTGCTATAAGTTCTAATGGATTTGTTTAATTAAGAATAGTGTGATTAGATCTGTAATAAGCTCTATTCTTCTGGGTTAAATTGAGTAAAACAAGTTTCTTTATTTGTTTTGTTTTAAATTGGTTAGATGGGGGACTATTTTGGATTGATCAACGTTTATTTGTTTTATTTACCTACGACTTGGTTTATTTATAAGTTAGAGAGCAGTTGATTTGACTTCCTACTTTATTTGGGTATAACTGGTTCGCTTTTGTCAGTTTTGATTTGTTTGATTTTTGATTGGTTTGCAACGGCTTGGTTCGTTTTGGATCGTCTATAATTGTTTGCACTTGGGTATCGATAGACACAGTTTCAAAGGAGTTGGAAGAATTGTTTTGATTAAGCTTAACTATATTCGATCTCTACCAGATGGTTTGTTCTATGTTGAGTTTGATTCATTTTTATCAAGGTTGGTTTGTTAAAAAGGGAAAAATCTAAAACTGCACGCATCTTATTCCATAAGGGCTGACTCTATTTTAGTTTTTGACTTGATAAATTAGGTCGCTTTGGATAGTATTGGATTATTTGGACTGATTTCAGCAATGATTTTCTTTGATGGCATCATTCTGGGATGCTATCTATAGCATTGGTTGGATTTTTTAAATAAATTGGATAATTTTTCCTATGCTTTTGCTTTATCAGTTACGGAATGATCGTTTCAACTGACATGAAATGGTTGTGTGGGTTCCAATTTGGGTTGGAAAAATGTCTTTTGTTAGAGCTCTGTTCTAACAAACTCTATTAGGCGGATTGTAGTAAAATGCTGAGAGTGATTGTTGTTTGTAGTTTGGCCCTAATATTTAATGTTTTATTCATTAGGGTTTTCAAATAATTTTCGGGCGATGAAATTGTTTGTTTTTGATTATTTTGGGCAATGAAATACGAAAACATCTTTTTCTGATCCTTTCAAGATTAAGTTAGTTGGTTTAGCAATAGAAATTTACATCACCATAGTGGATTAGCTTGTATCGGATTATATAGGTTCCGTTTGGCATTTATAAGTCTGAGTGAGTGGATTTAGCATATTTAGGAGATATAAAGAGTATAAGAGAAAATGGTGCCTTTAGGGGGTAATGAGCTCGGTATTTGTTGGTTGATGTGATTTATGTCAAGTTATATCACTATGTTTGTTTTTACGTTGTTTAAATGCCTTTGTTTGGATAGGTCATTGTTTATTTGCATTGTTTTGATTTTAAGAGGTAAAGTTTCAGTTTTTGATGGAGCGGAGTGAAATTTCCCAAATTCTCTAAATAAGTTGGTTTTGTTTAACTTAGATTTGGGAGATTATGCAGCCTGTTCTATAAGTTATAATGGGTTTGTTTAATTAAGAATAGTGTGATTAGATTTGTAATAAGCTCTCTTCTTCAGGGTTAAATTGAGTAAGACAAGTTTTTTTTTTTTGTTTAGTTTTAGATTGTTTAGTTGGCGGACTGTTTGGAATGATCAACGTTTATTTGTTTTATTGACCTACGACTTGGTCTATTTATAAGTTACAGAGCAGTTGATTTGACTTCCTATTTTATTTTGGTATGCCTAGTTCGCTTCTGTCAGTTTTGATTTGATTGATTTTTGATTGGTTTGCAATGGCTTGGTTCATTTTCGATCGTCTGTAATTGTTTGTACTTGGGTATCGATAGACATAGTTTCATACGAATTGGATGAATTGTTTTGATTATGCTTAACTATATTCGGTCTCTACCAGATGGTTTTTTGTATGTTGAGTTTGATTCATTTTTATCAGGGTTGGTTTTTTAAAAAGGGAATAATCTAAAACTGTACGCATCTTATTTCGTAAGGGAAGACTCTATTTTAGTTCTTGACTTGATAAATTAGGTCGCTTTGGATAGTATTGGATTGTTTGGACTGATTTCAGCAACGATTTTCTTTGATGACATCATTTTGGGATGCTATCTATAGCTTTTGTTGGATTTTTTAAATAAATTGGATAATTTTTCCTATGCTTTTGCTTTATCAGTTACGGAATGATCGCTTCGGTCGACATGAAATGGTTGTGTGGGTTCCAATTTGGGTTGGAAAAGATGGCATTTTTTAGAGCTCTATTCTAACAGACTCTATTCGGCGGATTGTTGTAAAATGCTGAGAGTGATTGTTATTTGCAGTTTGGCCCTAATATTTAATGATTTATTCGTTATGGTTTTTGAATAATTTTCGGGTTATGAAATTGTTAGTTTTTTGAAAATTTGGGCAATGAAATACGAAAACATCTATTTTTTATCCTTTGAAGATTAAGTTAGTTGGTTTAGCACAAGGAATTTACATCACCAGAGTGGATTCACTCGTATCAGATTATATAGGTTCTGTTTGGCACTTATAAGTCTGAGTGAGTGGATTTAGCATATTTAGGAGATATAAAGGGTATAAGAGAAAATGGTGCCTTTAGGGGGTAATGAGCTCGGTATTTGTTGGTTGATGTGATTTTTGTCAAGTTATATCACTATGTTTGTTTTTACGTTGTTTAAATGCCTTTGTTTGGATTGGTCATTGTTTATTTGCATTGTTTTGATTTTAAGAGGTAACGTTTTCAGCTTTTGATGGAGCGGTGTTGATTTCCCAACTTCTCTAAATAAGTTGGTTTTGTTTAACTTAGATTTGGGAGATTATGCAGCCTGTGCTATAAGTTCTAATGGATTTGTTTAATTAAGAATAGTGTGATTAGATCTGTAATAAGCTCTATTCTTCTGGGTTAAATTGAGTAAAACAAGTTTCTTTTTTTGTTTTGTTTTAAATTGGTTAGATGGGGGACTATTTTGGATTGATCAACGTTTATTTGTTTTATTTACCTACGACTTGGTTTATTTATAAGTTAGAGAGCAGTTGATTTGACTTCCTACTTTATTTGGGTATAACTGGTTCGCTTTTGTCAGTTTTGATTTGTTTGATTTTTGATTGGTTTGCAACGGCTTGGTTCGTTTTGGATCGTCTATAATTGTTTGCACTTGGGTATCGATAGACACAGTTTCAAAGGAGTTGGAAGAATTGTTTTGATTAAGCTTAACTATATTCGATCTCTACCAGATGGTTTGTTCTATGTTGAGTTTGATTCATTTTTATCAAGGTTGGTTTGTTAAAAAGGGAAAAATCTAAAACTGCACGCATCTTATTCCATAAGGGCTGACTCTATTTTAGTTTTTGACTTGATAAATTAGGTCGCTTTGGATAGTATTGGATTATTTGGACTGATTTCAGCAATGATTTTCTTTGATGGCATCATTCTGGGATGCTATCTATAGCATTGGTTGGATTTTTTAAATAAATTGGATAATTTTTCCTATGCTTTTGCTTTATCAGTTACGGAATGATCGTTTCAACTGACATGAAATGGTTGTGTGGGTTCCAATTTGGGTTGGAAAAATGGCTTTTGTTAGAGCTCTGTTCTAACAAACTCTATTAGGCGGATTGTAGTAAAATGCTGAGAGTGATTGTTGTTTGTAGTTTGGCCCTAATATTTAATGTTTTATTCATTAGGGTTTTCAAATAATTTTCGGGCGATGAAATTGTTTGTTTTTGATTATTTTGGGCAATGAAATACGAAAACATCTTTTTCTGATCCTTTCAAGATTAAGTTAGTTGGTTTAGCAATAGAAATTTACATCACCATAGTGGATTAGCTTGTATCGGATTATATAGGTTCCGTTTGGCATTTATAAGTCTGAGTGAGTGGATTTAGCATATTTAGGAGATATAAAGGGTATAAGAGAAAATGGTGCCTTTAGGGGGTAATGAGCTCGGTATTTGTTGGTTGATGTGATTTATGTCAAGTTATATCACTATGTTTGTTTTTACGTTGTTTAAATGCCTTTGTTTGGATAGGTCATTGTTTATTTGCATTGTTTTGATTTTAAGAGGTAAAGTTTCAGTTTTTGATGGAGCGGAGTTGATTTCCCAAATTCTCTAAATAAGTTGGTTTTGTTTAACTTAGATTTGGGAGATTATTCAGCCTGTTCTATAAGTTATAATGGGTTTGTTTAATTAAGAATAGTGTGATTAGATTTGTAATAAGCTCTCTTCTTCAGGGTTAAATTGAGTAAGACAAGTTTTTTTTTTTGTTTAGTTTTAGATTGTTTAGTTGGCGGACTGTTTGGAATGATCAACGTTTATTTGTTTTATTGACCTACGACTTGGTCTATTTATAAGTTAGAGAGCAGTTGATTTGACTTCCTATTTTATTTGGGTATGCCTAGTTCGCTTCTGTCAGTTTTGATTTGATTGATTTTTGATTGGTTTGCAATGGCTTGGTTCATTTTCGATCGTCTGTAATTGTTTGTACTTGGGTATCGATAGACATAGTTTCATACGAATTGGATGAATTGTTTTGATTATGCTTAACTATATTCGGTCTCTACCAGATGGTTTTTTGTATGTTGAGTTTGATTCATTTTTATCAGGGTTGGTTTTTTAAAAAGGGAATAATCTAAAACTGTACGCATCTTATTTCGTAAGGGAAGACTCTATTTTAGTTCTTGACTTGATAAATTAGGTCGCTTTGGATAGTATTGGATTGTTTGGACTGATTTCAGCAACGATTTTCTTTGATGACATCATTTTGGGATGCTATCTATAGCTTTTGTTGGATTTTTTAAATAAATTGGATAATTTTTCCTATGCTTTTGCTTTATCAGTTACGGAATGATCGCTTCGGTCGACATGAAATGGTTGTGTGGGTTCCAATTTGGGTTGGAAAAGATGGCTTTTTTTAGAGCTCTATTCTAACAGACTCTATTCGGCGGATTGTTGTAAAATGCTGAGAGTGATTGTTATTTGCAGTTTGGCCCTAATATTTAATGATTTATTCGTTATGGTTTTTGAATAATTTTCGGGTTATGAAATTGTTAGTTTTTTGAAAATTTGGGCAATGAAATACGAAAACATCTATTTTTTATCCTTTGAAGATTAAGTTAGTTGGTTTAGCACAAGGAATTTACATCACCAGAGTGGATTCACTCGTATCAGATTATATAGGTTCTGTTTGGCACTTATAAGTCTGAGTGAGTGGATTTAGCATATTTAGGAGATATAAAGGGTATAAGAGAAAATGGTGCCTTTAGGGGGTAATGAGCTCGGTATTTGTTGGTTGATGTGATTTTTGTCAAGTTATATCACTATGTTTGTTTTTACGTTGTTTAAATGCCTTTGTTTGGATTGGTCATTGTTTATTTGCATTGTTTTGATTTTAAGAGGTAACGTTTTCAGCTTTTGATGGAGCGGTGTTGATTTCCCAACTTCTCCAAATAAGTTGGTTTTGTTTAACTTAGATTTGGGAGATTATGCAGCCTGTGCTATAAGTTCTAATGGATTTGTTTAATTAAGAATAGTGTGATTAGATCTGTAATAAGCTCTATTCTTCTGGGTTAAATTGAGTAAAACAAGTTTCTTTATTTGTTTTGTTTTAAATTGGTTAGATGGGGGACTATTTTGGATTGATCAACGTTTATTTGTTTTATTTACCTACGACTTGGTTTATTTATAAGTTAGAGAGCAGTTGATTTGACTTCCTACTTTATTTGGGTATAACTGGTTCGCTTTTGTCAGTTTTGATTTGTTTGATTTTTGATTGGTTTGCAACGGCTTGGTTCGTTTTGGATCGTCTATAATTGTTTGCACTTGGGTATCGATAGACACAGTTTCAAAGGAGTTGGAAGAATTGTTTTGATTAAGCTTAACTATATTCGATCTCTACCAGATGGTTTGTTCTATGTTGAGTTTGATTCATTTTTATCAAGGTTGGTTTGTTAAAAAGGGAAAAATCTAAAACTGCACGCATCTTATTCCATAAGGGCTGACTCTATTTTAGTTTTTGACTTGATAAATTAGGTCGCTTTGGATAGTATTGGATTATTTGGACTGATTTCAGCAACGATTTTCTTTGATGGCATCATTCTGGGATGCTATCTATAGCATTGGTTGGATTTTTTAAATAAATTGGATAATTTTTCCTATGCTTTTGCTTTATCAGTTACGGAATGATCGCTTCAACTGACATGAAATGGTTGTGTGGGTTCCAATTTGGGTTGGAAAAATGGCTTTTGTTAGAGCTCTGTTCTAACAAACTCTATTCGGCGGATTGTAGTAAAATGCTGAGAGTGATTGTTGTTTGCAGTTTGGCCCTAATATTTAATGATTTATTCATTAGGGTTTTCAAATAATTTTCGGGCGATGAAATTGTTTGTTTTTGAAATTTTGGGCAATGAAATACGAAAACATCTTTTTCTGATCCTTTCAAGATTAAGTTAGTTGGTTTAGCAAAAGAAATTTACATCACCATAGTGGATTAGCTCGTATCGGATTATATAGGTTCCGTTTGGCACTTATAAGTCTGAGTGAGTGGATTTAGCATATTTAGGAGATATAAAGGGTATAAGAGAAAATGGTGCCTTTAGGGGGTAATGAGCTCGGTATTTGTTGGTTGATGTGATTTATGTCAAGTTATATCACTATGTTTGTTTTTACGTTGTTTAAATGCCTTTGTTTGGATAGGTCATTGTTTATTTGCATTGTTTTGATTTTAAGAGGTAACGTTTCAGTTTTTGATGGAGCGGAGTGAAATTTCCCAAATTCTCTAAATAAGTTGGTTTTGTTTAACTTAGATTTGGGAGATTATGCAGCCTGTTCTATAAGTTCTAATGGGTTTGTTTAATTAAGAATAGTGTGATTAGATCTGTAATAAGCTCTCTTCTTCAGGGTTAAATTGAGTAAGACAAGTTTTTCTTTTTTTGTTTAGTTTTAGATTGTTTAGATGGCGGACTGTTTGGAATGATCAACGTTTATTTGTTTTATTGACCTACGACTTGGTCTATTTATAAGTTACAGAGCAGTTGATTTGACTTCCTACTTTATTTGGGTATGCCTAGTTCGCTTCTGTCAGTTTTGATTTGATTGATTTTTGATTGGTTTGCAACGGCTTGGTTCATTTTCGATCGTCTGTAATTGTTTGTACTTGGGTATCGATAGACACAGTTTCATACGAGTTGGAAGAATTGTTTTGATTATGCTTAACTATATTCGGTCTCTACCAGATGGTTTTTTGTATGTTGAGTTTGATTCATTTTTATCAGGGTTGGTTTGTTAAAAAGGGAAAAATCTAAAACTGTACGCATCTTATTTCGTAAGGGAAGACTCTATTTTAGTTCTTGACTTGATAAATTAGGTCGCTTTGGATAGTATTGGATTGTTTGGACTGATTTCAGCAACGATTTTCTTTGATGACATCATTCTGGGATGCTATCTATAGCTTTTGTTGGATTTTTTAAATAAATTGGATAATTTTTCCTATGCTTTTGCTTTATCAGTTACGGAATGATCGCTTCGGTCGACATGAAATGGTTGTGTGGGTTCCAATTTGGGTTGGAAAAATGGCATTTTTTAGAGCTCTATTCTAACAGACTCTATTCGGCGGATTGTTGTAAAATGCTGAGAGTGATTGTTATTTGCAGTTTGGCCCTAATATTTAATGATTTATTCGTTATGGTTTTCGAATAATTTTCGGGTTATGAAATTGTTAGTTTTTTGAAAATTTGGGCAATGAAATACGAAAACATCTATTTCTGATCCTTTCAAGATTAAGTTAGTTGGTTTAGCACAAGAAATTTACATCACCAGAGTGGATTCACTCGTATCAGATTATATAGGTTCTGTTTGGCACTTATAAGTCTGAGTGAGTGGATTTAGCATATTTAGGAGATATAAAGGGTATAAGAGAAAATGGTGCCTTTAGGGGGTAATGAGCTCGGTATTTGTTGGTTGATGTGATTTTTGTCAAGTTATATCACTATGTTTGTTTTTACGTTGTTTAAATGCCTTTGTTTGGATAGGTCATTGTTTATTTGCATTGTTTTGATTTTAAGAGGTAACGTTTCAGCTTTTGATGGAGCGGTGTTGATTTCCCAACTTCTCTAAATAAGTTGGTTTTGTTTAACTTAGATTTGGGAGATTATGCAGCCTGTGCTATAAGTTCTAATGGATTTGTTTAATTAAGAATAGTGTGATTAGATCTGTAATAAGCTCTCTTCTTCAGGGTTAAATTGAGTAAAACAAGTTTCTTTTTTTGTTTTGTTTTAAATTGGTTAGATGGCGGACTATTTTGGAATGATCAACGTTTATTTGTTTTATTTACCTACGACTTGGTCTATTTATAAGTTAGAGAGCAGTTGATTTGACTTCCTACTTTATTTGGGTATAACTGGTTCGCTTTTGTCAGTTTTGATTTGTTTGATTTTTGATTGGTTTGCAACGGCTTGGTTCGTTTTCGATCGTCTATAATTGTTTGCACTTGGGTATCGATAGACACAGTTTCAAACGAGTTGGAAGAATTGTTTTGATTAAGCTTAACTATATTCGATCTCTACCAGATGGTTTGTTCTATGTTGAGTTTGATTCATTTTTATCAGGGTTGGTTTGTTAAAAAGGGAAAAATCTAAAACTGCACGCATCTTATTCCATAAGGGCTGACTCTATTTTAGTTTTTGACTTGATAAATTAGGTCGCTTTGGATAGTATTGGATTATTTGGACTGATTTCAGCAATGATTTTCTTTGATGGCATCATTCTGGGATGCTATCTATAGCTTTGGTTGGATTTTTTAAATAAATTGGATAATTTTTCCTATGCTTTTGCTTTATCAGTTACGGAATGATCGCTTCAACCGACATGAAATGGTTGTGTGGGTTCCAATTTGGGTTGGAAAAATGGCTTTTGTTAGAGCTCTGTTCTAACAAACTCTATTCGGCGGATTGTTGTAAAATGCTGAGAGTGATTGTTGTTTGCAGTTTGGCCCTAATATTTAATGATTTATTCATTATGGTTTTCAAATAATTTTCGGGCTATGAAATTGTTGTTTTTTGAAATTTTGGGCAATGAAATACGAAAACATCTTTTTCTGATCCTTTCAAGATTAAGTTAGTTGGTTTAGCACTAGAAATTTACATCACCATAGTGGATTAACTCGTATCGGATTATATAGGTTCCGTTTGGCACTTATAAGTCTGAGTGAGTGGATTTAGCATATTTAGGAGATATAAAGGGTATAAGAGAAAATGGTGCCTTTAGGGGGTAATGAGCTCGGTATTTGTTGGTTGATGTGATTTATGTCAAGTTATATCACTATGTTTGTTTTTACGTTGTTTAAATGCCTTTGTTTGGATTGGTCATTGTTTATTTGCATTGTTTTGATTTTAAGAGGTAACGTTTCAGTTTTTGATGGAGCGGAGTTGATTTCCCAACTTCTCTAAATAAGTTGGTTTTGTTTAACATAGATTTGGGAGATTATGCAGCCTGTTCTATAAGTTCTAATGGGTTTGTTTAATTAAGAATAGTGTGATTAGATCTGTAATAAGCTCTCTTCTTCAGGGTTAAATTGAGTAAGACAAGTTTTTTTTTTTGTTTAGTTTTAGATTGGTTAGATGGCGGACTGTTTGGAATGATCAACGTTTATTTGTTTTATTGACCTACGACTTGGTCTATTTATAAGTTAGAGAGCAGTTGATTTGACTTCCTACTTTATTTGGGTATGCCTAGTTCGCTTCTGTCAGTTTTGATTTGATTGATTTTTGATTGGTTTGCAACGGCTTGGTTCATTTTCGATCGTCTATAATTGTTTGTACTTGGGTATCGATAGACACAGTTTCAAACGAGTTGGATGAATTGTTTTGATTATGCTTAACTATATTCGATCTCTACCAGATGGTTTGTTGTATGTTGAGTTTGATTCATTTTTATCAGGGTTGGTTTTTTAAAAAGGGAAAAATCTAAAACTGCACGCATCTTATTTCGTAAGGGAAGACTCTATTTTAGTTCTTGACTTGATAAATTAGGTCGCTTTGGATAGTATTGGATTGTTTGGACTGATTTCAGCAACGATTTTCTTTGATGGCATCATTCTGGGATGCTATCTATAGCATTGGTTGGATTTTTTAAATAAATTGGATAATTTTTCCTATGCTTTTGCTTTATCAGTTACGGAATGATCGTTTCAACTGACATGAAATGGTTGTGTGGGTTCCAATTTGGGTTGGAAAAATGGCTTTTGTTAGAGCTCTGTTCTAACAAACTCTATTAGGCGGATTGTAGTAAAATGCTGAGAGTGATTGTTGTTTGTAGTTTGGCCCTAATATTTAATGTTTTATTCATTAGGGTTTTCAAATAATTTTCGGGCGATGAAATTGTTTGTTTTTGATTATTTTGGGCAATGAAATACGAAAACATCTTTTTCTGATCCTTTCAAGATTAAGTTAGTTGGTTTAGCAATAGAAATTTACATCACCATAGTGGATTAGCTTGTATCGGATTATATAGGTTCCGTTTGGCATTTATAAGTCTGAGTGAGTGGATTTAGCATATTTAGGAGATATAAAGGGTATAAGAGAAAATGGTGCCTTTAGGGGGTAATGAGCTCGGTATTTGTTGGTTGATGTGATTTATGTCAAGTTATATCACTATGTTTGTTTTTACGTTGTTTAAATGCCTTTGTTTGGATAGGTCATTGTTTATTTGCATTGTTTTGATTTTAAGAGGTAAAGTTTCAGTTTTTGATGGAGCGGAGTTGATTTCCCAAATTCTCTAAATAAGTTGGTTTTGTTTAACTTAGATTTGGGAGATTATGCAGCCTGTTCTATAAGTTATAATGGGTTTGTTTAATTAAGAATAGTGTGATTAGATTTGTAATAAGCTCTCTTCTTCAGGGTTAAATTGAGTAAGACAAGTTTTTTTTTTTGTTTAGTTTTAGATTGTTTAGTTGGCGGACTGTTTGGAATGATCAACGTTTATTTGTTTTATTGACCTACGACTTGGTCTATTTATAAGTTACAGAGCAGTTGATTTGACTTCCTATTTTATTTGGGTATGCCTAGTTCGCTTCTGTCAGTTTTGATTTGATTGATTTTTGATTGGTTTGCAATGGCTTGGTTCATTTTCGATCGTCTGTAATTGTTTGTACTTGGGTATCGATAGACATAGTTTCATACGAATTGGATGAATTGTTTTGATTATGCTTAACTATATTCGGTCTCTACCAGATGGTTTTTTGTATGTTGAGTTTGATTCATTTTTATCAGGGTTGGTTTTTTAAAAAGGGAATAATCTAAAACAGTACGCATCTTATTTCGTAAGGGAAGACTCTATTTTAGTTCTTGACTTAATAAATTAGGTCGCTTTGGATAGTATTGGATTGTTTGGACTGATTTCAGCAACGATTTTCTTTGATGACATCATTTTGGGATGCTATCTATAGCTTTTGTTGGATTTTTTAAATAAATTGGATAATTTTTCCTATGCTTTTGCTTTATCAGTTACGGAATGATCGCTTCGGTCGACATGAAATGGTTGTGTGGGTTCCAATTTGGGTTGGAAAAGTTGGCATTTTTTAGAGCTCTATTCTAACAGACTCTATTCGGCGGATTGTTGTAAAATGCTGAGAGTGATTGTTATTTGCAGTTTGGCCCTAATATTTAATGATTTATTCGTTATGGTTTTTGAATAATTTTCGGGTTATGAAATTGTTAGTTTTTTGAAAATTTGGGCAATGAAATACGAAAACATCTATTTTTTATCCTTTGAAGATTAAGTTAGTTGGTTTAGCACAAGGAATTTACATCACCAGAGTGGATTCACTCGTATCAGATTATATAGGTTCTGTTTGGCACTTATAAGTCTGAGTGAGTGGATTTAGCATATTTAGGAGATATAAAGGGTATAAGAGAAAATGGTGCCTTTAGGGGGTAATGAGCTCGGTATTTGTTGGTTGATGTGATTTTTGTCAAGTTATATCACTATGTTTGTTTTTACGTTGTTTAAATGCCTTTGTTTGGATTGGTCATTGTTTATTTGCATTGTTTTGATTTTAAGAGGTAACGTTTTCAGCTTTTGATGGAGCGGTGTTGATTTCCCAACTTCTCTAAATAAGTTGGTTTTGTTTAACTTAGATTTGGGAGATTATGCAGCCTGTGCTATAAGTTCTAATGGATTTGTTTAATTAAGAATAGTGTGATTAGATCTGTAATAAGCTCTATTCTTCTGGGTTAAATTGAGTAAAACAAGTTTCTTTATTTGTTTTGTTTTAAATTGGTTAGATGGGGGACTATTTTGGATTGATCAACGTTTATTTGTTTTATTTACCTACGACTTGGTTTATTTATAAGTTAGAGAGCAGTTGATTTGACTTCCTACTTTATTTGGGTATAACTGGTTCGCTTTTGTCAGTTTTGATTTGTTTGATTTTTGATTGGTTTGCAACGGCTTGGTTCGTTTTGGATCGTCTATAATTGTTTGCACTTGGGTATCGATAGACACAGTTTCAAAGGAGTTGGAAGAATTGTTTTGATTAAGCTTAACTATATTCGATCTCTACCAGATGGTTTGTTCTATGTTGAGTTTGATTCATTTTTATCAAGGTTGGTTTGTTAAAAAGGGAAAAATCTAAAACTGCACGCATCTTATTCCATAAGGGCTGACTCTATTTTAGTTTTTGACTTGATAAATTAGGTCGCTTTGGATAGTATTGGATTATTTGGACTGATTTCAGCAATGATTTTCTTTGATGGCATCATTCTGGGATGCTATCTATAGCATTGGTTGGATTTTTTAAATAAATTGGATAATTTTTCCTATGCTTTTGCTTTATCAGTTACGGAATGATCGTTTCAACTGACATGAAATGGTTGTGTGGGTTCCAATTTGGGTTGGAAAAATGGCTTTTGTTAGAGCTCTGTTCTAACAAACTCTATTAGGCGGATTGTAGTAAAATGCTGAGAGTGATTGTTGTTTGTAGTTTGGCCCTAATATTTAATGTTTTATTCATTAGGGTTTTCAAATAATTTTCGGGCGATGAAATTGTTTGTTTTTGATTATTTTGGGCAATGAAATACGAAAACATCTTTTTCTGATCCTTTCAAGATTAAGTTAGTTGGTTTAGCAATAGAAATTTACATCACCATAGTGGATTAGCTTGTATCGGATTATATAGGTTCCGTTTGGCATTTATAAGTCTGAGTGAGTGGATTTAGCATATTTAGGAGATATAAAGGGTATAAGAGAAAATGGTGCCTTTAGGGGGTAATGAGCTCGGTATTTGTTGGTTGATGTGATTTATGTCAAGTTATATCACTATGTTTGTTTTTACGTTGTTTAAATGCCTTTGTTTGGATAGGTCATTGTTTATTTGCATTGTTTTGATTTTAAGAGGTAAAGTTTCAGTTTTTGATGGAGCGGAGTTGATTTCCCAAATTCTCTAAATAAGTTGGTTTTGTTTAACTTAGATTTGGGAGATTATTCAGCCTGTTCTATAAGTTATAATGGGTTTGTTTAATTAAGAATAGTGTGATTAGATTTGTAATAAGCTCTCTTCTTCAGGGTTAAATTGAGTAAGACAAGTTTTTTTTTTTGTTTAGTTTTAGATTGTTTAGTTGGCGGACTGTTTGGAATGATCAACGTTTATTTGTTTTATTGACCTACGACTTGGTCTATTTATAAGTTAGAGAGCAGTTGATTTGACTTCCTATTTTATTTGGGTATGCCTAGTTCGATTCTGTCAGTTTTGATTTGATTGATTTTTGATTGGTTTGCAATGGCTTGGTTCATTTTCGATCGTCTGTAATTGTTTGTACTTGGGTATCGATAGACATAGTTTCATACGAATTGGATGAATTGTTTTGATTATGCTTAACTATATTCGGTCTCTACCAGATGGTTTTTTGTATGTTGAGTTTGATTCATTTTTATCAGGGTTGGTTTTTTAAAAAGGGAATAATCTAAAACAGTACGCATCTTATTTCGTAAGGGAAGACTCTATTTTAGTTCTTGACTTGATAAATTAGGTCGCTTTGGATAGTATTGGATTGTTTGGACTGATTTCAGCAACGATTTTCTTTGATGACATCATTTTGGGATGCTATCTATAGCTTTTGTTGGATTTTTTAAATAAATTGGATAATTTTTCCTATGCTTTTGCTTTATCAGTTACGGAATGATCGCTTCGGTCGACATGAAATGGTTGTGTGGGTTCCAATTTGGGTTGGAAAAGATGGCATTTTTTAGAGCTCTATTCTAACAGACTCTATTCGGCGGATTGTTGTAAAATGCTGAGAGTGATTGTTATTTGCAGTTTGGCCCTAATATTTAATGATTTATTCGTTATGGTTTTTGAATAATTTTCGGGTTATGAAATTGTTAGTTTTTTGAAAATTTGGGCAATGAAATACGAAAACATCTATTTTTTATCCTTTGAAGATTAAGTTAGTTGGTTTAACACAAGGAATTTACATCACCAGAGTGGATTCACTCGTATCAGATTATATAGGTTCTGTTTGGCACTTATAAGTCTGAGTGAGTGGATTTAGCATATTTAGGAGATATAAAGGGTATAAGAGAAAATGGTGCCTTTAGGGGGTAATGAGCTCGGTATTTGTTGGTTGATGTGATTTTTGTCAAGTTATATCACTATGTTTGTTTTTACGTTGTTTAAATGCCTTTGTTTGGATTGGTCATTGTTTATTTGCATTGTTTTGATTTTAAGAGGTAACGTTTTCAGCTTTTGATGGAGCGGTGTTGATTTCCCAACTTCTCCAAATAAGTTGGTTTTGTTTAACTTAGATTTGGGAGATTATGCAGCCTGTGCTATAAGTTCTAATGGATTTGTTTAATTAAGAATAGTGTGATTAGATCTGTAATAAGCTCTATTCTTCTGGGTTAAATTGAGTAAAACAAGTTTCTTTATTTGTTTTGTTTTAAATTGGTTAGATGGGGGACTATTTGGATTGATCAACGTTTATTTGTTTTATTTACCTACGACTTGGTTTATTTATAAGTTAGAGAGCAGTTGATTTGACTTCCTACTTTATTTGGGTATAACTGGTTCGCTTTTGTCAGTTTTGATTTGTTTGATTTTTGATTGGTTTGCAACGGCTTGGTTCGTTTTGGATCGTCTATAATTGTTTGCACTTGGGTATCGATAGACACAGTTTCAAAGGAGTTGGAAGAATTGTTTTGATTAAGCTTAACTATATTCGATCTCTACCAGATGGTTTGTTCTATGTTGAGTTTGATTCATTTTTATCAAGGTTGGTTTGTTAAAAAGGGAAAAATCTAAAACTGCACGCATCTTATTCCATAAGGGCTGACTCTATTTTAGTTTTTGACTTGATAAATTAGGTCGCTTTGGATAGTATTGGATTGTTTGGACTGATTTCAGCAACGATTTTCTTTGATGGCATCATTTTGGGATGCTATCTATAGCTTTTGTTGGATTTTTTAAATAAATTGGATAATTTTTCCTATGCTTTTGCTTTATCAGTTACGGAATGATCGCTTCAGCCGACATGAAATGGTTGTGTGGGTTCCAATTTGGGTTGGAAAAATGGCATTTTTTAGAGCTCTATTCTAACAAACTCTATTAGGCGGATTGTAGTAAAATGCTGAGAGTGATTGTTGTTTGCAGTTTGGCCCTAATATTTAATGATTTATTCGTTATGGTTTTTAAATAATTTTCGGGTGATGAAATTGTTAGTTTTTTGAAAATTTGGGCAATGAAATACGAAAACATCTATTTCTGATCCTTTGAAGATTAAGTTAGTTGGTTTAGCAAAAGAAATTTACATCACCATAGTGGATTCACTCGTATCGGATTATATAGGTTCCGTTTGGCACTTATAAGTCTGAGTGAGTGGATTTAGCATATTTAGGAGATATAAAGGGTATAAGAGAAAATGGTGCCTTTAGGGGGTAATGAGCTCGGTATTTGTTGGTTGATGTGATTTTTGTCAAGTTATATCACTATGTTTGTTTTTACGTTGTTTAAATGCCTTTGTTTGGATTGGTCATTGTTTATTTGCATTGTTTTGATTTTAAGAGGTAACGTTTCAGCTTTTGATGGAGCGGAGTTGATTTCCCAACTTCTCTAAATAAGTTGGTTTTGTTTAACTTAGATTTGGGAGATTATGCAGCCTGTGCTATAAGTTCTAATGGATTTGTTTAATTAAGAATAGTGTGATTAGATCTGTAATAAGCTCTCTTCTTCTGGGTTAAATTGAGTAAAACAAGTTTCTTTTTTTGTTTTGTTTTAAATTGGTTAGATGGCGGACTATTTGGAATGATCAACGTTTATTTGTTTTATTGACCTACGACTTGGTCTATTTATAAGTTAGAGAGCAGTTGATTTGACTTCCTACTTTATTTGGGTATAACTGGTTCGCTTCTGTCAGTTTTGATTTGATTGATTTTTGATTGGTTTGCAACGGCTTGGTTCGTTTTCGATCGTCTATAATTGTTTGCACTTGGGTATCGATAGACACAGTTTCATACGAGTTGGAAGAATTGTTTTGATTAAGCTTAACTATATTCGATCTCTACCAGATGGTTTGTTCTATGTTGAGTTTGATTCATTTTTATCAAGGTTGGTTTGTTAAAAAGGGAAAAATCTAAAACAGCACGCTTCTTATTTCATAAGGGCAGACTCTATTTTAGTTCTTGACTTGATAAATTAGGTCGCTTTGGATAGTATTGGATTGTTTGGACTGATTTCAGCAACGATTTTCTTTGATGACATCATTCTGGGATGCTATCTATAGCATTGGTTGGATTTTTTAAATAAATTGGATAATTTTTCCTATGCTTTTGCTTTATCAGTTACGGAATGATCGCTTCAGCCGACATGAAATGGTTGTGTGGGTTCCAATTTGGGTTGGAAAAATGGCTTTTTTTAGAGCTCTGTTCTAACAAACTCTATTCGGCGGATTGTTGTAAAATGCTGAGAGTGATTGTTGTTTGCAGTTTGGCCCTAATATTTAATGATTTATTCGTTAGGGTTTTCAAATAATTTTCGGGCTATGAAATTGTTTGTTTTTTGAAATTTTGGGCAATGAAATACGAAAACATCTTTTTCTGATCCTTTCAAGATTAAGTTAGTTGGTTTAGCAAAAGAAATTTACATCACCATAGTGGATTCACTCGTATCGGATTATATAGGTTCCGTTTGGCACTTATAAGTCTGAGTGAGTGGATTTAGCATATTTAGGAGATATAAAGGGTATAAGAGAAAATGGTGCCTTTAGGGGGTAATGAGCTCGGTATTTGTTGGTTGATGTGATTTTTGTCAAGTTATATCACTATGTTTGTTTTTACGTTGTTTAAATGCCTTTGTTTGGATAGGTCATTGTTTATTTGCATTGTTTTGATTTTAAGAGGTAACGTTTCAGTTTTTGATGGAGCGGTGTTGATTTCCCAACTTCTCCAAATAAGTTGGTTTTGTTTAACTTAGATTTGGGAGATTATGCAGCCTGTTCTATAAGTTCTAATGGGTTTGTTTAATTAAGAATAGTGTGATTAGATCTGTAATAAGCTCTCTTCTTCAGGGTTAAATTGAGTAAGACAAGTTTTTTTTTTTTGTTTAGTTTTAGATTGTTTAGATGGCGGACTGTTTGGAATGATCAACGTTTATTTGTTTTATTGACCTACGACTTGGTCTATTTATAAGTTAGAGAGCAGTTGATTTGACTTCCTACTTTATTTGGGTATGACTAGTTCGCTTCTGTCAGTTTTGATTTGATTGATTTTTGATTGGTTTGCAACGGCTTGGTTCATTTTCGATCGTCTGTAATTGTTTGCACTTGGGTATCGATAGACACAGTTTCAAACGAATTGGAAGAATTGTTTTGATTAAGCTTAACTATATTCGATCTCTACCAGATGGTTTGTTCTATGTTGAGTTTGATTCATTTTTATCAGGGTTGGTTTGTTAAAAAGGGAAAAATCTAAAACTGCACGCATCTTATTTCGTAAGGGAAGACTCTATTTTAGTTCTTGACTTGATAAATTAGGTCGCTTTGGATAGTATTGGATTGTTTGGACTGATTTCAGCAACGATTTTCTTTGATGACATCATTTTGGGATGCTATCTATAGCTTTTGTTGGATTTTTTAAATAAATTGGATAATTTTTCCTATGCTTTTGCTTTATCAGTTACGGAATGATCGCTTCGGTCGACATGAAATGGTTGTGTGGGTTCCAATTTGGGTTGGAAAAGATGGCTTTTTTTAGAGCTCTATTCTAACAGACTCTATTCGGCGGATTGTTGTAAAATGCTGAGAGTGATTGTTATTTGCAGTTTGGCCCTAATATTTAATGATTTATTCGTTATGGTTTTTGAATAATTTTCGGGTTATGAAATTGTTAGTTTTTTGAAAATTTGGGCAATGAAATACGAAAACATCTATTTTTTATCCTTTGAAGATTAAGTTAGTTGGTTTAGCACAAGGAATTTACATCACCAGAGTGGATTCACTCGTATCAGATTATATAGGTTCTGTTTGGCACTTATAAGTCTGAGTGAGTGGATTTAGCATATTTAGGAGATATAAAGGGTATAAGAGAAAATGGTGCCTTTAGGGGGTAATGAGCTCGGTATTTGTTGGTTGATGTGATTTTTGTCAAGTTATATCACTATGTTTGTTTTTACGTTGTTTAAATGCCTTTGTTTGGATTGGTCATTGTTTATTTGCATTGTTTTGATTTTAAGAGGTAACGTTTTCAGCTTTTGATGGAGCGGTGTTGATTTCCCAACTTCTCTAAATAAGTTGGTTTTGTTTAACTTAGATTTGGGAGATTATGCAGCCTGTGCTATAAGTTCTAATGGATTTGTTTAATTAAGAATAGTGTGATTAGATCTGTAATAAGCTCTATTCTTCTGGGTTAAATTGAGTAAAACAAGTTTCTTTTTTTGTTTTGTTTTAAATTGGTTAGATGGGGGACTATTTGGATTGATCAACGTTTATTTGTTTTATTTACCTACGACTTGGTTTATTTATAAGTTAGAGAGCAGTTGATTTGACTTCCTACTTTATTTGGGTATAACTGGTTCGCTTTTGTCAGTTTTGATTTGTTTGATTTTTGATTGGTTTGCAACGGCTTGGTTCGTTTTGGATCGTCTATAATTGTTTGCACTTGGGTATCGATAGACACAGTTTCAAAGGAGTTGGAAGAATTGTTTTGATTAAGCTTAACTATATTCGATCTCTACCAGATGGTTTGTTCTATGTTGAGTTTGATTCATTTTTATCAAGGTTGGTTTGTTAAAAAGGGAAAAATCTAAAACTGCACGCTTCTTATTTCATAAGGGCTGACTCTATTTTAGTTTTTGACTTGATAAATTAGGTCGCTTTGGATAGTATTGGATTATTTGGACTGATTTCAGCAATGATTTTCTTTGATGGCATCATTCTGGGATGCTATCTATAGCATTGGTTGGATTTTTTAAATAAATTGGATAATTTTTCCTATGCTTTTGCTTTATCAGTTACGGAATGATCGTTTCAACTGACATGAAATGGTTGTGTGGGTTCCAATTTGGGTTGGAAAAATGGCTTTTGTTAGAGCTCTGTTCTAACAAACTCTATTAGGCGGATTGTAGTAAAATGCTGAGAGTGATTGTTGTTTGTAGTTTGGCCCTAATATTTAATGTTTTATTCATTAGGGTTTTCAAATAATTTTCGGGCGATGAAATTGTTTGTTTTTTATTATTTTGGGCAATGAAATACGAAAACATCTTTTTCTGATCCTTTCAAGATTAAGTTAGTTGGTTTAGCAATAGAAATTTACATCACCATAGTGGATTAGCTTGTATCGGATTATATAGGTTCCGTTTGGCATTTATAAGTCTGAGTGAGTGGATTTAGCATATTTAGGAGATATAAAGGGTATAAGAGAAAATGGTGCCTTTAGGGGGTAATGAGCTCGGTATTTGTTGGTTGATGTGATTTATGTCAAGTTATATCACTATGTTTGTTTTTACGTTGTTTAAATGCCTTTGTTTGGATAGGTCATTGTTTATTTGCATTGTTTTGATTTTAAGAGGTAAAGTTTCAGTTTTTGATGGAGCGGAGTTGATTTCCCAAATTCTCTAAATAAGTTGGTTTTGTTTAACTTAGATTTGGGAGATTATGCAGCCTGTTCTATAAGTTATAATGGGTTTGTTTAATTAAGAATAGTGTGATTAGATTTGTAATAAGCTCTCTTCTTCAGGGTTAAATTGAATAAGACAAGTTTTTTTTTTTGTTTAGTTTTAGATTGTTTAGTTGGCGGACTGTTTGGAATGATCAACGTTTATTTGTTTTATTGACCTACGACTTGGTCTATTTATAAGTTAGAGAGCAGTTGATTTGACTTCCTATTTTATTTGGGTATGCCTAGTTCGCTTCTGTCAGTTTTGATTTGATTGATTTTTGATTGGTTTGCAATGGCTTGGTTCATTTTCGATCGTCTGTAATTGTTTGTACTTGGGTATCGATAGACATAGTTTCATACGAATTGGATGAATTGTTTTGATTATGCTTAACTATATTCGGTCTCTACCAGATGGTTTTTTGTATGTTGAGTTTGATTCATTTTTATCAGGGTTGGTTTTTTAAAAAGGGAATAATCTAAAACTGTACGCATCTTATTTCGTAAGGGAAGACTCTATTTTAGTTCTTGACTTGATAAATTAGGTCGCTTTGGATAGTATTGGATTGTTTGGACTGATTTCAGCAACGATTTTCTTTGATGACATCATTTTGGGATGCTATCTATAGCTTTTGTTGGATTTTTTAAATAAATTGGATAATTTTTCCTATGCTTTTGCTTTATCAGTTACGGAATGATCGCTTCGGTCGACATGAAATGGTTGTGTGGGTTCCAATTTGGGTTGGAAAAGATGGCTTTTTTTAGAGCTCTATTCTAACAGACTCTATTCGGCGGATTGTTGTAAAATGCTGAGAGTGATTGTTATTTGCAGTTTGGCCCTAATATTTAATGATTTATTCGTTATGGTTTTTGAATTATTTTCGGGTTATGAAATTGTTAGTTTTTTGAAAATTTGGGCAATGAAATACGAAAACATCTATTTTTTATCCTTTGAAGATTAAGTTAGTTGGTTTAACACAAGGAATTTACATCACCAGAGTGGATTCACTCGTATCAGATTATATAGGTTCTGTTTGGCACTTATAAGTCTGAGTGAGTGGATTTAGCATATTTAGGAGATATAAAGGGTATAAGAGAAAATGGTGCCTTTAGGGGGTAATGAGCTCGGTATTTGTTGGTTGATGTGATTTTTGTCAAGTTATATCACTATGTTTGTTTTTACGTTGTTTAAATGCCTTTGTTTGGATTGGTCATTGTTTATTTGCATTGTTTTGATTTTAAGAGGTAACGTTTTCAGCTTTTGATGGAGCGGTGTTGATTTCCCAACTTCTCTAAATAAGTTGGTTTTGTTTAACATAGATTTGGGAGATTATGCAGCCTGTGCTATAAGTTCTAATGGATTTGTTTAATTAAGAATAGTGTGATTAGATCTGTAATAAGCTCTATTCTTCTGGGTTAAATTGAGTAAAACAAGTTTCTTTTTTTGTTTTGTTTTAAATTGGTTAGATGGGGGACTATTTGGATTGATCAACGTTTATTTGTTTTATTTACCTACGACTTGGTTTATTTATAAGTTAGAGAGCAGTTGATTTGACTTCCTACTTTATTTGGGTATAACTGGTTCGCTTTTGTCAGTTTTGATTTGTTTGATTTTTGATTGGTTTGCAACGGCTTGGTTCGTTTTGGATCGTCTATAATTGTTTGCACTTGGGTATCGATAGACACAGTTTCAAAGGAGTTGGAAGAATTGTTTTGATTAAGCTTAACTATATTCGATCTCTACCAGATGGTTTGTTCTATGTTGAGTTTGATTCATTTTTATCAAGGTTGGTTTGTTAAAAAGGGAAAAATCTAAAACTGCACGCATCTTATTTCATAAGGGCTGACTCTATTTTAGTTTTTGACTTGATAAATTAGGTCGCTTTGGATAGTATTGGATTATTTGGACTGATTTCAGCAATGATTTTCTTTGATGGCATCATTCTGGGATGCTATCTATAGCATTGGTTGGATTTTTTAAATAAATTGGATAATTTTTCCTATGCTTTTGCTTTATCAGTTACGGAATGATCGTTTCAACTGACATGAAATGGTTGTGTGGGTTCCAATTTGGGTTGGAAAAATGGCTTTTGTTAGAGCTCTGTTCTAACAAACTCTATTAGGCGGATTGTAGTAAAATGCTGAGAGTGATTGTTGTTTGTAGTTTGGCCCTAATATTTAATGTTTTATTCATTAGGGTTTTCAAATAATTTTCGGGCGATGAAATTGTTTGTTTTTGATTATTTTGGGCAATGAAATACGAAAACATCTTTTTCTGATCCTTTCAAGATTAAGTTAGTTGGTTTAGCAATAGAAATTTACATCACCATAGTGGATTAGCTTGTATCGGATTATATAGGTTCCGTTTGGCATTTATAAGTCTGAGTGAGTGGATTTAGCATATTTAGGAGATATAAAGGGTATAAGAGAAAATGGTGCCTTTAGGGGGTAATGAGCTCGGTATTTGTTGGTTGATGTGATTTATGTCAAGTTATATCACTATGTTTGTTTTTACGTTGTTTAAATGCCTTTGTTTGGATAGGTCATTGTTTATTTGCATTGTTTTGATTTTAAGAGGTAAAGTTTCAGTTTTTGATGGAGCGGAGTTGATTTCCCAAATTCTCTAAATAAGTTGGTTTTGTTTAACTTAGATTTGGGAGATTATGCAGCCTGTTCTATAAGTTATAATGGGTTTGTTTAATTAAGAATAGTGTGATTAGATTTGTAATAAGCTCTCTTCTTCAGGGTTAAATTGAGTAAGACAAGTTTTTTTTTTTATTTAGTTTTAGATTGTTTAGTTGGCGGACTGTTTGGAATGATCAACGTTTATTTGTTTTATTGACCTACGACTTGGTCTATTTATAAGTTAGAGAGCAATTGATTTGACTTCCTATTTTATTTGGGTATGCCTAGTTCTTTTCTGTCAGTTTTGATTTGATTGATTTTTGATTGGTTTGCAATGGCTTGGTTCGTTTTCGATCGTCTGTAATTGTTTGTACTTGGGTATCGATAGACATAGTTTCATACGAATTGGATGAATTGTTTTGATTATGCTTAACTATATTCGGTCTCTACCAGATGGTTTTTTGTATGTTGAGTTTGATTCATTTTTATCAGGGTTTAACACTACTAGATTAATTTGAGACTTTATCAAAACCCAAAATTTCTACTTTTGATGGAACCCATACAACAAATGAGATCATTGAGATCAACATCAAACATCCCATTAGACATGACCCCTAGACTTAAGAAACTACAGGTTAATTGCATGATGCATTTTATGACTAAACTACAAAAATCCACAGTTCATCAAAATAACCTCCTCTCTGATGGTTTCTGTCTATGTGATGTTCAATCAACAAATGCTTTCTCAAATCTGAATCATTCACCTAACTTCTTATCTTAATCCTTGCACACATGCCAAATTTCAACTCAAGATTCCCTTATGTAACCATTCAATTAATAAAGATTCCAATATAATGGTTACGATTAAATTACATAAGAAAATGTAGCCCCAAACAACCAAGCAATTCTCATTAAGTCTAAAACCCATTCTTGTCTAGATCCCCAAATTCCTTCCAAAACGAGAAAGATTTCAACTCAACCCTTCTCACTAGTTGACAAACCATAATCTAAAACCTTAATATGAACCAAATCCTTCAATCCACATCTCTAACCATATATCCGTCCTTTCCATTAGATTTTGGATGTTAAGAATTCCTACCCACCAAATTTCATAAAAAAATTCCATCTTTTGACCCTTCATCAACCTAATATTTCAATTTAGCAAATCTCATTGAATATAGTGTAACAACCATAGATCCCTATCATCCAAGTCTTATTTGACCAAACAGAACTTACCACTGCTTTTAAAACTAAAACAACCCCAACACATCAAAAGATCCATCAGCTTATGAGCCATAAGCCAAAACCTTGATTTGAACCAAATCCTTTAATCCACATCTCCAATCAAAGATCCATCACTTTCATCATATTTAAGATGTACAAAAATGTTCACCCACCAAATTTCATATTAAAATTCCCCTGTTTAATCTACCATCAAGTTAATATAATATTTCAACAAATCTCGTTGATTGGAGCATGCAGCCGTCGATCTCCATCATCCCAACATTATTTGACCAATCAAACTTTACCATAATATTCAAAAACCCAAAAAACCCCTAGTACTTCAAATTTAATAGCCTAATTCATCCATTTAACCGTTAAACTAAATAGATTCCATTTTAGGTAATTTTTATTAATTACCTAAAATAATTAAATGGTCATTAAATCAAATTCGAATATTAATTTTCAATATCTATCGTATATCAAATCAAATTCAAATATCAAATTTTCTAATCTTGTTCAAATTCGGATATTTCTTTATTCATTTCGAATTTGATCTATTTACACCCCTAACTCTCACCCAATCACAAAGCGTAAGCTTTAAGAGAGTTTTTTCATGAAAATGGCCAAAGATTTTGTTAGAAAAAGGTGCTTAATCAAGCTTTCCTCTTTGGTGAAATGATTCTCCTTGATTTGGGGTTGATTTTCATATGTTTTGTACATCCATTGAGGTTTTGGGGCATGTATATCATTGTCGTTTTGTATTTAATGCAGTTAGCAGCATAAAATGTAAATTTGACACTTTAACAATAACATTTTTGCCTTTTCTTATCTTTAAGTGGAGGTATCTTTGGGTTTTTGAGTTTTTTAAGCCTAATTGGCTTAATTTTATTAGTCCAACTGTTTTAATAAGTCAATTAATGGGCTGATATCAACCTCAAACCTCTTGAGTTCTTAGGTTGGGACAACAGATATATTGATTTAATCTAATACATTAAAATGGAATATGATGGTGCACAATCCGGCCGGTCCTAGCTGTCAACAACCTTGCCTCTGACTGGAGCGACGGGGAGCTTGAAATGGAGAAGATGAGGGAACTCTGGGGGGAACCCGGTGAGATTGCTCCGAAGCTCAAGTTAGTATTCTCTCAAAGGCAAGATAAAACCAGATGGCGCAAAGTTTACATACCTTGTTGTTGGGGGTAGGGGGCTTTTATAACCACTTCGCGCACTCACTCCGAGGCTTCTGTTAGGTCGGGTATGATTACTTCTGCGCTTCTGCCAGTTCGGGTGTCATCCCTTCTGCTGGGACAGAACCGCCACTGCTCCTTGTCGGAGCTATCTCTGTAACTGGAGATGGCAGTGGCAGGTGGCAGTAGCAGGTGGCCATTTGGAGGGTGGCTATCAATTGTCAGATCCCAAGTTAGTTAGGCATGCAGCCCTGGATACAAACTTCCTCGATGTCAGGCATGGTACGGTTGTTCAGTTCGGATAGAGGTGTGTCCCGAACTGCCATGGGGTAGGCCAGTTCGGGTTACTGCCCTTTGTGTTTGGCTCGGGGCCTAAGGGAGAGTTCGGGCTCCTTGTAGGGAGTTCGGGCTCTTAGTAGGGAGTTCGGGCTCCTAGTAGGGAGTTCGGGCTTCTAGTAGGGAGTTCGGACCGCTGGTTCCTCCCTATGGTGCTCGTGCCTTGGGCGCACTATTGCACCGAGCTGTTGCCTTTGCCACGTATTGCATAATTACGAGGTCGGACCAAATCTTCCTTCATCAATCGCCCCCCACTCCTCATGCTAAGGGTCTTACCCTAGCGTGGGGAGTTCGCGAGGTGGTAGGTGGATTTGTCTCGTACTTCAAATTATGATAGCGCGAGGTGCGTTGTCAGGGTTCTTTGGGTTTCTCAAGCGCCCAAAAGGCTGGAGACACGCCTACCTGCTTACAAATGCTGACAGACGTGGCGGCGTGCACTTATTTCAAATTTCAAAAAAGCGCGCCGCTGGGGGACATGACAACGGGTCTTTTCAAAATTGAAAAGACATGACAACGGGTCATTTGAAAGGCGAGGAGACGTGCGCAGGCATTCTGCCAGTTTCAAAAAGATGTGCGTGGTCATCTTGTCAGTTTCAGAAAGACGTGCGCCAGCATTTTGTCAGTTTCAGAAAGACGTGCGCCAATCACGTCTCGGTCTCAGGGGACGTGCGGTCAGCGCGAATGCGGGTCATCAGATTGGCTCTGATCTGCACTGTTGGTTCTCGGTTACTGTGCGTATAAATAGTGGGGGACCCCAGTCGCTTTGTCACTTCTGCGTTTTGCTTCTTGAGCTCGTGTCCAAATTTCAGCTCGCGTCCAGGCTTTTAGTTCGGCTTCAAGGCTTTTTGCTTGTTCCAGTTTTCGAAGTCTGTTCAAACCTTTTTTCGGGTGAGTACTTTTTGGAATCCACCTTTTCTCCTTGATGTATAGCTTGGATAGCTCAGATGGTTCTTCAAGTGGGTCTGATGCAGGTTCTACGAACAGAGTTGCATCCCCCGATGGCCTTAGCAAACCTGAGGTAGAACTTGAGGAAGAGTTTGATCCCATAGGCCTAGCCGCTTCGGGCAATTTGGTGTCTACCTCTCATCGAGGTTGGATGTTAGACAGGTTTGGTCCTTTGACCATGATGCCAGAGCGGCTCCAATCCCTTATTACCTATTACAACTTGCCTGGGGGGTATGCCTATTTCATTCCTTCGGGTAGCTTTCCTTGGGAACACGGTCCTGAGGAGATCGTGATATTCCAGGAGCAGCTCGCTGTGGGCTGCGACTGCCTTTCCACCCCCTTCTCGTCGAGGTCATGAATCACTTCGGCGTTACTGTCGGTTAGCTTTACCCGAACTCCATTCATAACTTGGTGGGGACAATCTCCCTATTTTGCGAACATGCCTTTCCTTTAGACTTGGAGATATTTTCTTCTATCTTAATGCTTAAGAAACAAGCGGGTCCCCTTCCCGGGCGTAGGCGGGCGTATTACCTGTCTCTTCGCCCGGGTTTTAAGCTCTTGCACGAACTTCCCAACAAGGTCCCAGCATGGAAGCGAGACTACTTCGGGGTGCGAAGTGTACTAGGGTGGCCTTTTCAGACCGGGTGGGGGATGGCCGCCCCTAACTTTGGTGTTACGCTTGATAAAGAGACGGTGAAGGGCCTCCGGCAATGGGCACGGCTAGGGCTAAAATGCCATCAGTACCTGACGGAGGCCAAGCTCATTGCGGCTGGCCTGAGTTTGGGTAGGTTCCTTGCTCATAGGTTTCTTGTTTTGCTTTGTTCTTTCATTTTTTCTGATGCCGAACTCTTTTTTCCAGGTGTGATGGACTCAGAAATGACTCGCGGTGGGCACCTGTTCCAAGGCATGAAGAGGAGGAAGTGAGTCACCAAGTGAACTCGTGCCGAGCTGCCCTAGGATGCGGAGCCTCAGGTAACAGACTACCTGTCAGAGGATCCACCCAGGGAGCCCGAGGTGGCTCCTCCAATGCAAGAAGCGGCAGGGGCCCCTTATGTTGAAACTACTCACATGGGAGCTCCCGCCTACTCTAGTGCTCCCGCCTGCTCTGGGTCCGCTTATACGCGAGCTGGGCCCTCAGGCTCGGAAGCCCAAGGGAAATTCAAGAGTGTGCTGTCGCCGAACTATGCTCTTCAGAAGAGTAGAGAGGCCACCTTCCCCGAGGAGATCGCGGTGTGGACCGATCTTCCTTTGAACCAGGTCGCCTATCGTGCTGCCACTCATGCTATGGTGGTGAGTCAGATTTCTTGTCGGGCTTCTTTGTTTTTATCCCTCTTGCTGTCGTTCTCTTAATCATTTGTTCTTTCCTTTTGGTAGGTGAACTCTTCTATTCATGCCTTGGCGGCCCAGGTGGAGAGGAGGTCGAGGCAGGCACGAGCTGCCGAAGAGGCTTTTCGTGCCGTCGAGGTGACTACCCAAGCTGCTAAGGCAGCTACTCATGCTGCTGAGGAGGCTGCTCGCACTGCTATGGCTAGGCAGATGAGGTCTCAGAGGGATGTTGAGGCCATGGGGGTGGTTGTGAAGCACATGGCAGACCTGACGCTGGATCTGCAACATCGGGTTGAATACCTTCAGGAGGACATTAGGGAGAGGACGCTGATCTTTTCTCAAGGCATCGAAGATGCCAAGAAGAAGGTCGTTGATGAGTACATCGCCTCGCCATGCTTTGATGACCTGATGGTGGACTTGTACAGAAGGGGATTTAAACTAAGCCGATGGATGATCCGGAACACATACCCCAAGCTCGATATCAGTGCCATATACACTTCGCGCATAACTCAGGAGATGGCCAACACTGCTGATGGTGAGCCAAATTCCGAGGGCGAGGCAGGACCTTCGGGTGTCGTTGAAGTGCCTTCTGATGATGAAGTAGCTCCGAGCCTGTGAAAATGCAAAATTTTTTTTTATCAAATGTATGCTTCCTTATCTTGTAATGGAATGGCTTTTCTTTTGGTTAAGTGTTGGTTGTTCTTTCTCCCGAACTGACCATATTTGCCGAATTGACCATATGCCCGATCTGTTTCTTGCCCGGGTTACTGCACTCACGTGACCTGTTTTGATGTTTAATACTTCTCCACTTCGCTTGAGTCTTTGGCTGACTTTTCTTTTCTTACCTATGCCGAGGTTCCTTCGTTAGCTCGGCATCTTGGCCCTTAGGCTCTGGTAGCGATTTTGTCCACTTCGCTTGGCGGTCTATAGGTAGTATCGTCTTAAGTTGATGATGTTCCATGCTCGGGGTACTTGTTTGCCCTCTAAGGTTTTGAGCTCGTATGCCCCCTCGAGCGCTCTCTTTACTCTGTAGGGCCCTTCCCAATTTGGTCCAAGTTTGCCCACGCCAGGTTCGGGCACCATAGTCTTATGGAGAGAACCAGGTTGTCGACTTGAAAGCTTCGCTTCTTTACTCTGGCATTGTAGTACCGAGCTACTTTCTGCTGGTAGGCCACTATCCGGATGTGCGCGAGGTCTCTTACCTCATTCAGTAGGTCAAGGTTGGTACGTAACTCGTCTCCGTTTGTCTGATCGTCATATGCTTCTAGTCGTAGTGTAGGCATTTCGATTTCCGCTAGGATTACCGCTTAAGTGCCGTAGGTGAGGTTAAAGGGGGTCTCTCCCGTGGTGGTTTTTTTTGTAGTTCGGTGAGCCCATAGAGCACTTGGTAGCTCATCCGCCCACAACCCTTTAGCTCGGTCTAGTCATGCTTTCATTCCGCGGAGGATGGCTCTGTTCATTATTTCTGTCTAACCGTTTGCCTACGGGTGTGCAACCGATGTGAAGTCCTGATGAATTCCCATATTTTGGCACCATTCTTGGAACTTGATATCCTCGAACTGTTTTCCGTTGTCAGAGATCAATACCCGAGGTAGCCTGAAACAACATACTATGCTCTTCCAAAAGAAGTTCTGTATGTTTTGGGCTGTAACTGTTGCCAGAGGTTCAACTTCTATCCATTTTGTGAAGTAATCTACTGCCACCACTAGGAACTTTCTCCCACCTGTTGCTAGCGCGAATGGCCCCAGGAGTTCAATGCCCCATTGCGCAAAGGGCCATGGGCTAGTGAGGTATTTGAGGTCGGAAGTAGGCTAATGGTGGATATTGGCGTGGTTCTGACACTTGTCGCATTTTCTGATGAGCTCAACGGCTTCTACCTTCATCGGCGGCCAATAGTATCCTTGTCGAAGTGCCTTTTGGGCGAGGGCTCTGCCCCCTAGGTGTCCACCGCACAGTCCTTCATGAGTGTCACAGAATACGAACTCGGCTTCGGTGGGTCGCAAGCAATGTAGGTAGGGGAGCGTGTAGGACCATCGACACAACCATTCGTCTATTATGACGTATTTGGCTGCCTGGCACTGCACCCTCTTGGTTGCATTGCGGTCCGCAGGGAGGGTTCCATCTAGCAAGAAGCTCGCAAGTGGGCCAATCCAGCTCAGCTCTGCTTCAAGGATGGGAGCGACCTCCTCTACCCCACCGAGAATGCTAGGCCACAAGGTAAGTCCTCTATATACACAGTTCTCATGGTGTTGTAACTCGTGCTGGCTAACCGTGACAAGGCATCAGCCTCAGTGTTCTCTGACCTCGGGATTTGCCAGATGAAGTGTGACTGGAAGTTGAGCAGAGTCTCCTTTACTTTTGCCAAGTATGCGATCATAGTGAGCTCACGTGCTTCGTATTCGCCTGTAACCTGGTTTACCACAAGCTGGGAATCGCTGCAAATAACTATGTGCTTTGCTCTTACCTTTTGCGCTAGGTTCAGCCTGGCTATCAGTGCCTCGTACTCTGCCTCATTGTTGGATGCCGTGAATTCAAAGCGTAGTGTGTATTCCAATTTCGTGCCACCCGGGCCGCATAGGACTATTCAAGCCCCGCTGCCCTGCTGGTTCGAGGAGCCATCTACGTGAAGGATCTCGGGCTCTATTAGCTTGGGAGCTATGGGTTCACCCGAACTGGGGATCTCGGGCTCAATCGGCCCAAGGGCTTTGAGGCTGAATGTGCAGTCGGCAATAAAATCTGCCAAGGCTTGGGCCTTAATGGCATTCGCATCTTGTACTGGAGGTGGTACTCGTTGAGCTCGATGGCTCACTTCGTCAGCCAACCAGAAACCTCGGGCTTGAGTAAGACTTGCCTCAGAGGTATGTCAGCCCACTTTTGAGATGCAATTACTAGTGCATATGCTAGCTTTTCTATCTGCGAGTATCTCGTTTCTGCTCCCTGCAAAATTTTACTAACATAATAGACGGGCCGCTGGACCCGATCTACTTCTTTTATTAGTACCGAACTGACCACCTCATCGCTCGCTGAGAGGTACAGTTCTAAGACCTCGCCCTCCTCGGGCCTGGCTAAGGTTGGCACAGTGGCGAGTTAGCTCTTTAGCTCGTCGAACACGAGCTGGCAGTCTCGGGTCCATTCGAACCCTTTGCCTTTGATCGCCTTAAAGAAAGGGAGACAGCGGTTTGCCGATTTGGACATGAAGCGGCTGAGAGCGGCTATGCGGCCATTTAGCCTCTAAACCTCTTTTACTTTTCAGGGTGGTCTTATATCTAGGATGGCCTCTATCTTATCCAGGTTGGCCTCAATACCGTGTCGGTTGACAATGTACCCTAGGAACTTACCCGAGGTGACACCGAAGACACATTTGTTGGGGTTCAGTTTCATGCTAAATTGACACAGAATTTGGAAGACAGAATCTAAGTCTTGTATTAATTCCTGTGAGAACTGCGTCTTGACAACCATGTCGTCTACATAACATTCCATTTTCATGCCAATTAAGGGCCGAAAAAGTTTATTTACAAGTCTTTGGAAGGTTGCCCCAGCATTCTTCAGTCCGAAGGGCATGACCTTGTAGTAGTACAGGCTGAAGTCGGTTATGAGGCTGGTTTTTTCCTCATCGGACTGGTCCATCCTGATTTGGTTATAGCTTGAGTAGGCATCCAAGAAGCTTAGCAACTCATGTCCTGAGGTCGCGTCCACTAGGCGGTCAATTCGGGGGAGGGGGAAGCAATCTTTTGGGCAAGCTCAATTCAGGTCGGTGTAGTCGACACACATGTGCCACTTGCTGTTTGCCTTTTTCACCAGTACTGGGTTGGCTACCCAGCTCGGGTAATGAACTTCCCTTATGAAGTCCGCTGCGAGGAGATTTTTGACCTCCTCGTCGACCACCCACCAGCGCTCCGGGGCTATGTTGTGTTTCTTTTGTCTAATGGGTCTGACTACAGGGTCAGTGTTAAGTTTGTGAGTTATAAGGCCTGGGTCAATACCGGGCATATCAGCCGCGGACCATGCAAAAATATATAAATTTTGAAGTAAGAAACTCACCAGTTCGGTTCGTAGAGGCTCTTTGATGGAAGCACCGATCTGTAGCGTTCGAGCTGGATCTGTAGCCGAGGTCGGGATCGCGACCGTTTCCTCTGTGGGCGAAGCTCGTTCCTCGCCTTGCTCTGTAGGCCGCTCCAGTTTGAGGTCGTCAGCTGCCTTGGTTTTTTCCTTTAGGGTGGCAACATAACACTTGTGGGACTCAAGCTGGTCGCCCTATGCTACCCCCACACCGAAGTCTATGGGGAACATCATTGCCAGATAGTAGGTGGAGACCACTGCCCGCAGAATATGCGTAATTGGCCGCCCTATTATGGCATTGTATGGGGAAGGGGTCGCGACCACCAGGAAATCGTGGTTGAGTCTGGTCGTGCAAGGCCATTTGCCGACTTCCACAGGTACTGTTATCTTCCCGAGGGGCCTGACTTCCTCTCCGCTGAAGCCCACTAGAGGAGTGTTTGCGGGCTTCAGCTCGCTTCTCTACAACTGCTACCTGAGTCCACAAGTACGTGCCAGACTTCGAAGTCGCTGATCCTTAGTTTTATGAAGAGCACGTTATGGTGGGGGTAGTGGACACCTCACGCATTGTCTTCCGTGAAAAAGATTGGTTCTTCTGTCTTTGGCCTCTTTGGAGGGTTCCGTTCTTCTCAGGCTGCCTCGCGAACTGACGTCCGTGCTACTACCGAAGTGCACCTTACTACCACCGAACCTCCCACTATCACATGGATGGTTCCCCGAACTGGCCTCTCTTCTGGAGGCTGTCGTTGCAAAGCTTCGGCCGATCTGCTGTTGGACTCAGGGGCATCATTTCCATGCTCCCCTTGCCGACCTGCCTTATTATTATTATCATTATGCACAGTGGTAAGTTCTGTTTGGTCAAATCAGACTTGGATGATAGGGATCTATGGTTGTTACACTATATTCAATGAGATTTGCTAAAATGAAATATTGGGTTGATGAAGGGTCAAAAGATGGAATTTTTTTATGAAATTTGGTGGGTAGGAATTCTTAACATCCAAAATCTAATGGAAATGACAGATATATGGTTAGAGATGTGGATTGAAGGATTTGGTTCATATTAAGATTTTAGCTTATGGTTTGTCAACTAGTGAGAAGGGTTGAGTTGAAATCTTTCTCGTTTTGGAAGGAACTTGGGGATCTAGACAAGAGAGGGTTTTAGACTTAATGAGAACTGCTTGGTTGTTTCGGGCTACATTTTCTTATGTAATTTAATCGTAACCATCATATTGGAATCTTTATTAATCAGACGGTTAAATAAGGGAATCTTGAGTTGAAATTTGGCATGTGTGCAAGATTAAGATTAGAAGTTAGGTGAATGATTCAGATTTGAAAAATGAATTTGTTGATTGAATATCACATAGATAGAGACCATCAGAGAGGAGGTTATTTTGATGAACTGGATTTTTGTAGTTTGGTCATAAAATGCATCATGCAATTAACCTTTAGTTTCTTAAGTCTAGGGGTCGTGTCTAATTGGGTGTTTGATGTTGATCTCAATGTTCTCATTTGTTGTATGGGTTCCATCAAAAGTAGAAATTTTGGGTTTTGACAAAGTCTCAAATTAATCTGGTAGTGTTTTCAAGTTTTAGGTTTTAAAGTTAGGTATAAAGAGGTAGAGTGAAGGAAGCGAGCAAAAATTAGGTATTGAAAACCAACATATCATACCCTCGAATAACGTTAAATTGTTCCTTTGTGATCCACAGATCCCATAACCAATGGCCTGAATGCTTGTCTGATTTCTTATGCCTCCAATGACGATATTTCAGAGTCCAAATAGGCGAGGTTAATATGCTTCAAGTAAGATATGAATGGTGATTCAGTGATGGCATCATAGGAAGAGGAATAAGCATTAAAAGAGAACTATGATATTTTAATACAAGCAACATCAATAAGAGCAAAAGCAATATCAATAGACAAAAGACAAGAACGCAGAGAATTGGGAAGAAGAAGATTAATAATATCCTAGAATGAAACTTGACACTTTCATTCTTAGGTGCAATTTAATGTTGTAACATGACACTTCCCTTCCATTGTATATGCTTGTTTTGTTGACAAAAATACTTTTGTCAATAAGTAGAGGAGCTATCTTTGGACTAGGAAAAAAAAAAAAAAAAGACAAGGCCCATTTCACCAGCGTAGAAACAAATTTTGTTTATGTAGATACATGGATTTAGAACCTATGGAGACTATGTTGTAAATATCCAAAAAGTGACTACAACACAATCACATTGTACTGTAAACCCAAAACCCCACACTCAATCTAAAGTAGCCCCTACTTATTGATGGAAGTATTTTACTATTTGTGTTTAAACTGTGTGAAGAAGGAACAACTTTTGAATGTAGTAATGGATTTGAGCTAATTCCTAGTTGTAATTTCCATATCTGTAAGGTAATAAGTTCCACAACTTTTCTTAGCTAGAAAAATGATGGATCCATACATCATAGGAGTTGGAAGATTACGTTTGGTTAAGCTTAGCTATATTTGATCACTTCCAGATGGTTTTCTCTATGTTGAGTTTGATTCATTTGCATCAGAGTTGGTTGGTTAGAAAGGTAATAATCTAAAATTATCCACATCTTATTTTATATGGGCCGACTTTATTTTAGTTTTTGACTTGATAAATTAGGTCGGTTTGTATATATTGGATTGTTTGGACTGTTTTCAGCAATGATTTTCTTTGATGGCATCATTGTGGGATGCTATCGATAGCTTTGGTTGGAATTTTTAAGTAAATTGGATGATTTTTCCTACGCTTTTGCTTTATTAGTTACGAAATGATCGTTTTAGTCGACATGAAATGGTTGTGTGGATTCCAATTTGGGTTGGCTAGGTTGGGTTTTGTTATAGCTCTGTTCCCACAGACTCTATTGGGCAGATTGCTCTAAGATGCTGAGAGTGATCGCTGTTTGTAGTTTGGCCCTAATAGTTTAATGTTTTATTCGTTAGGGTTTTCGAAGACTTTTCTGGCGATGAAATTGTTAGTGCTTTGAAATTTTTGACAATGAAATAGCAAAACATATTTTTTTTATCCTAAGAAGCTTATGTTAGTTGGTTTAGCAGAAGGACATTTATATCGCCAAACTAGATTACTTTGAATCGGATCGTATAGGTTCTGTTTGGCACTTATAAGTCTGAGTGATTGGATTTTTCTTATTTAAGGAGATATAAAGGGTATAAGAGATAATTGTACCTTTAGGGGGGTAATGAGCTTGGTAATTGTTGGTTGATGTGATTTATGTCAAGTTATATTTCTATGTATTTTTTACGTTGTTTAAATGGGTTTATTTGGATTGGTCGTTGTTTGTTTGCATTGTTTTGATTTTAGTAGGTAAGGTTTCAGTTTTAGATGGGGCGGAGTTGATTTCCCAACTTCTCTAAATAAGTTGGTTTTGTTTAACTTAGATTTTAGAGGTTATACTGCCTGTGGTATAAGTTATTATGGGTTTGTTTAATTAAGAATAGTGTGATTAGAGTTTAAGAAGCTCTATTCTTGTGGGTTAAATTTTTAAAGACAAGTTTCTTGTTTTGTTTTGTTTTAGATTGTTTAGACGGGGACTGTTTGGATTGATCAACTTTTATTTGTTTTATTTACCTACGGCTTGGTCTACTTATATTTTAGCGTTGAGTTGATTTGATTTCCAACTTTATTCGGGTATGCTCGGTTCGTTTCTATCAGTTTTGGTTTGATTTGTTTGCCACGTCTTGGTTAGTTTTGGATAGTCTGTAATTGCTTTTACTTAGTATGGATAGACTCAGTTTCATAGGACTTGGAAGATTAGGTTTGGTTAAGCTTAGCTATATTTGATCTCTACCATATGGTTTTCTCTATGTTGAGTTTGATTCATTTGCATCAGGGTTGGTTGGTTAGAAAGGGAATAATCTAAAATTATCCGCATCTTATTTCGTATGGGCTGACTTTATTTTAGTTTTTGACTTGATAAATTAGGTCGGTTTGTATATATTGGATTGTTTGGACTGTTTTCAGCAACGATTTTCTTTGATGGCTTCATTGTGGGATGCTATCGATAGCTTTGGTTGGATTTTTGAAGTAAATTAGATGATTTTTCCTACGCTTTTGCTTTATTAGTTACGGAATGATCGTTTCAGTCGACATGAAATGGTTGTGTGGATTCCAATTTGGGTTGGCCCGGTTGGGTTTTGTTTGAGCTCTGTTCCGACAGACTCTATTGGGTAGACTGTTCTAAGATGTTGAGAGTGCTCGCAGTTTGTAGTTTGGCCATAATATTTTATTGTGTTATTCATATCTCTTTCTCTCTCTTTATAAAATGGATTAGTTTTGGTGTCGGTAGTCTATACATGTCTTGTCCCAATAATAACTGAAATTTTATTTCTTTATTTATTTGTTTTAATAGATTAAATAAATTACTCTCCATAAATTATTATTTAAGCTTGACCTATATTTACGGTTGTCAATGGTTCGTGTTTGTTTCTAGATTGTTTGGACTAGTCTTGCACCAATAATAAGTGAATATTTATTTATTTATTTTATTAAAGTTAATTATTGATTGATTTATCTATTTACAAAATTATGTAAATTATTATACATAGATTTCTATTTACTTAATTTACTGAATTCTTTAATTAATTAATTAATCAATTATTATCCTAAAACTTATTTAGGGCAACTAATAAATGAAATTTATTTATTTATTTTACTAGACCAAATTAATTATTTCTCTCTTTTTTACCGCTTCATGTCTAATATTTAGGGTTTTCTTATTTATTTGAAAAAATTAATTAAAGTATTATCCATGAGGAAATTCTTCTTTCTCTCTCATTATTTATATTCTCTCTCTCTCTCTCCCCCCACATATTTAGAGCTCTCAATTTGGATATGTATCGGTTGGGATTAAACCTTTTTTATTGGTTGTGCCACGTTTAGGCAGGGCCTTTGCCTTTATATCAATAAATGAATCGTAATTACGGATTGCGAAAAGGAAATTTTTATTCTTTGTTTCTCTCTCATTTTCTAGTAATCTCTTTTTAATAAACATGCAACTATTTACCCATCATACAAGGGAACCATTGGCCTAACCTTCCTTAATCGTGCAATCTCTCTCTCTAGATGAGTTAGCTTGTTATTTTTGCCTCTATTCTAGAGCTTATCAGTTTGTTTTAAGTAGTTACTTTCTAATTGTGCTATTGTATTTAACTAGCAGAAGTGGTTAAAAATTACTCACTCTGGGTTATTTCTCTCTCTCTCTCTCTCTCTCTCTCTCTCTCTCTCTCTCTCTCTCTCTCTCTCTCCCTCTCTCTCTCTCTCTCTCCCCCCAACCTAATATTTATAGCTATCAATTGGATAGGTAATGGTTGGGATTAAATCTTTTCATTGGTCAGGGCATGTACGGGCTGGGCTTTGCCTTTGTATCAACAAAACTAATTCAAGCCCAAGGCTGTGAACATTCTAAACTAATACGAGTCTCAATAAGTGTCCAGTTTAAGGGTATTACACAGAAACATACCAAGGGAACATGAATCAAATATACACTTTCATTCATTTACAATAAACTCATAAAGTACATCAATTTTGATTGAAGCTAAGGGGATACAAAACTGTCTAACAAATTCACTATAGATCCAAGGGTATACTGATGTCGATTTCTAATCGGATCCAGATGATAGAAAGTCTACATCTAGATATGTTTTCACGATAGGATCGTGTGCTGCTTGCTGGAAAAGTAGCAAACAGGGGTCCACTACAGACTCCATGACTGAGGACAAGCACATTGCCGCAAGTGAGGCTGCCAATGAAGCCGTGTGGATGAAGAAGTTTGTTCACGAGTTGGGAGTAGTTCCGTCCAGCACATCACCCATCCCATTGTTGTGTAACAACAATGGAGCTATTGCTCAGGCTAAGGAGCCACGAGCCCACTCGAAGTTGAAGCACATCGAGAGGAAGTACCATGTACTAAGGGAGATTGTTGGTAGAGGGGACGTCCTGATTTAGAAGGTAGCATCAGCGGAAAATGTAGTAGACCCATTGACAAAGTGCCTGATTGGACCTAAGTGCAAGTGGGTGCTGTTAGACAGTTTTGTATGCCCTTAGCTTCAATCAAAATGATGTATTTTATAAGTTTATTGTAAATGAATAAAAGTGCATATTTGATTCATGTTCCCTTGGTATGTTTCTGTGTAATACCCTTAAACTGGACACTTAATGAGACTCGTGTTAGTTTAGATTGTTCACAGCCAGTGGGTCGGTCTGGGGAGACCTATCCTGACAAGGCTGACACTATGGTGCCACCAAGTCGGTTGGGGTGGCTTCTCTTAGCTACCGGGGTGAGACCCTAGGCACATACAGTATAGGATTAATGGAATCTTTGAACTGGACCAGATTTCCAGTATTTCCCTGGACCTTGGAGATTGATGGGCAAAAATGGAAAGTTACACCCGACCCCTAGACTCGATTATGATACTGGACTAGGTGTCGGATTGGGCTATCTTTGATGTACCAATCAGAGATCCTTAGCAGGTGTCAAAACCTGGGTATGTTGGGACAATCTGAGAATTCATCTGAGTGGGTGATCATAGTGACAGGATCCATACAAGAGATTTGTTTTGAAAAATATATTTTATATGAGATATAAAAGTATATAAATTATGGGTTCGAAATGATTTGCAAAAGGTTTTAATTCACAGGATCCATACAAGAGAGAGTGCAACACTGTTCCTTGCAGCCGAGGGAGAGGTCCTCTCTTGTCGGGCAGTGTATGATCATTATGGGCTGAGAGGTTAAGTGTAAGACCATTGAGGATAATACCTAATGGGCTAATCTTGCATCTGCCCACAGTCCCTGAGTCTTACAAGGTGGTTTGGCCTAGGGACCACTTAGGGTAACTGTTGGGCTCATAGAGCCCATCTGATGGGTTTCAGGGGGTGCACTGTCCATTACAGTGTATTCGGCCAGGCCTTGTAACAAAGGCTGGGCTGAACCCATGTGGCTGATGTGTAGATCAATGTTTGGGTCCCACGCCATACAAGGAAGCCCAACTGGGCAGCAGTTTGGAAGGCTAAATGAATACATAACCTTAAATGGGCCTTAAGCCCATTTGGAACTGAGCTAATTTGATTAGTCACTTAAGGAGCGAATTCTGAGATGGATCAGCTTATAGGATTTGGCCCACATCCTATCCACTTAGAGAGTCCAAGATCTAAATATGATTTAGATTTGGAAACTTCCTAATTAGATTAGGAGATGGCTGATCTAATCTGCAAATAAGATAGGGGTTATCTCTTATCTTAAAGGGACTTTTAATCCAGATATGATTTGGTTTAGCAACTCCTAATGGGATTAGGAGCTGATCCCTTTAAGTCTATAAAAGGAAGAGAGGGTGGCAGCCTTTGGATATCACAAGCAAGCATTAGATAGTCTTGTCTTCTGAGCTGAAATCATAGAAGAGAGAATTCTGCAGCCTGCAAATACTCTCTTGGCGCCTCCTTCCTGCAGCCGCTGCCTACAGTAGTTTGATCTCCAATTCATGGGAGAAATCAAGATTGGATCTTGATTCCAATATTTTGGAGAAAAGATTAGTGGGTGTTGTATTCACAAGCTGTCCAGTTTATTCTTGAGAATGATCAAGTTCTTTTGGAAGAACACTGCTAATTCTGCTCCACCCTGCACTGTGCCATCTTCAGTGGTAGCAGATTTTGGATCCTTCTTTGGGCGTGAACACCTCCATTGGGAGATACTACTTCTCTGTATCAGGTATTATCCTTCTCTATTCCTTTTGGTTTAGATCTGGTTCAATTTATGGTTGAAGAATGATCCTTGAAAATATGATTTTTTAAATAGGGAATTCGATTCCCAGTTGAAGGGAGAGAAAAATTTTTGAAATTCGCCCCCTTATTCTGCAATCTTTGGGCATCCATGTGATGGATTTCCTATCCCTTCACTGTTCTCCTTTTATAGCCTTCTCCTCAGCCCCTTTCCTCCTCTAGATATTTGATGAACTTACAATTTATCTATATTTTATGAGGTTTTTGCATGAAATTTTATGATGGTTTAATTAAATTTTGCCTTATTTTAGCTTGATTGCAAGAAAGATTTTAGGGGGAGCCAAATCAACAAAAAGAAGGCAAAAGCAAGAAAAGAAAACCCAAAATTTATCAAATTCAGCCCGGCCCAGCCATGAGAGCAAGAGAATTTCATTCGGCCCAAGAAGAGCAAGTGAAACTCTTTGGAAAATCCAAGGGAAGAAGCCTAGCAAGAAGGAAATTTCGGCCCAGCCCATTTTTAGCCCAAATAATAGCCTAGAGTGTAGCCCACTTGAGCTCAAAAGCAAGCTAAGTTGTAGCCCAAATAGCAGCCCAAAGGGAGCTAGGGGCGGCAACTCCTAGAAGTTTCTTGAAGAGAAGGAGGGAGCACTCTAGAAGGTTCATGAGGGGTGTAATACACCCCATTCTAGAGGCTTCAAGAAGGGGCAAGAGCCCCTTTGAAAAACTATATAAGGAGGCCTCTAGGAGGGGAGAAAGTTGTTCAATTGCTTGAGAGGAAGGCTCTCCCACTCTTAGAGGTTCGGCCACCTTGAGAGAAGAGAAGAGAAGAAGGCTAGGCGCAAGGAAGAAGAAGAAGAAGGGCTGAAGGAAGTTCAAGACAAGCAAGCTAGAAGAAGAAGGTGAGTTCGAATTGAGGGTTTGTGATTCAAAGATTTTTTGTAATAAATCATTTGTAGTTTCATTCTCTTTTGATTTGAATTCAGTTTCTTAGTTATATGTTCTTTTTTCTTTCTCCTTGTTTCCATTCTTCCTTGATGTATTTCAGCTTGTAAAATTTCAGTTCAGCAATCTAATTCTTTTTGATTCATTCAAATGGTCATGCATTGTACTTGAAGTTTCTTGAATAAGGGTGTGATTGCAGATCAATTCGGCCAACTAACCTTCAAAACTCAGATCTGAATTCTCAGATCTGAGATTGCAAGATCTGAATTGCTTGAAAGAGAATTCAGATCTGCAAATTTCAGATTGGGCGAATTAATCTACAGCTTGGAATTCCTAGAGTGCTTGAGAGAGACTCTAGGAATTCAGATCTACTATTCAAGAACTGAATTGAGTGCAAGGTTAGAGATAACTTGCACAATTCAGTTGGTGATCAATTCAGATTTGAATTGATGCCTTAGAAGTGTTTGAAGAAATGCATGCATGGGGATTAGATTCTTGCTAGAGATAGAAGAACCGTCACTCATGCATAGGATGAACATGCACTTGAGAGAGACTGTTCATGACCTTGGGGTTTCACCAAACCAAGGCTCAATCATGATTCATTCGAATGATCCAAATTGATAGATTGCTGAATTCTGAGATTGACATTTACTGCTTACTCTTCTAACCTGAATTGAAGGCAATTGGGCCAATGATTTAGATAGATTTTAATTTAGGATTTCTTAGCTTTCATTAGAGTTTTGATTTATTTGTTGATCAGATAAGAAGTGCTCAATTTAGTATTGGTAATTGTTTCCTAAATCCTCGTGGGAACGATACTTCACTCACTACTTTATTACTTGAATGGCTAGTGCACTTGCTAGTGTCACAATGAGCCACACATCAAAATTTCTCCCATCTAGAAAGTTCTTTCCTTTAGAATGTTCTCACATCTAGAAAGTACTATAATGCGGTTCTAGATAACTCGTGCTAGATTTTGACCCCGATTCAGTCCGTGTCTATCAAAACTCAAAAAATGAAATTTCTAGAACTTTTTCTTTATCTTTCCAACTCATTTTGAATCATCTCAATCGGAGTCCGGATGAGAGAGTTATGCCCAAATTACTATTCCGTGCCAAAATTGTCCAGAATTACCCAATTAGCCTTGTTTTTCAATTAACGCCTCCTTTCTCTCTTCTAGAAAGTTTCCCGCCTTTAGGCTCCTTGGGCTGCAACTTGGGCTGCTCTTGAGCTGCTCTTGATCTGCAAATGGGCCTCCTCATTGTTGGGCCGAATAGGCTCCATTGGAGAGCTTCATTTGTGCTCTCTCTTTGGGCTTTCCCAAATAGTGCAGTATGGGCTGCATGGGCCGAATGGCCCTCCTTTGACCTCTCGGCTGGGCCTTGCTCCCAGCTGGGCTGTATTACCTTTTATTTGGCCTCCTTTAGCATGATTTTATGCTCTTTTTCCCTAGACTTGTCTCCTTTGACAATTTCCTAAAATCAAGCTAAATTGGGGTAAGAATTCACACAAATCAGCATCAAAACCATGCATAAACACCAAAATTTATATGTAAATTGTGCACACATCATTAATGAATTGGGCTACTGCAAGGCTTCTCTATGAATTGGGCTTCAGCTGTGAATTGGGCTTTAACTGCGAAATGGGCTTTAGCTATGAATTTGGCTTCTCTGTGAATTTGCTTAGACTTTGGGCCCGATTTTGACCTCGATGCAGTCCAAATCTATCAAAACTCAAAGCACAAAAGTTGATAAGATAAGAAGGTCGGTTAGGGTGCCTAGGAAAAATATGAGATACTTGGAGTGATGCTAACATACTACTGTTCTATTTTGTTTGTTCTGTTTCTGTTTTGTATTGCTTTAGAAGGGGTCAATAACCGGTTAGAGAATATCTCAGCCAAGTAGTTTATCAATTAGTTTGTTATTTTGTTAGTTTGTTACTCTGTTACTTTGTTAATCCCTTAACTTGGGGTTAAATTCCTGGTAGGCAATTAAGAATTCCTTGTATTTAAACACCACCCAACCAGCTTGGAAGGGGCGTTGAAGTTTAATAAAATTCTGTGGTTTGTTCTCACCCAAAGAAGAGCATTTTTACATGGCTACTGACTGGGACCTATCATTGGTATCAGTGCTACTGGTTTCATGGCAACTAACAAGGAGAGGATCAAGACTTTGGAAGTAGCTCTTGGGGGACTCCAGAGTAGCCTCAACCAAATGGAAGAGAGTATGTCCGACAGATTACACCGATTGGAGGATACCATCAATAAGCTGTCTAAAGTTATATTCTCTAGTAAAGGGACTGGAGTTAGCAACAATCCTGAGATATCATCTTCAAAGGTTCATAGTCACATCGTTGGAGAGGAGGTTCACGATAATTCAGATGAAAGATGGCCTCTGTTTGAAGTAAAACCTGTCAAAGTGGAATTTCCTCACTTTTCAGGTGAGGATCCAACGGTTTGGTGTGCAAGAGCCGAACAATATTTTGATTTTCAGGTAACCTCGAATTCTCAGAAGGTTAGCTTAGCTTCTTTCCATTTGGAGGGTGAGGCTAATGAATGGTGGCAATGGCTGAAATGGACCTACAAGGAAGAGGGCAAAGCAGTGACATGGGAGAACTTTAAAGAGGAATTATGGGCCCAATTCGGCCCTACTAACTCTGAAGATTTCGATGAAGCATTGTCAAAAATCAAGCAAACAGGGTCCTTACATGATTACCAGAAAGAATTTGAAAGGTTGGGCAACCGTGTGCAAGGCTGGACTCAGAAAGCTCTAGTGGGAACATTCATGGGAGGTCTAAGGGCCGATAAAGCAGACGGTATTCGTATGTTCAAACTTCAATGCTTGAAGGATGCTATCAGCCTAGCACGAATGAGGGATGAGCAGTTAGCTCATTATTGAAAGCTTCCCAAGCCAATCAATTAGCCCATCACTGAGGTATCATCATCTATGAAAAGCAAGCAGCCTCTACCTACTAAGAGGCTCTCTTGGGAGGAAATGCAGAAAGGACGAGTTCGTGGCTTGTGTTTCAACTGTGATGAAAGCTTTACACCGGGGCATAAATGCCAAGGGCCAAAACTACTGTTACTTGAGGCAGGATTGAGTGACATGGATGAGGACAATAAGGACGACTTTAATTTTCTAGAGGAGGAGGCACCAAAAATATCTCTCCATGCTCTCACTAGATGGGCTGCAAATCAGACCATGAGGATTAAAGCCAAGATAGGATTGCAGGATCTGATAGTCCTCATCAATAGTGGATCCATGCATAACTTTATCAATGACAAGATGGCGGGGTTTTTACAGTTGCCAATGGTTCCCACCAAGCCATTTACAGTGAAGGTAGCTAATGGGAAGTCTTTAACATGTTAGGGCAGATTCGAGAACATGAAAATTCTCCTACAAGGTATACCCTTCACCTTAACTCTTTATGCATTGCCACTAATGGGTTTGGACGTGGTTCTAGGAATCCAATGGTTAGAACTCTTGGGCATGGTAGTTTGTGATTGGAGAAAGATGTCCATGGAGTTTTAATGGAAGGGAAATTACCACCAATTACATGGGATGGATGCCCCTCCAATCCAAGCCATGTCATTCAAGACCATCTCTAAGCAGTCCTGCCAAGGATGCTCTATGTTCGTAGTCTGCTGCCAACCCTCATTCAATATGCAGACACCTGAGGTTCAAGAGGACATGTAGTAGTTTCTGGATACATTTGAAGATATTTTTCAAGAGCCAAAACAGTTACCACCAGCAAGAGAGATTGAACATTGCATCACCCTTAAGGAAGGTACCACAAACCAATTAATGTTCGACCTTATAGGTATGCCTATTTTCAAAAAGCCAAAATTGAAAAACAAGTTCATGACATGCTAAGATTGGAGCTAATCAGACCTAGTACAAGTCCATTTTCATCTCTTGTTTTATTAGTTAAAAAGAAAGATGGTTTCTAATGCTTTTGTACTGACTACAAGGCTCTCAATGCAGTGACCATAAAAGATTGATTTCCCATCCCCACCGTTGATGACATGTTAGATGAACTACATGGGGCAGCCTTCTTCACTAAACTGGACTTGTAGACTGGTTATCACCAGGTACGGGTGCACCCATTTGACATTCATGAAACCGGATTTCGTACCCACAATGGCCATTATGAATATCTCGTTATACCTTTCGGCTTATGTAATGCGCCCTCAACGTTTCAAGCTCTCATGAACTCTATTTTTCGCCCGTACCTATGAAAGTTCACTTTAGTCTTTTTTGATGACATATTAATCTATAGCCCCAATTGGACCATGCACATCGAACATGTTAAAATGGTTTTCAAAATATTAAGGCATCATAGATTCTTTATCAAGCTTCACAAATGCGCATTTGGCCAACAAGAAATTGAGTACTTGGGTCACATTGTCACTTCAAATGGCGTTACGGTGGACCATGAAAAAATCCAAGCCATGTTGAAGTGGCCAACTCCTACTAATGTTTTTGAGTTGCATGGTTTCCTAGGCCTCACAGGGTATTACAGGAAGTTCGTTTGCAACTATGGGATCATTGCTCAGCCATTGACAAATCTGTTAAAAAAGGGAAAATTCGCATGGACACCAAAGGCGGAGGAAGCGTTTAACAATTTGAAGCAGGCCATGACCACAACACCTACACTTGCAATGCCCAATTTTGACCAGCCATTCATGATTAAAGCTGATGCCTCAAGTGGAGGAATTGGGGTGGTCCTAATGCAGCAAAACATGCCCATTGCTTTCATGAGTCGAGCCCTTGGGGTTTCCAAACAATCATGGTCCATTTATGCAAAAGAGATGCTCGCCATTCTTGAAGCCATTAGAACTTGGCGTCCTTACTTTCTTGGCTGCAAGTTCTACATCCATACAGACCAGAAAAGTCTCAAGTATCAACGAATAGCCACTCCAGAGCAACAAAAATGGATGGCTAAGCTGTTGGGATATGATTTTGAAATCGTCTATAAGTTGGGTCGTGAAAATTCAGCCGCAGATGCACTATCCAGAGTAGAAGGAAGTCCCTACCTTGACTCCTTGTTTGTGCCTCATACCTCCTTGTGGGAAGCAATCCAAAGTGAAGCCATTGAACATCCTTACATGATCAAATCGGCAAGCTTGCGACGGAATATCCTGGTGAACCTTATAAATGGCGAAATGGATTAGTGTGCTACAAGGGCAGAATTGTAATCCCTCCAAATTCGAGCATCATGTCTCAGCTCTTATACGAATTCCATGACTCACCCCTTGGTGGACATTCAGGTACCTTGCGAACATTCAAGCGGCTAGCTCAGCAATTTTACTGGCCATCAATGCATAAAGTTATCAAGGAGTATGTGGTGGCATGTGACATTTGCCAAAGAAATAAAGCAACCACACAATCACCAACTGGTCTCCTTCAACCACTAGCCATTCCATGCCAAGTGTGGGAGGATATCACAATGCGTTTCATAGAGGGATTGCCGACTTCTAATGGATTCAATACAATCCTGGTTGTCATCGATCACTTGACAAAGTATGTGCATTTCTTGCCATTGGCGCACCCCTTCACAGCCAAGATAGTAGCTGCAAAATTCGTTGAAGGAGTGATCAAGCTGCATGGAATGCCAAGGTTGATCATCAGTGGCCGTGACCCCATCTTCATAAGCAATTTTTGGAAGGAATTCTTCAATCTGTCAGGAACCCAACTCAACACGAACTCCTCCTACCACCCACAAACAAATGGATAATCTGTTGGACAGTTTTGTATGCCCTTAGCTTCAATCAAAATGATGTACTTTATGAATTTATTGTAAATGAATAAAAGTGCATATTTGATTCATGTACCCTTTGTATGTTTCTATTTAATACCATTAAACTAGACACTTAATGAGACTCGTGTTAGTTTAGAATGTTCACAGCCAGTGGATCGGTCTGGGGAGACCTATCCTGATAAGGCTGACACTGTTGTGCCACCAAGTCGGTTGGGTGGCCTATCTCAGCTGCCAGGGTGAGACCCTAGGCACATCCAGTATTGCCTTGGACCTTGGAGATTAATTGGAAAAACTAGAAAGTTACACTTGACCCCTAGACTCGATTATGATACTGCACTAGGAATCGGATTGGGCTATCTTTGATGTACCAATCAGTGAAATCCTTAGCGGGTGTCAAAACCTAGGTATGTTGGGACAGTCTGAGAAATCATCTGAGTGGGTGAGCGTAGTGACAAGATCTAAAAGGATGAGAGATCCATCACATGGATGCCCAAAGATTGCGGAATAAGGGGCGAATTTCAAAAATTTTCTTCTCCCTTCAACTGGGAATCACATTCCCTATTTAGAAAATCATATTTTCAAGGATAAATCTTGAACCTTAAACTGAACCAGATCTGAACCAAAACGAATGGGAGAGAATAATACATGATATGGAGAATTAATATCTCCCAACGAAGGTGTTCACGCCCAAGGAAGGATCCAAAGACTGCTCCCACAGAATATGGCGCAGTCCAGGATGGAGCAGAATCAGCAGTGTTCTTCCCCAAGAACTCTGTCCTTCGCAAGAAATAGTAGAATGGAATGTGAGCACAGCTTCCTTTTCAATCCTTTCTCAAAAAACTGATGTTAAGATCCAATCTTGACTTCTCCCACAAGAGCAGGGAGGCAGCAAGAGAGTATTCGCAGGCTGCAGAATTCTCTCTTCTTGATTTCAGCACTAAAGAGGATCTGATGTGTTTCTTGTTGGTCTCTTCTTCTCTAGGCTGCCGCCCCCTCCTTCTTTTTTGTTAAAGTAAAAGATCAGCTCCTAATCTCATTAGGAGGTGCTTATCCAAATCATATTTGGATCAGCCTTCTCTTCTAGTGATAAGGATAAACCCTTATCTTATCTGCAGATTAGATTAGCTTTATCCTAATCCCATTAGGAGGTTTCTAGATCTGAATCACATTTAGATCTGGACTCTCTGAGTGGATAGGATTAAGACCCTATCCTATCTGCTAATCCATCTCAGAATTCGCCCCTTTAATTAACTAAATAAATAGCCTAGTTCGAAATGGGCTTTAGGCCCATTAAGCTTATGTGCTCACTCAAGCTTCCGAACTGCTGCCCAGTTGGGCTTCCTTGTATGGCGTGGGACCCAAGCATTGATCTACACATCAGCCACATGGGTTTGGCCCAGCCTTTGTTACAAGGCCTGGTCGAATACACTGTTAAAGGCAGTGCACCCCATGAAACCCATCAAATGGGCTCTATGGGCCCAACACTTACCCTAAGTGGTCCCTGGGCCAAGCCACCTTGTAACACCCAGGGACTGTGGATAGATGCAAGATTAGCCCATCAGGTATTATCCTCAATGGTCTTACACTTAACCTCTCAGCCCTTAATGATCATACACTGCCCGACAAGACCTCTCCCTCAGTTGCAAGGAACAATGTTGCACTCTCCACTTATATGGATCACGAGAATTAAAACCTTTTGCAAACATTTTAGAAACCATAATATATATACTATTATATCTCATATAAAATATACATTGCAAAACAAATCTCAATGGTTGAAATCGGCTGCCAGCATCTTGGTTTCCAACAGTGAGAGCGCATCCCCGATCATTAACTTTGTCCGACAAAGGGGCTGATCCTATCACTATGATCACCCACTCAGATGAATTCTCGGGTTGTCCCAAAATACCCAGGTTTTGACCCCGCTAAGGATCTCACTGATTGGTACATCAAAGACACCCCGATCTGACACCTAGTGCAGTATATCATAATCGAGTCTAGGGGTCAGGTGTAACTTTCCAGTTTTGCCCATCAATCTCCAAGGTCCAGGGCAATACTGGAAATCTGGTCCAGTTCAAAGATTCAATTAATCCCACACTATATGTGTCTCACCCCGGTAGCTGAGACAAGCCACCTCAACCGACTTGATGGCACCACAGTGTCAGCCTTGTCAGGATAGGTCTCCCCAGACCGACCCACTGGCTGTGAACTTTCTAAACTAACACGAGTCTCAATAAGTGTCCAATTAAAGGGTATTACACGGAAACATACCAAGGGAACATGAATCAAATATGCACTTTTATTCATTTACAATAAACTCATAAAGTACATCAATTTTGATTGAAGCTAAGGGCATACAAAACTATCTAACAGCTCCCACTTGCACTTAGGTCCAATCAGGTACTAGCCGGAGTCCCATGCTTTCCACGTGTTTCTCAAACACTTTCTGTGTCAATGGCTTAGTCAATGGGCCTACCACATTCTCCACTGATGCTACCTCTTACTATCATCTTCCTGTAGGTCCAATGTTGTCATACAACAATGGAATGGGTGATGTGCTGAATTCCAAATTCATGAATGAACACCTTCATTCATAAGGCAGCCTCACTTACGGCAATGCGCTCGGCTTGGGTTGTGGACTATTAATTTGCAACTTAGGACCCCTGTTTGCTAATTTTCCAGCAAACAGCACACGATCCTATCGTGAAAACATATCCATATGTAGACTTTCTATCATTTGGGTCTGACTGGAAATCGGCATCTGTATACCCTTGGATCTGTAGTGAGCTACCGTTGAATACTAGACAAAACTCTTTTGTCCTTCGAAGGTACTTGTGTATGTTTTTCACAGCAGTCCAATGCTCCTACCCTGGGTTGGCCTAAAATCTGCTTACTACACTCACTGCCTGAGCTATGTCAGGGCGAGTGCACAGCATGGCATACATGATGCTCCCTACGGCAGAGGCATAGGGAACATCTTTCATGCCATCAATCTCCTCAGAAGTCTTCGGAGACATCTTCTTGGAGAGAGTGACTTCATGCCTGAAAGGAACATTTTCTTTCTTGGAGTTTTCCATGCTGTATCTCTTAAATATTTTGTCAATATAACCAGATTGGGATAATCCTATTATCCGCTTCGATCTATCTCTATAGAGTCGAAGACCCAGTATATAGGAGGCTTCTCCAAGATCTTTCAAGTAGAATTGCTGTGATAACCATACATTCACCGTAGTTAACATACCTACATCATTCCCAATGAGTAGAATGTCATCTACATACAGAACCAAGAAGGTAACCTTATCTCCACTGTACTTCTTGTAGACACAGGGTTCATCTGGATTCTGCTCGAAGTCAAACGATTTCACGGCAGAGTCAAAACGGATGTTCCAACTTCTAGAAGCTTGCTTAAGTCCATAAATGGATCTATTAAGTTTACATACCATGTTTTCCTGACCTACAGCAATGAAGCCTTGTGGCTGCTGCATATAGATATCTTCAGAAAGATCTCCATTCAGGAATGTAGTTTTGACATCCATTTGCCAAATCTCTTAATCATGGTATGCTATTACAGCTAGCAGGATCCTAATGGATTTAAGCATGGCCATAGGCGAAAAGGTTTCCTCATAATCGATGCCCTCTTTCTGAGTGTACCCTTTCACCACCAGATGAGCCTTGAAAGTCTCAACCTTACCATCGGGGCCCTTCTTCCTCTTGTAAATCCATTTGCAACCGATTGCTTTTACCCCGGAGGGCGGATCTACTAGAGTTCAGACTCCATTGGTCTCCATTGAGTCCATCTCTGCTCTCATGGCCTCCACCCACTTCTGGGAATCTATGTCCAACATAGCTTCCGTGTAAGTCATGGGATCCTCCTCACTAGTCAAGGTTTCCACCAGATAACTATCCTGGTCATAACCATAACGGACTAGTGGCCGGGATACCCGAGTGGATCTTCTAGGTTGGTCACTACCTGGAACTTGTTGGACATCTCCCACTGCTCCTGAGCTCTCCTCATCAAGAACAACTTCCTGACGATGGGTGTCCAGGATATAGTCTGTTTCCAAGAATTGCGCATTACGACTGCAGAACACTTTCTGCTCACTTGGGTCATAGAATAAGTAACCTACAGAACCTTTTGGTAGCCTACAAATAGGCAACGGCTGGTCTTGGATTCAACTTGTCTGCACTCGTTCTTTTAACATGTGCTGGACAAACCCAAATCTTCAAGTGTCTGACACTTGGTTTCCTTCTGGACCAAAGTTCATATGGAGTATTCGGAACCGATTTGGTTGGAACCCGATTCAGCACTTAAATCACAGTCTCTAATGCGTAACCCCAAAAGGATGTGGGTAACTCTGAGTGTATGAGAAGCGACCTGACCATATCCAATAAGGTCCTATTCATCCTATCCGAAACACCGTTAAGTTGTGGTGTAGCAGGAGGAGCTAATTGTGATACTATCCCATTGTCCATTAAGTAGTCCCTGAATTCGTCAGAGAGATACTCTTCACCTCGATCTGATTGAAGGGCCTTAATTTCTCTCCCTAACTGTTTCTCGACCTCTTGTCTGAACTCTTTGAACTTTTCAAAGGATTCAGACTTGTGTCTCATTAGGTACACGTAACCGTATCATGAAAAATCATCTATGAAGGTGATGAAATACACGTATTGATTTCGTGTCCTAACACTCAGGGGACCACATACATCAGTATGTATTAGGTCAAGTGTGCCCGTACATCTTTCAGGCTTACCGTTAAATGGCCATTTCGTCATCTTGCCTTGTAGGCAAAACTCACAAGTTGGAAGATCTTCTACAGTTAGAAAATCCAAAGGACCATCCTTTACCAACCTTGTGATTCGGTCAACACCGATGTGGCCAAGTCGATAATGCCACAGACACGTGGGATTAACTGTATCACGAGTTCTCTTCTTAGGGATTTCAGCCGACGTAGTTTCGGTTTTGTTAGTTTCTAGAGAAGGATGTAGAACATAGAGACCGTTCTCCAATTCCCCGTATGCGATGAATCTGTTGTTTCTTTTAATAGTAATCGTATTACTAAAGAAGATAGAATAACCATCTGCACACAGTTTTGAGACAGAAATCAAATTTCTCCTTAAATTTTGCACATAAAGACAGTCTTTCAGTACAATTGTTCCTTCTCTAAAAATTAATTCCACGGTTCCTATGGCCGCGGCTGCAACAGTTGCAGTAGTCCCCAAGAAGAGTGTGACTTCTCCTTCACTCAGCGTTCTGCTTACCTTGAACCCCTGCAGTGAGTTACAAGCATGAGTTGAAGCCCCGGAGTCAATACACCAGGATGCAGAAGCTACCAACAAATTGGTTTCTATAACACAAGTTTCAAAGTTACCTTTCTTGGATTCCAGGTAGGCAGGACAGTTCCTTTTCCAGTGGCCGGTCTTCTTGCAAAAGTGACAGGCATCTGATGCTTTGTCTTTCTTCTGCTTCTTGCTCTTAGTGGCTTTCTTCTAAGGCTTCTTTCCCTTCCTCTTTCTCTTGCCTGTCTTGCCAGCTTCAACAAGCATGGCTACAGACTCATCCTTTTTAATCAGTTCTTCAGCTCTTTGCAACATATTGCTGAGCTCTTGTAAGCAGACATTCAGCTTGTTCATGTTATAGTTCATGATGAACGGATTAAAGGAAGGAGGCAAAGAGTTACAGATAGCATCTATCTGGGTTGCAAGGTCCAGCCCGGATCCAAGAGCCTCCAGTTCGTTGATGTATCCCATCATCCGGAGACAATGGTCGTGAACTTGTTGACCCTTGGACATTTGTGCAATTATGAACTGTTTCAATACCTTTTGTCGAGTAGAACGATTCTGCTCTTCATACATTGTCCTGAGACTGTCCAATATGTCTTTGGCAAGTTCGATCTGGTCGAACTGCCTCTGTATTGGGTTGTCTAAGGAGGCAATGATGTAACACCAGGCAAGGGAGTTTTTCTCCTCCCATTCTTGATAGTCTCTCCTTCGGGCCTCAGAAGCCCTATCACCCGGACGCTCCGGGGCAGGATTCTTTGCCACTTTGTCCAGCTTTTCAGAAGCTAGGACCAGCATAAGGTTCCTGTACCAGTCAGCATAGTTTGGGCCCTTCAACTTGTTGTCATCAAGCAGTTTTGCAAAAGATCCGTTTGACATTTTCTGATAAAAGAGCAAACATCAGTCCACAACCTAATTTGATTCATGTTCATTTCATAGATATGAATTTTAATCTACGATCCATTTCCATTTATTCGTCTCTGAGATTTCCCTCCTCTCTCAGTGACGGAGACTACGGGTTGTCTCTGGAAATGTGGGAAATCACATAGGGTGCATGGAGCCAACTGTTTCAGCTGCATAACCCCACCACTTTTCTGTGAAGGATCACATTCACTCATCATATGAGTTTTCCCTTTGGCCTCTGTCATACAAGGTTTAGAGCCATTTTCTAGTAATCCTTTGTGTCCAGTGAGGGCTTACCCATCATATTCGTGAACGCCAAGGTACAGTGAGAGAGTTCCCATTTTCTGGTGAAGCCCCTCCCACATCGGTCTATGACGCCCCTATCATCTTATGAAACGCCCAGACAAGCCCAACAGCAAATGGATAGCCCATTTTCTGGTGCGTTTCCTCATTACTGAAGGACCCATCCTCATGCTAAAGATGGATGGCCTTTAGAGAGTTCATCATATGAATCTCCCTATCACATGCACTCATATTAGCTAGAGGGAACAAAATTACGCCCTAGTTTGATTTAGGTCAAACCAAAGTGGCTCCCACTGACTTTCATAAAGCCTGATTTTGGTGGGCCTTGAATCGGCTAGGGTTCCGCACGTAACCTCTTGATGAGGTGTGGGGCCCACCACTGAGGGAAGTCATCCAATGACCAAAAGGGACACCATGGCAATGGTGTGCATTCAGCCATGGTGTGCGCAAGAGCCACTGTCGAATGAGCATGGGCCAAGTACTTATGGCCAATGTACGCAGCACATCACACATCCATACATCACATGCAGGGATAAATTGATCCAATCAATTAATTATCTGTAAGGCCCGTTGGAAGCCCGTTAAAATTCCATAATATTAACCATTAATATTATCTAGGTATATGGGCTGAATTAGGGTTACCCAGTTCGGCCCATATAGCTTTATCCTTTAAAATGGGCTTTTGCAGTTTTAACTAAAAACTGGGCCTTTACAGGCTGGGCCGAATTAACCATTTAATTAAATATCAATCCTTAGGCCCATTAGTGGGAAATTAGGGCTGACTTTCAGCCTTGATTAAACCCTAGAATTGGTCCAAATAGTTTTGAACCAATCTTGGTTCGAATGGGTCTAGGGTTTGATTTTTAATTAAATCCTTAATTCAAGAAAATAATCTGAAATTAAATACTGATAAAAGGAAAAACAAGAATCAATCAAACAGGGTTGTTCGCACAATCCTTCCTGCAAAATAGAGGTTAGATAACAGAATGCAGTTTCACAAACTGCAAATCGCAGATATCATTTCTCTCATCTGTGAAATCTCCTTCTCTGCGAAATCTCCTTTTCTGCGCCGCCAACTTCGGTCCAAAATAAAAATAAATAGAAATCTTATTTCTATTATTAATTACATCAGATCGAATACCTATACATTGAGTCTAGAAAATAAAAAAATATATTTATAGACCCAAAATAAATCAAGAACTGCAAAATCGCAGGTTCCCTGCGCAAACCAAGAATTCGGTCTCCTCTTGTACGAACAACCCATAAATCAAGAAAATTATAAAGAACAATTCTAAATAATAATCAGATTTATTTAAAATTAATTTCAGATTATTTGCCCATTTGTTTTGGGAACAAATTTCCCAAAAACCATATATGCGCAAATTGGATAGAACACCTTCTCCCTAATTGCGCAGGTTCAGATCTGAAACAGAATGGTTCAAGATTTGAACCTCAGCTCTAATAGCACTGAAAGGATGAGATATCCATCACATGGATGCCCAAAGATTGCGGAATAAGGGGCAAATTTCAAAAATTTTCTTCTCCCCTCAACTGGTAATCACATTCCCTATTTAGAAAATCATATTTTCAAGGATAAATCTTTAACCTTAAACTGAACCAGATCTGAACCAAAAGGAATGGGAGAGAATAATACCTGATACGGAGAAGTAATATCTCCCAACGAAGGTGTTCACGCCCAAGGAAGGATCCAAAGACTGCTCCCACTGAAGATGGCACAGTGCAGGATGGAGCAGAATCAGCAGTGTTCTTCCCCAAGAACTCTGTCCTTCGCAAGAAACAGTAGAATGGAACGTGAGCACAACTTCCTTTTTAATCCTTTCTCAAAGAACTGATGTCAAGATCCAATCTTGACTTCTCCCATAGCTGGAGATCGAACTGGCAAACAGGGTGACAAGAGCAGGGAGGCGGCAAGAGAGTATTCGCAGACTGCAGAATTCTCTCTTCTTGATTTCAGCACTAAAGAGGATCTGATGTGTTTCTTGTTGGTCTCTTCTTCTCTAGGCTGCTGCCCCCTCCTTCTTTTTTGTTAAATTAAAAGATCAGCTCCTAATCTCACTAGGTGGTGCTTATCCAAATCATATTTGGATCAGCCATCTCTTCTAGTGATAAGGATAAAACCTTAACTTATCTGCAGATTAGATTATCTTTATCCTAATCCCATTAGGAGGTTTCTAAATCTGAATCACATTCAGATCTGGACTCTCTAAGTGGATAGGATTAAGACCATATCCTATCTGCTAATCCATCTCAGAATTCGCCCCTTTAATTAACTAAATTAATAGTCCAGTTCGAAATGGGCTTTAGGCCCATTAAGCTTATGTGCTCACTCAACCTTCCTAACTGCTGCCCAGTTGGGCTTCCTTGTATGGCGTGGCACCCAAGCATTGATCTACACATCAGCCACATGGGTTCAGCCCAGCCTTTGTTACAAGGCCTGGTCGAAAACACTGTTAAAGATAGTGCACCCCCTGAAACCCATCAAATGAGCTCTATGGGCCCAACACTTACCCTAAGTGGTCCCTGTGTCAAGGCACCTTGTAACACCCAGGGACTGTGGGCAGATGCAAGATTAGCCCATCAGGTATTATCCTCAATGGTCTTACACTTAACCTCTCAGCCCTTAATGATCATACAATGCCCGACAAGAGAGGACCTCTCCCTCGGTTGCAAGGAATAGTGTTGCACTCTCCACTTATATGGATCCCGGGAATTAAAACCTTTTGCAAACATTTTAGAAACCATAATATATATACTTTTATATCTCATATAAAATATACTTTGCAAAACAAATCTCAACGGTTGAAATCGGCTGCCGGCAGTCTTGGTTTCCAATAGTGAGAGCGCATCCCCATCATTACCTTTGTCCGACAAAGGGGCTGATCCTATCACTATGATCACCCACTCAGATGAATTCCTGGATTGTCCCAACATACCCAGGTTTTGACCCTCGCTAAGGATCTCACTGATTGGTACATCAAAGACACCCCGATCCGACACCTAGTGCAGTATCATAATCGAGTCTAGGGGTCAGGTGTAACTTTCTAGTTTTGCCCATCAATCTCCAAGGTTCAGGGCAATACTGGAAATCTGGTCCAGTTCAAAGATTCAATTAATACCACACTGTATGTGCCTGGGGTCTCACCCCGGTAGCTGAGACAAGCCACCTCAACCGACTTGATGGCACCACAGTGTCAGCCTTGTCAGGATAGGTCTCCCTAGACCGACCCACTGGCTGTGAACTTTCTAAACTAACACGAGTCTCAATAAGTGTCCAATTTAAGGGTATTACACAGAAACATACCAAGGGAACATGAATCAAATATGCACTTTTATTCATTTACAATAAACTCATAAAGTACATCAATTTTGATTGAAGCTAAGGGCATACAAAACTATCTAACAGGATCCGCCCCTTTGTCGGACAAAGGTAATGATCGGGGATGCACTCTCACTGATGGAAACCAAGACTGTCGGCAACCGATTTCAATCATTGAGATTTGTCTTGCAAAATATATTTTATATGAGACATAAAATTATATATAGGTTATGGTTTCTAAAATGTTTGCTAAAGGTTTTAATTCCTAGGATCCATATAAGTAGAGAGTACAACACTGTTCCTTGCAGCCAAGGGAGAGGTCCTCTCTTGTTTGGTAGTGTTTGATCATTATGGGCTAAGAGGTTGAGTATAAAACCATTGAGGAATATACCTGATGGGCTAATCTTGCATCTGCCCACAGTCCCTGGGTGTTACAAGGTGGCTTGGCCCAGGGACCACTTAGGGTAAGTGTTGGGCCCATAGAGCCCATTTGATGGGTTCCACGGGTGAACTATCCATAACAGTGTATTCGGCCAGACCATGTAACAAAGGCTGGGCCAAACCCATGTGGCTGATGTGTAGATCAATGCTTGGGTCCCACGCCATACAAGGAAGCCCAATTAGGCAGCAGATTGGAAGGTTAAGTGAGCACATAAGCTTAATGGGCCTAAAGCCCATTTTGAACTGGACTAATTCAATAAGTTAAATATGGGCGAATTCTGAGATGGAACAGCAGATAGGATAGGGTCTTAATCCTATCCACTCATAGAGTCCAGATCTGAATGTGATTCAGATCTAGAAACCTCCTAGTGAGATTAGGAGAAGGCTGATCTAATCTACATATAATATAAGGGTTTATCCTTATCACCTGAAAGGATGTCTGATCCAAATATTGTTTGGATCAACAGCCCTTGATTGGATTAGGAGCTGATCTTTTAGGATTAAAAAAGGAGGGGTGGCATCTTTTAAAGACAGAGACAGAGATAGATACTCACATTGTCTTCAGAGTTGAAATCCCAGAAGAAATATTTCTGCAATCCTTGTGAAAATCTTTCTCCGTATCAGGTATAATCCTCTCCTACTCCTTTTGGTTCAGATCAGGTTCAATTTATGGTTCAAGATTGTGATGAACCTACAATTTATCTATATTTTATGAGGTTTTTGCATGAAATTTTATGATGGTTTAATTAAATTTTGCCCTATTTTAGCTTGATTGCAAAAAAGATTTCAGGGGGAGCCAAATCAACAAAAAGAAGGCAAAAGCAAGAAAAGAAAACCCAAAATTTATCAAGTTCAGCCTGGCCCAGCCATGAGAGCAAGAGAATTTCATTCGGCCCAAGAAGAGCAAGTGAAACTCTTTGGAAAATCCAAGGGAAGAAGCCTAGCAAGAAGGAAATTTTGGCCCAACCCATTTTTAGCCCAAATAACAGCCTAGAGTGTAGTCACTTGAGCTCAAAAGCAAGCTAAGTTGTAGCCCAAATAGCAGCCCAAAGGGAGCTAGGGGCGGCAACTCCTAGAAGTTTCTTGAAGAGAAGGAGGGAGCACTCTAGAAGGTTCATGAGGGGTGTAATACACCCCATTCTAGAGGCTTCAAGAAGGGGCAAGAGCCCTTTTGAAAAACTATATAAGGAGGCCTCTAGGAGGGGAGAAAGTTGTTCAATTGCTTGAGAGTAAGGCTCTCCCACTCTTAGAGGTTCGGCCACCTTGAGAGAAGAGATGGAGCATAAGATGCACTCACCCTTAGAAATAAGTAATTGTGGTGACAACCAAGGTTCAAAGGGGCACTCTAAAGTTGAACTCTCATTGAGATTTAGTTACAGATGTGAAACTTAGTGAAATTTGATTATTAACCTTGACAATTAAGGAGCTGATTTATATATGAATTAGGAGTGAAGGCTACACTATGATGAAATTCATATTCTCCTTTCCTCGGATCTGATACATATCTTAAATGGTAATTTACAAGAATAAGAGTTGATCACTTACAAAAGTTCCCCGACTACTCAATGAATTTCTATCTTAAAAAAAAAAAAGTTCACCAGGTAAATGGTGAGAACAGAAGGGGGGAATGTTAAGTTTATGGCTAATGTCTTTGCTTGAGGACAAGCAAAAGCTTAAGTGTGGGGGTATTTGATGAACCTACAATTTATCTATATTTTATGAGGTTTTTGCATGAAATTTTATGATGGTTTAATTAAATTTTGCCCTATTTTAGTTTGATTGCAAGAAAGATTTCAGGGGGAGCCAAATCAACAAAAAGATGGCAAAAGCAAGAAAAGAAAACCCAAAATTTATCAAGTTCAGCCCGGCCCAGCCATGAGAGCAAGAGAATTTCATTCGGCCCAAGAAGAGCAAGTGAAACTCTTTGGAAAATCCAAGGGAAGAAGCCTAGCAAGAAGGAAATTTCGGCCCAGCCCATTTTTAGCCCAAATAACAGCCTAGAGTGTAGCCCACTTGAGCTCAAAAGCAAGCTAAGTTGTAGCCCAAATAGCAGCCCAAAGGGAGCTAGGGGCGGCAACTCCTAGAAGTTTCTTGAAGAGAAGGAGGGAGCACTCTAGAAGGTTCATGAGGGGTGTAATACACCCCATTCTAGAGGCTTCAAGAAGGGGCAAGAGCCCCTTTGAAAAACTATATAAGGAGGCCTCTAGGAGGGGAGAAAGTTGTTCAATTGCTTGAGAGGAAGGCTCTCCCACTCTTAGAGGTTCGGCCACCTTGAGAGAAGAGAAGAGAAGAAGGCTAGGCACAAGGAAGAAGAAGAAGAAGGGCTGAAGGAAGTTCAAGACAAGCAAGCTAGAAGAAGAAGGTGAGTTCGAATTGAGGGATTGTGATTCAAAGATTTTTTGTAATAAATCATTTGTAGTTTCATTCTCTTTTGATTTGAATTCAGTTTCTTAGTTATATGTTCTTTCTTCTTTCTCCTTGTTTCCATTCTTCCTTGATGTATTTCAGCTTGTAAAATTTCAGTTCAGCAATCTAATTCTTTTTGATTCATTCAAATGGTCATGCATTGTACTTGAAGTTTCTTGAATAAGGGTGTGATTGCAGATCAATTCGGCCAACTAACCTTCAAAACTCAGATCTGAATTCACAAATCTGAGATTGCAAGATCTGAATTGCTTGAAAGAGAATTCAGATCTGCAAATTTCAGATTGGGCGAATTAATCTACAGCTTGGAATTCCTAGAGTGCTTGAGAGAGACTCTAAGAATTCAGATCTACTATTCAAGAACTGAATTGAGTGCAAGGTTAGAGATAACTTGCACAATTCAGTTGGTGATCAATTCAGATTTGAATTGATGCCTTAGAAGTGTTTGAAGAAATGCATGCATGGGGATTAGATTCTTGCTAGAGATAGAAGAACCGTCACTCAATTCGGCCAACTAACCTTCAAAACTCAGATCTGAATTCTCAGATCTGAGATTGCAAGATCTGAATTGCTTGAATTTGAGTTCGGATCTAAAATCTGCTATAGCAGAAATGTAATTCTCAAAAAAAAAAAAAAAATCAGTTCTCAACCCTTTATTATTCTTTTCTTTCATTACAAAAAGAAAAAAATATATATTTAGATAGTGAAAAAAAAAAAAGAGAAAGAGAAAGAACCATGGAAACCAAGGATTCGGATCAGAACTCAGATCTGAGTTCAGATCTGAGTTCTGCTGTAGCAGATCTGCAACAGTTCAGATCTGAGTTCTCTTGAACTCAGACCTGAACTGATGTAAATTCAAAGGGTAATTGGGGGTTATCTTCACCCCAATACACCCTACAAAAAATCTGCTATCTCCCAAAAACAATTGGATAGTCATGGTTAAAAAAAATTCGAATCTGCAATCACCTAGATCTGAACTGGGGTTGTGAACAGAGCAGGATACAGGGCATACTTTGCTGTATTAAATAACTTGTACTCCAACCTATCTGAGCTGATTTGGTTGAAGAAAAGTATATTTAATCTGAGAATTTTTTTTATGCCTCAATAGTTTTAATGCGATGTAGCACCTCCACACAATTCTCTATTTCAGACTTCTCTTCTGATATTGCAGATCTGCAACATTTCAGATCTGAGTTCTGATGAACTCAGATCTGAACTGATGCAATCATGAGGTGAATTGGGAGCCATAATCACCCCAATTCACCCTATTATACATCTTCCAGCCCCCAAAATTAGTTGGATAGCAAAGAAGGGCAATTGAGATCAGAACTCAGATCTGAATTCAGTTATTAATAGTACCAAAAATTGCAATGTCACATTGCAATCTGATGCATCAGATCTGATTTATGATTGCAGTATATTTCATTGATGCTTCATTGATGTGGACTTGTAGCAGTATACCAAAAATGTGTAAAAATCAGATCTGCATCATTGATGAAATAGTAGCAATGTGTGATGATATCAGAGTGCACTTGATTTCTACTGTGGACTGACTGATGACATGAGGCAATATGTGGACTGATGTTTTTATCCTTTAAACTACTTTCATCCGATCTGATTGATTGTTTGTCTGTGGACTGATGTTTGTGTTCATATATGTGGACTGATTTTACTAGCTTTAAACCACTTGCACCAGATCTGAACTGGATGAGTGTAATATACTGGCATTCAGGGCTGCTTACAGTATATAGTTAGCAGACTTGATTTCAGGTTTCTGCAACTACTTAATTTGAGCCATCATGATTTCAGGTTTCTGCTTTGAACCTCTTGCACATAATCTTGGATGTCCATTAGTAAAATCAAAGTTTTAGATGACCAGCTCTGATTGCTTTGAGATCTGATCTGAAATGGACTCAGTTCTGTTCTGCAACACTGCTAAATTGTAGCAGTAACAATGCCAAACAGTGCAGACCTGATTTCAGGTTTCTGTAAATTTGTGGACTGAACAGCTTAATATATTTGAGCTAGACAGATTTGGGCTGATATGAGATCTGAAACAAAACATGGGCTGAACTGACTGTGGGCTGAATTTACAGGTTGTATGCATTGCAGACCTGATTTCAGGTCACAGAAGTCTTCAAGATTATGAAGCCATACACTTGCATAGCTTACAAACCTAAATCCAAACCTGGCTCAGGTCTGGTTGTAGCCCAATTTAAGCCCTCTGAAGGCACATTGACAATTCAGCTCTGAATAGCAGCCCACAGTATAGCAGATGTAAATGGTGATGTGCAATAGTTTCAATAAGCATATTCAATTCAGACTCCAATTTTTTTATGGTTTGTTAATTGCATATTTGAACTCAGATAAATTGTATCTGAATTTAGATGCTATAATTAAGGAATGTAAATAAGATTGCTGGTTTGGATTCCCTTTTTAATAATCAAAATCATTTATGATCTAAAATCAGTGGTTATTTGAATGTTAGTAACCACTGATTTCAGTATAAATGACTACTGTAATTTCAGATCTAAACTCAGATCCAAAGGTGACTGTTCTCAGTAGGTAAGTTTGCAGATCTAATTTCAAGTCTCTGCAATTTATTGACGCATACAAGACATATAAGTTGGGACTTGAAATAAGAAGTCTTAAACTCTTGAGTTCAGACTTATTTCAAACCTAATTGCATCATAATTCAGATTTATTGATGTTAGGTTTTTTTTGTAAGACTGTTCTCAAAAGCTAAGACTTCAGGTCTGATTCTATTAAGAGCCACACATCAAGTTTTTGGCGCCGTTGCCGGGGATTTATAGAAGCAATATTAGGAAACATTGAGCATTCTTAATCTGATCTCATTCAGCATTGCATTCATAGTTGGGTTAATTTGCTAACTTTTTCATTTCAGCTTGGACTGCAACTGCTGTACTACTATAGTTATGTTTCTTTTTTCTTAAGTAGATTACTTTCTTTTTCTGGTTTCAGTTTCATTTTAATAAAGGCATATTTGATTTCTATTCAATCTTGATGTTGTTCCCTTCAAAAAGAAAAAAAAAAGAAAAAAAAAATCACAAAAAAGCATGAGTGTTGCAGATCTGAGTTGCATTCGGCACTCAGATCAGTAGATTTCAAATCTGCAGCACTCAGCCGAAAAGAGTTGCTTGTGTTTCAGACTTTATTATTTTTTTTTCTTCTTTCATTACAAAAAGAAAAAAAAATGAAAAAAAAAGGGGGAGATCTTTTGAACAACAAGAGGAGCAATTGAGAATTCGGATCAGAATTCAGATTTGAATTCAGATCTGAATTCTGCTATTGTAGATCTGCAACAGTTCAGATCTGAGTTCCTCTGAACTCAGACCTGAACTGATGCAATTTTGAGGGGAATTGGGTGTCATCACCACCCCAATTCACCCTAGGGCACTTCTGCTATTCCCCAAAAACAATTTGGTAGCAATAACTGAAGGTAAGGCAATTGAGAATTCAGATCCAAACTCAGACTTGAGTTCAGATCTGAATTCTGCTGTTACAGATCTACTCAGTTCAGATCTGAATTCCTCTGAACTCAGATCTGAACCGATGCAAGTTTGAGGTGAATTGGGTGCCATCACTACCCCAATCCACCCTATGATACATCCAACCTGCCTCAAGGGTGAATGGATAGCAAAGAATGAGAGAAATTCAAATCTGAAATGCAGTTGATATGATGTGAGGACTGAACTGATACAGAGCATACTATGAATTCTGGGTGGACTGAATTCTTGGCTTTACCCACTTGTACCCAATCTAAATTTGCTGAGGATGTGTGTTTGGATTGAATAATTGTGATGCCTCACATATTCAATAAAAGCAGCAGTGCATTCCACTAGCATTCAAAGCTGTAGCAGGGCTGCTACAGTACAGCAATTACCATGAAACTCCACTGCTGATCTAGTTAGCTCTCTTTCCCATTGATGATCTACTTCATATTTGATTGCTGATTTAGTGTAGCTGGTAGATGTAGTTCTTCAGATGTAGTTCTTCAGCATTGCATTCATAGTTGGTTTAATTTGCTTAATCTTTCATTTTTGCTTTGAATGCAACTGTTGTATTACTGTAGTTATGCTTCTTTTCTCTTTAGTAGATTACTTTATTTTCCTTGTTTCAGTTTAATTTTAATAAAAGGAGACCTGTTTTGCTTTCTATCTTGAAGTTATTACCCTCTAAAAGAAAAAAATCACAAAATCATGAGTGTTGCAGATCTGAGTTGCATTCGGCACTCAGATCTGCTATAGCAGAACTGCAGCACTCAACCAAAAAAAAAAAAAAAAAAAAATTTAAAATGAGTTCAGATCTGAATTGCATTCATCAATCAGACCTGCACTCATCCAAAAAGATTTTGGTTGCATTGCTGTATTTTGTTTTAGATTTATAAAAAAAAAAAAAGAAAAAAATAGATAAAGAAAATAAAAAGAAAACAATGAAAAAATAGCATGTGAGTTTTCAAATCTGAAACTCAGATTTGAAGTTCAGATCTGAGTTCAGTCGGTTGCAGGACTGCATTCTGCTAGGTTCAGATTTGAGTTCATCTGAACTCAGACCTGAACCCACTCTATTTTGATGTGAATTCGGGTAGTGACAGCACCCAATTCACAATTTAATGCATCAGACTTGCCTCATTGATGAAAATTTAAGCCATGAATGGTAAAATCGGATCTGAAGTGCATGAGAATTTGAGGCAGTATAAGTACATGATCTGAAATTTTTGTGAACTTGATGTTTTGTTATCTTTTAAATCACTTGCACCCGATCTGAATTGGCTGTGGATTGATGTTTGGATTGGATTAGGACTGATGTTTGTGAGGCCTGAAAAGTCCAAAAAGAGCTTCATATTTTTTATGTAATGGTATTCAGATCTGAATCAAGGCTGCTTTCATTATAAAATTGCAGATATGATTTCAGGTCCCTGCAATCAATTGAGGCATACAAGACATTTAAGTTGGGACTTGAAAGAGAAGTTGTAAGCTCTTGGGATCAAACTTATTTCAGACCTAACTGCAACAGATTTTAGACCTACTTATTGATATTAGGTTTGGAGTTTTTGTAAGTGACTGTTCTCAAAAGTTAAGTTTTCAAATCTGATTTTTTTTTTTTTGGTTAGAACTTGAAGAGCAGCTTAAAGATCATAAATTCAGCAATGATTGTAGATCTGTTTACAGTAGATTTTAGATTTGTTTACTTATGTTCATTTAAGTTTAGAATAGTGTGTAATAAACCCCATTGCTGATTTAGTTAGCTCTCTTTTCCATTGAACATCTACTTCACACTTGAATGTTGGTTTAGTTTCAGTAATGGAGCTATGTTTTTCTAATTTGCAAATTTTTTAGTATGGATCAGATCTGCGTACGTTCACTTACATTGCTGAAATTCTAATGCAGATCTGAGCACACAAAAAAAAAAAAAAAATCAAATAACTTTGGTAGTGTGCTGATTTCAAGAACTTTTAGACTTCTAGGCTAGTTTCAATCTTGTAAATCACTTGTTTATCACTTGCATATCAGATTCCAAGAGATATTTATATTGGCTTTTGATCTTGTTTTTTTAATTAATTTATTTATTTATTTATTTATTTGTTAGATAGAATTCAAACTTCTTGGCCTTGTAAGTTTCTGTTGTGTATTACAGACTGGTTAAATTATTTACATTGTTTGGAATTGTGTATAGTAGTTTTTTTTTTATTATTTGGTTTAAATTATTTTTAGTTAGAACAAAGCTACTGATCTCCTCTTCTAATTTGCAAGTGATTTCTAGCAGAAGAAGTTTTCCACCGACAACATATTGTAGAATTTAAGAATGATCTTCAGGGAAGTCCTCTAAATACCTCCTATTACTTGATGATTCTCTTGCTAGTTTTATTATTACTGCCTAACACTACGAACATTGAGGACAATGTTCATCTTAAGTGTGGGGGAGTGAGCCCAAGGCTAGGGTATGGGGGTTGAAACCATGCACCCTAACACACATATGCAGGCAATGACATGACCAAAAAAAAAAAAAAAAGACTGGAACCCCTCAAGTTCATTACTATTTATTTAATGATTTTTTTTTTAGAAGGAATTCAATGAGTCGAGGGAGACTGATGTACTTGTTAAGTTTTTATTCTTGTGAATGACCCAAGTTGATATATGCATGAGAAAAGGGGAGCTGAATATGCTTTTCAGCATGACTAGCCCTAACTTCCTTCATGTGTATGGAAGCCCTTGATTTCATTGTTAATGGTCAAGAAAGCTAGGTGCACATCTGAAGTGTTGATTCTTGAGGTTCAATAATTGCAAAGAAGGACAAAAGCCCAAATTGACTCCGCTATTCTAAGCTGAATAGTAAAACTAGCAGCTTAGAACATGAGTCCTATTTACCTACCTCAAGCAAATGACCAGTGTGAGATGGAGCATAAGATGCACTCACACCCAAAAAAAAAAATAAAAATAAAAATAAAAAAAAAAAAGAGAGAGAGAGAAAAGTGCGTGAGATGGAGCATAAAATGCACTCACACCGAAAAAAAAAAAAGAAAAGAAAAGGGTGAGATGGAGCATAAGATGCACTCACCCTTAGAAATAAGTAATTGTGGTGACAACCGAGTGAAGGCTAGACTATGATGAAATTCATATTCTCCTTTCCTCGGATCTGATACATATCTTAAATGGTAATTTACAAGAATAAGAGTTGAGCACTTACAAAAGTTCCCCGACTACTCAATAAATTTCTATCTTAAAAAAAAAAAGTTCACCAGGTAAATGGTGAGAACAGAAGGGGGGAATGTTAAGTTTATGGCTAATGTCTTTTCTTGAGGACAAGCAAAAGCTTAAGTGTAGGGGTATTTGATGAACCTACAATTTATCTATATTTTATGAGGTTTTTGCATGAAATTTTATGATGGTTTAATTAAATTTTGCCCTATTTTAGCTTGATTGCAAAAAAGATTTCAGGGGGAGCCAAATCAACAAAAAGAAGGCAAAAGCAAGAAAAGAAAACCCAAAATTTATCAAGTTCAGCCCGGCCCAGCCATGAGAGCAAGAGAATTTCATTCGGCCCAAGAAGAGCAAGTGAAACTCTTTGGAAAATCCAAGGGAAGAAGCCTAGCAAGAAGGAAATTTCGGCCCAGCCCATTTTTAGCCCAAATAACAGCCTAGAGTGTAGCCCACTTGAGCTCAAAAGCAAGCTAAGTTGTAGCCCAAATAGCAGCCCAAAGGGAGCTAGGGGCGGCAACTCCTAGAAGTTTCTTGAAGAGAAGGAGGGAGCACTCTAGAAGGTTCATGAGGGGTGTAATACACCCCATTCTAGAGGCTTCAAGAAGGGGCAAGAGCCCCTTTGAAAAACTATATAAGGAGGCCTCTAGGAGGGGAGAAAGTTGTTCAATTGCTTGAGAGGAAGGCTCTCCCACTCTTAGAGGTTCGGCCACCTTGAGAGAAGAGAAGAGAAGAAGGCTAGGCACAAGGAAGAAGAAGAAGAAGGGCTGAAGGAAGTTCAAGACAAGCAAGCTAGAAGAAGAAGGTGAGTTCGAATTGAGGGATTGTGATTCAAAGATTTTTTGTAATAAATCATTTGTAGTTTCATTCTCTTTTGATTTGAATTCAGTTTCTTAGTTATATGTTCTTTCTTCTTTCTCCTTGTTTCCATTCTTCCTTGATGTATTTCAGCTTGTAAAATTTCAGTTCAGCAATCTAATTCTTTTTGATTCATTCAAATGGTCATGCATTGTACTTGAAGTTTCTTGAATAAGGGTGTGATTGCAGATCAATTCGGCCAACTAACCTTCAAAACTCAGATCTGAATTCACAAATCTGAGATTGCAAGATCTGAATTGCTTGAAAGAGAATTCAGATCTGCAAATTTCAGATTGGGCGAATTAATCTACAGCTTGGAATTCCTAGAGTGCTTGAGAGAGACTCTAAGAATTCAGATCTACTATTCAAGAACTGAATTGAGTGCAAGGTTAGAGATAATTTGCACAATTCAGTTGGTGATCAATTCAGATTTGAATTGATGCCTTAGAAGTGTTTGAAGAAATGCATGCATGGGGATTAGATTCCTGCTAGAGATAGAAGAACCGTCACTCATGCATAGGATGAACATGCGCTTGAGAGAGGCTGTTCATGACCTTGGGGTTTCACCAAACCAAGGCTCAATCATGATTCATTCGAATGATCCAAATTGATAGATTGCTGAATTCAGAGATTGACATTTACTGCTTACTCTTCTAACCTGAATTGAAGGCAATTGGGCCAATGATTTAGATAGAATTTAATTTAGGATTTCTTAGCTTTCATTAGAGTTTTGATTTATTTGTTGATCAGATAAGAAGTGCTCAATTTAGTATTGGTAATTGTTTCCTAAATCCTCGTGGGAACGATACTTCACTCACTACTTTATTACTTGAACGGCTAGTGCACTTGCTAGTGTCCCAATGAGCAACACATCAGATTGATCCTTGAAAATATGATTTTCTAAATAGGGAATGAGATTCCCAGTTGAAGGGAGAGAAAAATTTTTGAAATTTTCCCCTTTATTCCACAAGATTTGGGCGTCCATATAATGGATCTCTCATCCCTTCACAATTAGAGGTATTAAACCGATGTCTCGAACAATATCTTAGATGTTTCACATCTCAACAGCCACGCAAGTGGACTTCCTTCTTTCCTTCCTTGGGCAGAGTATTGGTACAATACCATCTACCATATATCCACCGGAATGACACCTTTCCAAGCACTTTATGGAAGAGTGCCACCCAATATTCCCCACTTTGAAGTCGGGTCTTCAGTAGTCAATGAAGTGGATCAAACACTTCTCACAAGGGATGCTATCCTCCACCAACTCAAGACCAATTTACATGTAGTTGTGAACAGAATGAAACAGGTAGCCGATTCAAAGAGATGTAATATTGAATTCCATATGGGTGATTCTGTCTTCCTTAAATTGCAACCCTATCGCCAACATATTGTGTTCCAAAGAACCAGCCAAAAGTTGGCCAACACATTCTATGGTCCATATACCATGGAAGAGAAGGTGGGGCAAGTTGCTTATAAGCTTAAGCTACCAGAAGATGCCCAGATTCATCCTATTTTCATGTGTCCTTATTAAGGAAATATGTTGGTGATCACATCACTATGAGCTCAACTTTGCCACCTATAACAAGTGATGGAGAAATCATTGCAGAACCTGAAGCTATTATAGACACAAGATGGGTGAAAAAAGGCAACCTTTTCATTAAGGAGAGCCTCGTCCAATGGAAGAAGCTCCCCATCGAAGAAGCTACCTGGGAAAACACACAGGAGCTGTTGGACCAGTTTCCCACTTTGAACCTTGAGGACAAGGTTCCACTTAATGAGGGGGCAATGATAAGATAAGAAGGTCAGTTAGGGTGCCCAGGAAAAATCCGAGAGACTTGGAGTGATGCTGATGTACTACTATTCTGTTTTGTTTGTTCTATTTCTGTTTTGGATTGCTTTAGAAGGGGTCAAAAACCGGTTAGAGAATATCTCGGGCAAGTAGTTTTGAAAGAAGGGTAGGATCCAGCTAATGGACGCCATAAAGGGGTTGCGGAATGGGTGGACGAATTTCAAAAATTTCCTACCTTCTCCCAACTGGGAATCATATTCCAAAGTTAAGAATACAATATTCAAGGATCCTACTTGAACCATAATCAAACCAGATCTGTACCAAAAGATAAATGGGAGGAATATACCTGATCCGGAGAAGCAGTATCTCCCAAAGTTGGTGTTCATGCCCAAAGAATGCTCCAAGATCCGTTCCTGCTGAAGATGACACAACTGTGAATGGAACAGAACCAGCAGGGTGCGTCCTACACACTGGATCCTTCACAAGAATCCTCTGGAAGTACTAAACACTGAATCCTTCTCAGTCTTTCTTGCAAGACTGATGTCAAGAACAGATTTCTTGACTTGCTTTTCTGCAAAGATCTAATCTTGCAATGGCAGATGGCGGCGGCAGGAGGAGATCTCCAAAAACGAAAAAGGCTGAACTGCTTTTTCTCCTTTTTTTTGGAGAGTATGAATCAGATCAGATCTGAATTCGTAGGAGGTATCCTATACCTCTTCAAGGTGGTTCGAAATCTCCTCCTTTCTTCTTGATTAAGAAACCTCCTTTTTAGGAGTTATCCCAATCCAAATCAGTATTTGGATAGGGGATAATCTTAATCCTTTTGCAGATAGAGTTAGCTTACTCCTGATCTTATCAGGAGGTTACCAGATTCAAATCTAATTTGAATTTGGTCTCTAAGAGTGGATAAGGCTAAAGGCCCAATCCTTTTACTAACTTTAATCTCAAATTCGCCCCATGGATGGGTGATCATACCAGCCCACCTCGAAATGGGCTTTTGGCCCATTAAGTGTTCAGTGTCTAATTACTTTCCAATCTGCTGCCTAGTTGGGCTTCTTTATATGGCATGGGACCCAAGCATTGATCTACACACCAGCCATATGGGTTCGACCCAACCTCTAAAACAAGGCCCATCCGAATTCACTGAAAAACTCATGAACCCCTTGAGTCCATCATATGGACCCTATGGGCCCAACACTTACATTAAGTGGTCCCTGGGCCAAGCCATCTTATAAAAACCCAGGGACTGTGGGTAGGTGCAAGATTAGCCCATCAGATATTATCCTCAATGGTCTTACACTTAACCTCTCAGCCCTTAATGATCAAGCACTGCCCGACAAGAGAGGACCTCTCCCTCGGCTGCAAGGAACAGTGCCGCACTCTCCACTCACATGGATCTCGGGAATTAAAACCATTTGCAAACAATTCGAAACCGTACATATATATATAAATATATTAATTTTGCAAAACAAAATTCCAACGATTGAAATCAACTACCGGCAGTTTGGTTTCCATCAGAGAGTGTGCATTCCCGATCATTACCCTTTGTCCGACAAAGTGGCTGATTCTGTCACTATGATCACCCACTCAGATGAATTCTCAAAATGCCCCAACATACCCAGGTTTTGATCCCCGCTAAGGATCTCACTGAATGGCATATCAAAGGCAGCCTGATCCAACACCTAGTGAAATGTCATAATCGAGTCTAGGGGTCAGGTGTAACTTTCCAGTTTTGCCCATCTATCTCCAAGGTCTAGGGCAATACTGGAAATCTGGTCCGGTTCAAGGAATCAAGTAATCCCATACTGCATGTGCCTCAGGTCTTACCCTGATGGCTGAGACAGGCCATCCCAACACTTGGTGGCACACCAGTATCAGCCTTGGCAGGATAAATCTCCCCAGACTTATCCAACGGCTGTGAACATTTAAAACTAACATGAGTTTGTATAAATGTCCAGTTTTAGGGTTTTACACAGAATTAAACCAAACAACATGAATCAAACATGCACTTTATTTATTTCCACTAAATAACAAAAGTACATCAAATCAGATTGAAGCTAAGGGCATACAAAACTGTCTAACAGCTCCCACTTGCACTTAGGTCCAATCTGGTACAAGCCGGAGTCCCATACTTTACACGTGTTTCTCAAACACCTTCTGTGTCAGTGACTTAGTCAATGGGTCTGCCACATTATCCATTGATGCTACCTTCTGAATCAGGACGTCCCCTCTACCAACGATCTCCCGCAGTACATGGTACTTTCTCTCGATGTGCTTCGACTTCGAGTGAGCCCGAGGCTCTTTAGCCTGGGCGATCGCTCCATTGTTGTCACACAACAACGGGATGAGAGATGTGCTGGATGGAATCGCTCCCAATTCGTGTATGAACTTCTTCATCCACACGGTTTCCTTGGCAGCTTCACTTGCGGCAATGTACTCGGGCTCGGTTGTGGAGTCTGCAGTGGACCCCCGTTTGCTGCTTTTCCAGCAAACAGCACAAGATCCTATCGTGAAAACATACCCAGATGTAGACTTTCTATCATCTGGATCCAACTGGAAATCGGCATCGGTATACCCTAGAACATGCAGTGAACTACCATCGAATACCAGACAAAACTCTTTTGTCCTTCGAAGGTATTTGAGTATGTTCTTCACAGCAGTCCAATGCTCCTGCCCTGGGTTTGCCTGGAATCTGCTTACCACACTCACCGCCTGAGCAATGTCAGGGCGAGTGCACAGCATGGCATACATGATGCTCCCTACGGCTGAGGCTTAGGGAACGTCTCTCATGCTCTCAATCTCCTCAGAAGTCTTGGGAGACATCTTCTTGGAGAGAGTGACTCCGTGCCTGAAAGGAACGTTTCCCTTCTTGGAGTTCTCCATGCTGTACCTCTTGACAATTTTGTCAATATAAGCAGCCTGGGATAATCCAATTATCCGCTTCGATCTATCTCTATAGAGTCGAAGACCCAGTATGTATGAAGCTTCTCCAAGATCTTTCATGGAGAACTGTTGTGATAGCCATACCTTGACCGAAGTCAACATTCCTACATCATTCCCAATGAGTAGGATATCGTCCACGTACAACACCAAAAAGGTGATCTTATCCCCACTGGACTTCCTGTAAACATAGGGCTCATCCGGATTCTGCTCAAAGTCAAACGTTATGACTGCAGAATCAAAACGGATGTTCCAACTCCTAGAAGCCTGCTTAAGTCCATATATGGATCTATTAAGTTTACATACCATGTGTTCCTGACCAGCAGCAATGAAGCCTTGCGGCTGCTGCATGTAGATATCTTCACTAAGATCTCCATTCAGGAACGCGGTTTTGACATCCATTTGCCAAATCTCATAGTCATGGTACGCTGCTACAGCTAGCAAGATCCTAATGGATTTAAGCATGGCCACGGGCGAAAAGGTTTCCTCATAGTCGATGCCTTCTTTTTTAGTATACCCTTTTGCCACCAAGCGAGCTTTAAAGGTCTCAATCCTGCCATCGGGGTCCTTCTTCCTCTTGTAGATCCATTTGCAACCAATTGCTTTTATCCCGGGGGGCGGATCCACTAGAGTCCAGACTCTATTGGTCTCCAATGAGTCCATTTCAGCTCTCATGGCCTCCACCCACTTCTGGGAGTCTATGTCTAACATAACTTTCGTGTAAGTAACGGGATCCTCTTCACTAGTCATGGTTTCCACCAGGTAACTGTCCTCGTCATAACCATATCGGACTGGTGGTCTGGATACCCGGGTGGTTCTTCTAGGCTGGTAATTACCTGGAATTTGTGGGACATCTCCCACTGCTCCTGAGCTCTCCTCATCAAGAACTATTTCCTGACGATGGGTGTCCAGGATGTAATCGGATTCTAAGAACTGGGCATTTCGACTGCAGAACACTTTCTGCTCACTCGGGTCATAGAATAGATAACCCACCGAATCCTTTGGGTAGCCTATAAACAGGCAACGACTGGTTTTAGATTCCAACTTGTCCGCACTTGTTCTTTTAACGTGTGCAGGACAACCCCAAATCTTCAAGTGTCTTACACTTGGCTTCCTTCCGGTCCAAAGTTCATATGGAGTTTTAGGAACTGATTTGGTTGGAACCCGATTCAGCACGTTGATAGCAGTATCTAATGCATATCCCCAAAAGGATGTGGGTAATTGTGAGTGTACGAGAAGTGACCGGACCATGTCCAACAAGGTCCTATTCCTCCTCTCTGAAACACCGTTGAGTTGTGGTGTAGCAGGAGGAGCTAATTGTGACACTATCCCATTGGCCTTTAAGTAGTCCCTGAATTCGTCAGAGAGATACTCGCCACCTCGATCTGATCGAAGGGCCTTAATTTCTCTCCCTAACTGTTTCTCGACTTCCTGTCTGAACTCTTTGAACTTTTCAAATGATTCAGACTTATGTCTCATTAGGTACACGTAACCATATCGTGAAAAATCATCTGTAAAGGTGATGAAGTACACGTGTTGATTCCGTGTCCTAACACTCAGGGGACCACATACATCAGTATGTATTAGGTCAAGTGTGCCTTCAGATCTTTCAGGCTTACCGTCAAATGGCCGCTTAGACATCTTACCTTGAAGGCAAGGTTCACAAGTGGGAAGATTTTCTACAGTTAGAAAATTCAAAGGACCATCCTTTACCAACCTTGTGATTCGGTCAATACCGATATGGCCAAGTCGGTAATGCCTGAGGCACGTGGGACTTACTGTATCACGATTCCTATTCTTGGGATTTTCGACCGACGTAGTTTCGGTTAAGTTAGTTTCCAGAGAAGGATGAAGAACATAGAGACCGTTCTCTTGTTCCCCGCATGCGATGAATTTATTATTCCGTTTAACAGTAATCACATTACTAAAATAAACAGTATATCCATCAGCACACAGTTTTGAAACAGAAATTAAATTTCTTCTCAAGTTCTGTACATAAAGACAATCTTTAAGTACAAGCATTCCTTCTTTAAAAACTAATTCTACAGTTCCTATTCCCGCTGCTGCAACACTTGCAGTTGTTCCCAAGAATAATGTCACTTCACCTTCACTCAACCTTCTGCTAACTTTGAACCCCTGCAGTGAGTTACACGCATGAGTTGAAGCCCCGGAGTCAACACACCAGGACACAGAAGTAACTAACATATTAGTTTCTATGACACAAGTTTCGATGTTACCTTTCTTAGATTCCAGGTAGGCAGGACAATTCCTCTTCCAGTGGCCGGTCTGCTTGCAGAAGTGACAGAGATCAGATGCCTTGTTCTTCTTCTGCTTCTTAGGATTGGTAGCCTTCTTCTGAGGCTTCTTTGCCTTTCTCTTTTTCTTGCCCGATTTGTTAGCTTCAGCAAGCATAACCACAGGCTCATCCTTCTTAAGTAGATCCTCGGCTCTCTGCAACATATTGCTGAGTTCCTGGACGCTGACATTCAGCTTATTCATATTGTAGTTCATTGTGAACGCATTGAAGGAAGAGGGCAAAGAATTGAGGATGGCATCCACTTGCGTGCCAAGATCTAGCCCGGATCCAAGAGCTTCAAGTTCGTTAATGTAACCCATCATCCGAAGACAAAGGTCATGAACTTTCTGCCCTTTGGTCATCTGCGCGGTCATGAACAATTTCAGGACCTTCTGTCGAGTAGAACGGTTCTGCTCTTCATACATTGTTCTTAGACTGTCCAATATGTCCTTGGCTAGTTCGATCTGATCGAACTGCCTCTGTATTGAGTTGTCTAATGAGGCAACGACAAAGCAGCGGGCTAGGGAGTTCTTATCCTCCCACTCTTGGTAGTCCCTCCTCCGGGCCTCAGAAGCCCTATCACCCGGACGTTCTGGTGCAGGATTTTTCACTACCTTGTCTAACTTTTCGGAAGTTAGGACTATTATAAGATTTCTGTACCAGTCGGCATAGTTTGGGCCCTTTAGCTTGTTATCGTCTAGAAGCTTTGCAAATTGACCGTTTGCCATTTTCTGATAAAATAGCAAAAACATTAGTCCACAACCTTAGTTTGATTCATGTTACCTACATAGATATGGCTTTTAATCTATGTTCCATTCCCATTTGTTCATCTCTGAGATTTCCCTCCTTTCTCAGTGACGGAGACGACGAAATGTCTCTGGAAATGTGGGAAATCACATGGGGTGCGTGAAGCCAACTGTTTTAGCTGCATAACCTCACCACCTTTTTGTGACGGATCATATCCACTCATCAAATGAGTTTCCCTTTGGCCTCTGTCAGACAAGGTTCAGAGCCGTTTTCAGGTAAACCTTTCTGTCCAGTGAGTGCTTACCCATCATATTCAGGTTACGCCAAGGTACCGTGAGAGAGTTCCCATTTTCTGGTGAAGCCCCTCCCACATCGGTCTATGACGCCCCTATCATCTTATGAAACACTCTAATAGATCCAACAGCAAATGGATAGCCCAATTTTATGGTGCGTTTCCTCATTACTGAAAGACCCATCATTGTGCTAATGACGGAAGGCCTTTAGAGAGTCCATCATATGGGTCTCCCTATCACATGCATTCATATTTGCTAGAGGGAACAAAAACGCCCTAGTTTTAATTTAGGTCAAACCAGAGTGGCTCCCACTGACTTTCATAAAGTCAGATTTCTGGTGGGCCTTAATCGGCTAGGGGTTCCGTACGCATCCCTTTTCAGGGTTGTGGGGGCCCACCAAACAAAGAGGGGTCATCCAATGACCTTGAAGGACAACATGGCAATGATGTGCATTCAGCCATGGTGTGCGCAAGAGCCACTAACGAGTCTTCATGGGCCAAGTACTTATGGCCCATGGTCGCAGCACATCAAACATCCAAACATCACATGTAAAGGAGGAATTGATCCAATCAATTAACTGCTGTAAAGCCCATTGAATAGCCCATTTAAAAATCTAAGTCATTAACAATTAATGACTAGTAGGTGTATGGGCTGAATCGCAGATAGCAGTTCGGCCCATACAGCTTATCTCACAGTAATGGGCCTTTTGCAGTTTTAACCCTTTAAAACTGGGCTTTACAGGTGGGCCGAATTAATCCTTATAATTGAACATCAGATTTGGAACAGCAAGTGTGAGAAATACAGACTGAAAAACAGTCCCTATCGAACCCCAGATTCGGTCCAAACAGTTTTGGTCCAATCTAGTCCGAGAGGATCCAAAACTGATTTTCAATTCAAGAATTAATTCATGAAAGATCTGAAATTAATAATTTTGATTTCAAACAATCACAAATCAAACTATGGACTGTTCGCACCACCTGCAAAATAGAGGTTAATCACAAGGGTTGCAGTTTCACAAACTGCAAATCGCAGAAAGCGATTTCTCCAACTGCAAATCTCCAGCGCCGCCTTCTTCTTCCTTCTTCTTTAATCAAGAAAAAATAACAGAAATCCTATTTCTATTAATTACATTCTTGACCAAATCCTATACATTCAGTCTAAAATAAAAAAAAATTATTTACAAACCGAATATAAATAAATAGAAAGAAAAAGGGTTGCGCAGACTATCTGCGCCAAATCTGCACTGTGATCTCCAGGTTTGAACAGTCCATTAAATCAAAATAAATAAAGAACAATTCTAAATAAATTTTGGATTTAATAAAATTAATTTCAGATCAATCGCCCTTAACAAGAAACAGTTTCTTGAAATAAAGAAAACAATCTGCGCAAATCCTGAAAGAACACCTTCTATCCATCTGCGCAGGGTCAGATCTGATTTTCTTTTCGTTCAAGATTCGAACCTGTGGCTCTGATACCACTGAAAGAAGGGTAGGATCCATCTAATGGATGCCATAAAGGGGTTGCGGAATGGGTGGGCAAATTTCAAAAATTTCCTACCTTCTCCCAACTGGGAATCATATTCCCAAAGTTAAGAATACAATATTCAAGGATCCTACTTGAACCATAATCAAACCAGATCTGTACCAAAAGATAAATGGGAGGAATATACCTGATCCGGAGAAGCAGTATCTCACAAAGTTGGTGTTCACGTCCAAAGAATGCTCCAAGATCCATTCCTACTGAAGATGAGACAGCTGTGAATGGAACAGAACCAGCAGGGTGCATCCTACACACTGGATCCTTCACAAGAATCCTCTGGAAGTACTAAACACTGAATCCTTCTCAGTCTTTCTTGCAAGACTGATGTCAAGAACAGATTTCTTGACTTTCTTTTCTGCAAAGATCTAATCTTGCAATGGCAGATGGCAGCGGTAGGAGGAGATCTCTAAAAACGAAAAAGGCTGAACTGCTTTTTCTCCTTTTTTTTGGAGAGTATGAATCAGATCAGATCTGAATTCGTAGGAGGTATCCTATACCTCTTCAAGGTGGTTCGAAATCTCCTCCTTTCTTCTTGATTAAGAAACCTCCTTTTTAGGAGTTATCCCAATCCAAATTAGTATTTGGATAGGGGATAATCTTAATCCTTTTGCAGATAGAGTTAGCTTACTCCTGATCTTATCAGGAGGTTACCAGATTCAAATCTAATTTGAATTTGGTCTCTAAGAGTGGATAAGGCTAAAGGCCCAATCCTTTTACTAACTTTAATCTCAAATTCGCCCCATGGATGGGTGATCATACCAGCCCACCTCGAAATGGGCTTTTGGCCCATTAAGTGTTCAGTGTCTAATTACTTTCCAATATGCTGCCTAGTTGGGCTTCTTTGTATGGCGTGGGACCCAAGCATTGATCTACACACCAGCCACATGGGTTCGGCCCAGCCTCTAAAACAAGGCCCAGCCGAATTCACTGAAAAACTCAATGAACCCCTTGAGTCCATCATATGGACCCTATGGGCCCAACACTTACATTAAGTGGTCCCTGGGCCAAGCCATCTTATAAAAACCTAGGGACTGTGGGTAGGTGCAAGATTAGCCCATCAGGTATTATCCTCAATGGTCTTACACTTAACCTCTCAGCCCTTAATGATCAAGCACTGCCCGACAAGAGAGGACCTCTCCCTCGGCTGCAAGGAACAGTGCCGCACTCTCCACTCACATGGATCCCGGGAATTAAAACCATTTGCAAACAATTCCAAACCGTACATATATATATAAATATATTAATTTTGCAAAACAAAATTCCAACAATTGAAATCAACTGCCGGCAGTTTGGTTTCCATCAGAGAGAGTGCATTCCCGATCTTTACCCTTTGTCCGACAAAGTGGCTGATTCTGTCACTATGATCACCCACTCAGATGAATTCTCAAACTGCCCCAACATACCCAGGTTTTGATCCCCGCTAAGGATCTCACTGAATGGCATATCAAAGGTAGCCTGATCCAACACCTAGTGAAATGTCATAATCGAGTCTAGGGGTTAGGTGTAACTTTCCAGTTTTGCCCCATCTATCTCCAAGGTCCAGGGCAATACTGGAAATCTGGTCCGGTTCAAGGATTCAAGTAATCCCATACTGCATGTGCCTTGGGTCTTACCCTGATGGCTGAGACAGGCCATCCCAACACTTGGTGGCACACCAGTATCAGCCTTGGCAGGATAAATCTCCCCAGACTTATCCAACGGCTGTGAACATTTAAAACTAACATGAGTCTCTATAAATGTCCAGTTTTAGGGTTTTACACAGAATTAAACCAAACAACATGAATCAAACATGCACTTTATTTATTTCCACTAAATAAAAAAAGTACATCAAATCAGATTGAAGCTAAGGGCATACAAAACTGTCTAACAAGTTTATCAAGTAGTTTGTTATTCTGTTAGTTTGTTACTCTGTTAGTTTGCTAATCCCTTAACTAGGGGCTAAATTCCTGGTATGCAGTTAAGAGTTCCTTGTATTTAAACACCACCCAACCAGCTAAGAAGGGGTGTTGAAGTTTAATAAAATTTTGTGGTTTGTTCTCACCCAAAGAAGAGCATTTTTACATGGTTATTGAGTGGGACCTATCAAAATTGTAGAGTTTTTCCATATCTTTCCAATGCATCTTGAATCTTCTCAATTGGAGTCCGAATGGAAGAGTTATGCCCAGATCATATTGCAGTGCCAAAACTATGTAAAATTACCCGATTAGCCTTGTTTTTCCCCTAACGCCTATTTCGTGCCCTAAATCAAAATACAAGAATGTGAGTCCAATTAGTCACTAAATAAGTTTAAAAGACTGAATATTGAGGGATAAAAATATGATAATTTTTATTCTCATCATTATTATCCTCCAAGTAAAGGGCATTTTGGCTACAAAACACCTTCTATTCTCCTAGGTCATAGAATAGGCAACCCACAGAGCCCTTGGGGTAGCCTACGAATAGGCAACGGCTAGTCTTAGATTCCAATTTGTCCACACTCGTTCTTTTAACATGTGTCAGACAACCCCAAATCTTCAAGTGTCTCACACTTGGTTTCTTTCTGATCCAAAGCTCATAGGGAGTCTTCGGAACTGATTTGGTTGGAACCTGTTTCAACACATATACTGCAGTCTCCACAATGAAACCCCAAAAGGATGTGGGTAACCCACTTCAACATGTATCATCGGTGAATGTAATAAAATATACATGTTGGTTACGAGTCCTAACACTCATGGGACCACATACATCAGTATGTATAAGGTCAAGCGTGCCTATACATCTTTCAGGCTTACCGTTAAATGGCCGATTCGTCATCTTACCCTGAAAGCCAGGTTCACAAGTTGGAAGATCTTCTATGTTAGAAAATCCAAAGGACCATCCTTTACCAACCTTGTGATACGATACATGCTGATATGGCCAAGTCGGTAATGCCATAGGCACGTGGGATTAACTGTATCATGGGTTCTTTTCTTGGGGATATCAACCGATGTAGTTTCAGCTATGTTAGTTTCCAAAGAAGGATGGAGAATATAGAGACCATTTTCAAGTTCTCCGTATGCGATAAATTTGTTATTTCTTTTGATAGTAATCATATTACTAAAGAAAACAAAATATCCATCCGCACAATTTTGAAACAGAAATCAAATTTCTTCGGATGGAGAACATAGAGACCATTCTCAAGTTCTTTGTATGTGATGAATTTGTTATTTCTTTTGATAGTAATCGTATTACTAAAGAAAAGAGAATATCCACTCGCACATAATTTCGAAACAGAAATCAAATTTCTTCTCAAATTTTGTACAGAAAGACCATCTTTCAATACAACTGTTCCATCTTTGAAAATTAACTCTACGGTTCCTATAGCCACAACTGCAACACTTGCAGAAGTCCCCAAGTAAAGAGTTACTTCTCTGTCACTCAGTCTTCTACTTACCTTGAACCCCTACAGTGAGTTACACGCATGACTTGATGCCCCGGAGTCAATACACCAGGAAGCAAATCAACAAGCATAGCAAGAGGCTCATCCTTCTTTATCAGTCCTTCAGCCCTCTGCAAATTATTGCTGAGTTTCTGAATGCTGCTGACATTCAGCTTGTTCATGTTATAGTTCATGATGAATGAATTGAAGGAAGGAGGCAGAGAATTCAAGATGGCGTCTACCTTTGTGACATGGTCAAGCCTGGATCCAAGAGCCTCAAGTTCATTGATATAGCCCATCATCCAAAGACAATGGTCATGAACCTGCTGGTTCTTGGACATGTGTGTGGTCATGAATTGCTTCAAGACCTTTTGGCGAGTAGAACGGTTATGCTCTTCATACATTATCTTTAGACTGTCCAATATGTCCTTGTCCAGCTAGATCTGATCGAATTGCCTCTGTATCAGATTGTCCAAGGAGGCAATGTTGTAACACCGTGCTAGGGAGTTGTTCTCTTCCCATTCTTGATAGTCCCTCCTTCAGGCCTCAGAAGCCCTATTTCCTGGACATTCCAGGGTAGGGTTTTTAGCCACCTTGTCCAACTTTTTAGAATTTAGGACCAGCATAAGGTTATGGTACCAGTCAGCATAGTTTGGTCCTTTTAGTTTGTTGTCATCCAACAACTTCATGAATTGTTTGTTTGCCATTTCTGATAAAAGGCAAATATTAGTCCACAACCTAATTTGATTCATGTTATCTACATAGATATGGCTTTTAATCTATGATCCATTTCCATTTGCTCATCTCTGAAATTTCCCTCCTATCTCAGTGATGGAGACTGTGATTATGTCTCTGGAAATGTGGCAAATCACATAGGGTGCATGGAGCCAACTGTTTCAGCTACATAACCCCACCACCTTTCTGTGATGGATCATATCCACTCATCGTATGACCTTTCCCTTTGGCCTCTGTCAGATAAGGTTTATTGCCATTTTAGGTTAAACCTTTCTGTCTAGTGAGTGCTCACCCATCATATTCGTGAACGCCATGGTACCATGACAGAGTCTTCCATTTTAGGATAGGCCCCTCCCACATTAGTCTATGATGCCCCTATCATCTTATGAAACATTCCAATAGATCCAGCAACAAATGGATAACACAATTTTATGGTGTGTTTCCTCATTACTGAAGGACCCTTATTCATGCTAATGATGGAAGGCCTTTAGAGAGTTCATCATATGAATCTCCCTATCACATGCACTCATATTTCAAGAGGGAACAAAATTATTGCACCCTAATTTAATTTAGGTCAAACCAGAGTGGCTCCCATTGATTTTCATAAAGTCAGATTTCAGTGGGCCCTAAATGGCTAGGGTTCTGCACAGATCCTCTTCAGGGAGGTGTGGGGCCCACCACAAAGGAAGATCATCCAATGATCTTTAGGGACACCATGGCAATGATGTGCATTCAGCCATGGTGTGCACAAGAGCCACTATCGTATCTGCATGGGCCAAGTGCTTATGACCCATGACCATTGCACATCACACATCCATACATCACATGCAATGATAGAATTGATCCAATCAATTAATATCTGTAAAACCCATTATAATCCATAATATTACTGATTAATATTATCTAGGTATATGGGCTGAGTAGCATTAAGCATTTCGGCCCATATAGCTTTTCTAAAGTTAGTGGGCTTAAGTAGTTTTAACATCTTAAAACAGGGCCTTATAGGTTTGGGCTGCATTAAGTCTTACAATTTAACATCAATCTCTTGACCCAAGAGTGGGAAATTAGGGCGGAGATCAGCACCCATCGAACCATAGGTTTGGTCCAACCTGTTTGGTCCAATCTGGTTCGAATGGTTCTAGGGTTTGATTTTTAATTCAAGAAATAATTCAAGAATTGATCTAAAAAATTAAATCACTAATTAAAGACAATCAAAAATAAGAACTAGGGCTGTTCATAGATCTACAACCTGCAAAATAGATGTTAGATCACAGTTTGCAGTTTCACAAACTATAAATCACAGATAGCAATTTCTCCATCTGTGAAATCTCCTTCTCCTACACATTCAGCTTCGATCTTGAATAAAATAAAATAGAAAGACCCTAAATTTCTATTAATATTACATCATATTGAATTCATATACATTTAGTCAAGAAATTAAAAAAATTAATTACTGACCAAAAATTAATAGAACTACAAAATCACATATTTGCTGTGCCATTAAAGAATTTGAACTCCACCGTACGAATAGCCCATAAATCAAGATAATTATAAAGAATAATTCCAAATAAATATCAGATTTATAAAGATTTAATTTCAGATCACTCACCCTTAATCTGGACCGATTTCCCAGAAAATCAATTATTTGCGCAAATCGAGTAGAACGCCTTCTGCCCATTTGCACAGGTTCAGATCTGATCTATTTTGGTTAATGATTTGAACCTAGCTCTAATACCATTGAAGGAATGAGAGATCCATCATATGGATAGCCGAACCGTGCAGGTAGGTAGGGCAAAATTGTTAGACAGTTTTGTATGCCCTTAGCTTCAATCTGTTTTGATGTACTTTTGATATTTAGTATCAATAAATAAAGTGCATGTTTGATTCATGTGGTTGGGTATAATTCTGTGTAAGGCTCTAAAACTAGACACTTATTGAGACTCGTGTTAGTTTTAAATGTTCACAACCATTGGATGAGTCTGGGGAGATTTATCCTGCCAAGGTTGATACTACTGTGCCGCCAAGTGTTGGGATGGCCTGTCTCGGCCACTAGGGTAAGACCCAAGGCACATGCAGTATGGGATTACTCGAATCCTTGATCTGGACCAGATTTCTAGTATTGCCCTGGACCTTGGAGATAGGTGGGCAAAACTGAAAACTTACACCTGACCCCTAGACTCGATTATGACACTTCACTAGGTGTTGGATCGGGCTGTCTTTGATATGCCAATCAATGAGATCCTTAGCGAGGGTCAAAACCTGGGCATGTTGGGGCAGTCTGAGAATTCATCTGAGTGGGTGATCATAGTGATAGGATCAGCCCCTTTGTCGGACAAAGGTAATGATCGGGAATGCGCTCTCTCTGATGGAAACCAAACTGCCGTCAGTTGATTTTAGTCGTTGGAATTTTGTTTTGCAAAACTAATATATATATATATATATATATATATATATATATATATATATATATATATATATATATATTGTACGGTTTCAAAATGTTTGCAAATGGTTTTAATTCGCATGATCCATGTGAGTGGAGAGTGCAACACTGTTGGGCAGTGCTTGATCATTATGGGCTAAGAGGTTAAGTGTAAGGAAATTTAGGATAATACTTGATGGGCTAATCTTGCACCTGCCACAGTCCCTGGGTTTTTATAAGATGGCTTGGCCCAGGGACCACTTAATGTAAGTGTTGGGCCCATAGGATCCAGTGATGGGCTCAGGGGTTCACTAGGCTTCTCAGTGAATTCGGCTAGGCCTTGTAATAAAGGCTGGGCTGAACCCATGTGGTAGGTGTGTAGATCAATGCTTGGGTCCCACACCATACAAAGAAGCCCAACTGGGCAACAGATTGGAAACAAGTTAAGCACTGAACACTTAATGGGCCAAAAGCCCATTTCGAACTGGGCTGATATAATCACCCATTTATGGGGCAGATCTGAGATTAAAATTAGCAAAAGTATTGGGCCTTTAACCTTATCCACTCTAGGACACCAAATTCAAATCAGATTTGAATTTGGTAACCTCCTGATAAGATTAGGAATAAGCTAACTTAATATGCAGATAGGATTAAGATCATCCTCTATCCAAATACTGATTTGGATTGGGATAACTCCTCCTTAGGAGGTTTCTTAATCAAGAAGAAAAGAGGAGAAACCCTAAGAAAACAAGATCAGAATTCGAACATAGGGTTTGTGTGCAAGAAATCATCCTACGAAATGAAATTGGATTTCATACACACTCCATAGAGAAGAGAAGCAATTTCAGCCATCTTCATCTCAGGAGTTCTCCTCCAGCTGCTGCCATTTTTCTAACAAGATTCGATCTTTGAAGGAAAGAAATCAAGAAACAAGTTCTTGATATCAGTTTTGCAGAAAGAACTAATAAGATTTGGTGCTCAGAGTTTCTAGAGGATTCTTGCAAAGGATTCAGTGTGTGGGATGCACTCTGCTGGTTCCACTCCACATATAGCTGTGTCATCTTCAGTAGGAGCAGATCTTGGTGTCCTCTTTGGGCATGAACACCAACTTTGGGAGATACTGCTTCTCTGGATCAGGTATAATTCCTCCATTGTCTTTGGTTTAGATCTGATTTGATTAAAGTTCAAGTAGGATCCTTGAATACTGTATTCTTAAATTAGGGAATACGTTTCCCAATTGGAAGAAGGTAGGAAAATTTTTGAAATTCTCCCACCCATTTCGCAATCTTTATGGCGTCCATACGATGGACCCTACCATTCTTTCAGAAATTTCAAAAATTTCTCTCTCCCATGTGAGAATCACATTCCCTGTTTTAGAAAATCTGCATTTTCAAGGATCAATCTTGAATCTAAACTGAACAAGATCTGAAAGGTATGAGAGGGATATAACTTATACAGAGTAGTAGTAACTCCCAACGAAGGTGTTCATGCTCAATGAAAACTCCAAAAACTGCTCCCGTTGAAGATGACACAGTGTAGGGTGGAGAAGAATCAATAGGTGGTTCTTCACAAGAACCGAATCATTCAACAAGAATTCAATGGAGGGTATGTGAGCACGACTTCAGATCAGTTTTTCACCAAAAACTGATATCAAGAACCTTTCTTGATCACTCCTACAGGTGGAGAACGAACTGGCAATGGTAGCAGTAGGACGAGGGCGCAAGAGCAAAAGATGGTGCAGTATTACTGTTGCTCTCTTCTCTCTATCTGTGATCTAAGATCTGAATGAGTTATTGTGTATGGAGGTTTGCCCTCCTCCTTTTATAGCCTTAAAGAGAGCTCCTAATCTCATTAGGACTTTCCTAATCCAAATCCTTATTTGGATCTGGACTGTCTTTAATAGATAAAGATAAGCCCTTATCCTATCTGCAGATTAGATCATCCCTCCTAATCTTATTAGGAGATTCCTGATCCAAATCTCTATTTGGATCTGGGCTCTTGGAGTGGATAGAGATAATTCCCTATCCTATCTACTGATCTAAATCCCAGAAACACCCCTCTTTAAATACTCAAATTAAACCAGTTCGAGTTGGGCTTTAGGCCCATTAAGTCCACATGCTCATTCGGCCCCCAAACTGCTACCCAATTGGGCTTCCTTGTATGGTGTGGGACCCAAACATTGATCTACACATCAGCCAGTTAGACAGTTGTATGCCCTTAGCTTCACTTAGAATGATGTACATTATGAATTTATTGTAAATGAATAAAGTACATATTTGATTAATGTTCCTATGGTGTGTTTCTATGTATTACCCTTAAACTGGACACTTATGAGACTCATGTTAGTTTAGAACGTTCACAGCCGTTGGACAAGTCTGTTAGATAGTTTTGTATGCCCTTAGCTTCAATCAGAATGATGTACTTTATGAGTTTATTGTAAATGAATAAAAGTGCATGTTTGATTCAAGTTCCCTTGGTATGTTTCTGTGTAATCCCCTTAAACTGGACACTTAATGAGACTCGTGTTAGTTTAGAATGTTCACAGCCAGTGGGTTGGTTTGGGGAGACCTACCCTGACAAGGCTGACACTGTGGTGCCACCGAGACAGTTGGGGTGGCCTATCTCAGCTGCTAGGGTGAGACCCTAGGCACATACAGTGTAGGATTAACTGAATCTATGAACTGGACCAAATTTCCAGTATTGCCCTGGACCTTGGAGATTGATGGGCAAAACTGGAAAGTTACACCCGACTCCTAGGCTCGATTATGATACTGCACTAGGTGTCGGATTGGGTTGTCTTTGATGTATCAATCAGTGAGATCCTTAGCAGGGGTCAAAACCTGGGCATGTTGAGACTGTCTGAGAATTCATCAGAGTGGGTGATCATAGTGACAGGATCGGCCCCTTTGTCGGACAAAGGTAATGATTGGGGATGCACTCTCACTAATAGAAACCAAGACTGCCGGCAGCCGATTTCACTCGTTGAGATTTGTTTTGCAAAATATATTTTATATGAGAAATAAAATTATATATATAATGGTTTCTAAAAGAATTTGCAAAAGGTTTTAATTCCCGGGATCCATACAAGTAGAGAGTGCAACGATGTTCCTTGCAGCCGAGGGAGAGGTCCTCTCTTGTCGGGCAGTGTATGATCCTTATGGGCTGAGAGGTCAAGTGTAAGACCATTGAGGATAATACCTGATGGGCTAATCTTGCATCTGCCCATAGTCCCTGGTTGTTACAAAGTGGCTTGGCCCAGGGACCACTTAGGGTAAGTGTTGGGCCCATAGAGCCCATTTGATGGGTTTCAAGGGGTGCACTGCCCATAATAGTGTATTCGAGGAGGCCTTGTAATAAAGGCTAGGCTGAACCCATGTGGCTGATGTGTAGATCAATGCTTGGGTACCACACCATACAAGGAAGCCCAACTGGGCCGCAGTTAGGAAGGTTAAGTGAGCACATAGGCTTAATGGGCCTAAAGCCCATTTCGAACTGGGCTATTTAATTAGTTAATTAAGGGGCAAATTCTAAGATAGATTAGCAGATACACTCAGAGAGTCCAGATCTGAATGTGATTCAGATCTAGAAAGCTCCTAATGAGATTAGGAGATAGCTAATCTAATCTGCAGATAAGATAAGGGTTTGTCCTTATCACATGAAGAGAAGGCTGATTCAAATATGATTTGGATAAACAGCTCCTAATTGGATTAGGAGCTGATTCTTTAGGTTAGCAAAAGAAGGAGGGAGTGGCAGCCTTTAAATGACACACAATCAGATCCTCTTCAGTGCTAAAATCACAGAGAAGAAAGAATTAAGCAACCCTACAGAATTCTTTCTTGCCACCTCCCTGTTCTTGCTGCCCCTGTTTGCCTGTTCGATATCCAGTTGTGGTAGAAGTCAAGAATCGATCTTGACATCAGTTCTTTGAGAAATAATTGATAGGAAGCTATGCTCACGTGCCAGCTTGCGGATTCTTGCGAAGGATAGAGTTGTTGGAGAAGAACATTACTGATTCTGCTCCATCCTGCACTTTGCCATCTTCAGTGGGAGCAGTCTTTGGATCCTTCCTTGAGCGTGAACACCTTCGTTGGGGGATACTATTTCTCTGTATCAGGTATAATGCTCTCCTACTCCTTTTGGTTCAGATCTAGTTCAGTTTATAGTTCAAGAATGATCATTAAAAATATGATTTTCTAAATAGGGAATGCAATTCCCAGTTGAAGGGAGGGAAAAATTTTTGAAATTTGCTCCACCCTTATTCCGCATTCTTTGGCGTCCATACGATGGATCTTTCATCCCTTCAGTGGTTTCAGAGCCATGGTTCAAATCTTGAACCAATTTGTTTCAGATCTGAACCTGCACAAATGGGTAGAAGGTGTTCTACTTGAATTGCGCAGATATGGGTTTTGGGAAAATTGTTCCCAAAATTAATGGGTGAATAATCTGAAATTAATTTTATATAAATCTAATTATTATTTAGAACTGTTCTTCATGATTTTCTTGATTTATGGGTTGTTCGTAAAGAGGAGATCGAAATCTTGATTTCCGTAGGGAACTTGCGATTTTGCAGTTTTTGAATTATTTTGTTACATTTGATCTGTAATTTTTTTTTTTTATTTTTTAGACTGAATGTATAGGTATTCAATCTAATGTAATCATTAGTAGAAATTGGATTTCTATTTTTAAAAATTTTTGGATTGAAGATGGCGGCGCAGAGAAGGAGATTTCGCAGATGGGAGAATTACAATCTGCGATTTGCAGTTTATGAAACTGCAAACTGTGATCTAACCTCTATTATGCAGGATGGATTGTGTGAACATCCCTGTTTGACTGATTCTTGATTTTCTTTTATCAGTGTTTAATTTCAGATTATTTTCTTGAATTAAAGATTTAATTAAAGATCAACCCTAGACCCATTTGAACCAAGATTGGTTCAAACTATTTGGACCGAATCTAGGGTTTAATCAAGGCTGAAAGTCAGCCCTAATTTTCCCACTAATGGGTCTAAGGTTTGATATTTAATTAAATGGTTAATTCGGCCCAACCTGTAAAGGCCCAGTTTTAAATAGTTAAAACTACTAAAAGCCCACTTAACACATAAAGCTATGTGGGCTGAACCATTTGACCCATATACCTAGATAATATTAGTGGTGGGCCCCGCACCTCATCAAGAGGTCACGTGCAGAACCCTTGCCAATTTCGGCCCACCAAAATCAGGCTTTATGAAAGTCAGTGGGAGCCACTTTGGTTTAACCTAAAATTAGAACTAGGGCATTATTAACTGTTCCCTCTAGCTAATATGAGTGAATGTGATAGGGAGATTCATATGATGAACTCTTTAAAGGCCTTCCATCATTAGCATGAGGATGGGTCCTTCAGTAATGAGGAAACGCACCAGAAAATGGGCAATCCATTTGCTGTTGGGCTTGTCCAAGTGTTTCATAAGATGATAGGGGCGTCATAGACTTATGTGGGAGGGGCTTCACCAGAAAAATGGGAACTCTCTCACGGTACCTTGGCATTCACGAATATGATGGGTAAGCACTCACTAGATAGAAAGGTTTACATGAAAACAACTCTAAACCTTGTCTAACAGAGGCCAAAGTGAAAACTCATATGATGAGTCGATATAATCCTTCACAAAAAGGTGGTGGGGTTATGCAGCTGAAACAGTTGGATCCATGCACCCTATGTGATTTTCCACATTTCTAGAGACAACCCGTAGTCTCCATCATAGAGAAAGGAGGGAAATCTCATAGATGAATAAATGGAAATGGAACATAGATTAAAATCCATATCTATGAAATGAACATGAATCAAATATGGTTGTGGACTGATGTTTGCTCTTTTATCAGAAAATGGAAAATGGATCATTTGCAAAATTTCTTGATGACAACAAGTTGAAGGGCCCAAACTATGCCGACTGGTACAGGAACCTTATGCTAGTCCTAGCTTCTTAAAAGCTAGACAAAATGGCAAAGAATCCTACCCCAGAGCGTCCGGGTGATAGGGCTTCTGAGGCCCGAAGGAGAGATTATCAGGAATGGGAGGAGAAAAACTCCCTTGCTCGGTGTTACATCATTTCCTCCCTGGACAACCCAATACAGAGGCAATTCGATCAGATCAAACTTGCCAAGGACATATTGGATAGTCTCAGGATGATGTATGAAGAGCAGAATCGTTCTACTCGATAGAAGGTCTTAAAACAATTCATGATCACACAAATGACCAAGGGCCAACAAGTTCACGACCATTGTCCTCAGATGATGGGATATATCAATGAACTGGAGGCTCTTGGATCCGGGCTGGACATTGTGACCCAGATAGATGCTATCCTTAATTCTTTGCCTCAGCAATATGTTGCAAAGAGCTAAAGAACTGATTAGAAAGGATGAATCTATAGCTATGCTTGTTGAAGCTAGCAAGACAGGCAAGAGAAAGAGGAAGTTAAAGAAGCCTGAGAAGAAAGCCACTAAGGGAAAGAAGCAGAAGAAAGACAAAGAATCGGATGCCTATCACTTCTGCAAGAAGACCGGCCACTGGAAAAGAAATTGTCCTGCCAACCTGGAATACAAGAAAGGTAATTTCGAAACTTGTGTTATAGAAACCAATCTGTTGGTAGCTTTTACGTCCTAGTGTATTGACTCCGGGGCTTCAACTCATGCGTGTAACTCAATGCAGGAGTTCAAGGTAAGCAGAAGGCTGAGTGAAGGAGAAGTCACACTCCACTTGGGGACTACTGCAACTGTTGCAACCGCGGCCATAGGAACCGTGGAGTTATTTTTTAGAGAAGGAACTATTGTACTGAGAGATTGTCTTTATGTACAAAATTTAAGGAGAAATTTAATTTCTGTCTCAAAACTGTGTGCAGATGGTTATTCTGTCTTCTTTAGTAATATGATTACTATTAAAAGAAATAACAGATTCATTGCATACGGGGAACTGGAGAACGGTCTCTATGTTCTAATCCATCTCTAAAAACTAATATAACCGAAACTACATTGGCTAAAATCCCCAAGAAGAGAGCCCGTGATACAGTTAATCCCACATGTCTGTGGCATTACCGACTTTGCCACATCGGTGTTGACCGAATCACAAGGTTGGTAAAGGATGGTCCTTTGTATTTTTTAACTGTAGAAGATCTTCCCACCTGTGAGCCTTGCCTACAAGGCAAGATGACGAAATGGCCATTTAACGGTAATCCTGAAAGATGTACAGGCACACTTGACCTAATACATACTGATGTATGTGGTCCCCTTAGTGTTAGAACACGAAATCAATACGTGTATTTCATCACCTTCACAGATGATTTTTTACGATATGGTTACGTGTACCTATTGACACAATTTAGAATCCTTTGAAATGTTCAAAGAGTTTAGATAAGAGGTCGAGAAATAGTTAGGGAGAGAAATTAAAGCCCATCGATCAGATCGAGGTGGCAAGTATCTCTCTGATGAATTCAGGGACTATTTAAAAGAAAATGGGATAGTATCATAATTAGCTCCTCCTGCTACAACTTAACAGTGTTTCAGAGAGGAGGAATAGGACCTTATTAGATATGGTCTGGTCGCTTCTCATACACTCAGAGTTACCCACATCCTTTTGGGATTACACATTAGAGACTGCGATTTACGTGTTGAATTGGGTTCCAACCAAATCGGTTCCAAATACTCCATATGAACTTTGGACCAGAATGAAACCAAGTGTCATACACTTGAAGATTTGGGGTTGTCTAGCACACGTTAAAAGAATGAGTGGAGACAAGTTGGTATCGAAGACCAGCTGTTGCCTATTTGTAGGCTACCCAAAAGTCCTTGTAGGTTATCTATTCTATGGCCCAAGTGAGCAGAAAGTGTTCTGTAGTCAAAACGCACAATTCATAGAAACCGACTATGTCTTGGACACCCATCGTCAGGAAGTTGTTCTTGATGAGGAGAGCTCAGGAGCAGTGAGAGATGTCCCACAAGTTCCAGGTAGTGACCAACCTAGAAGATCCACTCAGGTATCCAGGCCAGCTGTCCGTTATGGTTATGACCAGGATAGTTACTTGGTGGAAACCTTGACTAGTGAGGAGGATCCCGTGACTTACGCGGAAGCTATGTTGGACATAGATTCCTAGAAGTGGGTGAAGACCATGAGAGCAGAGATGGACTCAATGGAGACCAATGGAGTCAAGTATTCAATAGTAGCTCACTATAGATACAAGGGTATATGGATGCCGATTTCCAGTCAAATCCAGATGATAGAAAGTCTACATCTGGATATGTTTTCACAATAGGATCGTGTGTTGTTTGTTGGAAAAGCAACAAACAGGGGTCCCCTACAGACACCATGACCGAGGCCGAGTACATTGCCGCAAGTGAGGCTGCCAAAGAAACTGTGAGGATGAAGAAGTTTGTTCACGAGTTAGGAGTAGTTCCGTCCATCACATCTTCCATCCCGTTGTTGTGTCACAACAATGCAGCCATTGCTCAGGCTAAGGAGCCACGAGTCCACTCGAACTCGAAGCACATCGAGAGGAAGTATCACGTACTGTTGGAGATTGTTGGTAGAGCGGATGTCCTAATTCAGAAGGTAGAGTGAGCGGAAAATGTAGCAGACCCTTTGACGAAGCCACTATCACAGAAAGTGTTTGAGAAACACGTGGAAAGCATGGGACTCTCGCTTGTACCTAATTGAACCTAAGTGCAAGTGGGAGTAGTGAGACAGTTTTGTATGCCCTTAGCTTCAATCAGAATGATGTACTTTATGAGTTTATTGTAAATGAATAAAAGTGCATGTTTGATTCATGTTCCCTTGTTATTTTTCTGTGTAATTCCCTTAAATTGGACATTTAATGAGATTCGTGTTAGTTTAGAATGTTCACAGCTAGTGGGTTGGTCTGGGGAGACCTACCCTGACATGGCTGACACTATGGTGCCACCAAGACAGTTTGGGTGGCCTGTATCAGCTGCTAGGGTGAGACCCTAGGCACATACAGTGTAGGATTAACTGAATCTATGAACTGGACAAGATTTCTAGTATTGCCCTGGACCTTGGAGATTGATGGGAAAAACTTCAAAGTTACACCCGACCCCTAGACTCAATTATTATAGTGCACTAGGTGTCGGATTGGGCTGTCTTGGATGTTTAAATTAGAGAGATCCTTAGTGGGTGATCATAGTGACAAGTGTTAGACACTTTTGTATGCCCTTAGCTTCAATCAAAATGATGTACTTTATGAATTTATTGTAAATGAATAAAACTGCATATTTGATTCATGTTCCCTTGGTATGTTTCTGTGTGATCCCTTAAACTGGACACTTAATGAGACTCGTGTTAGTTTTGAATGTTCACAGCCAGTGGGTCAGTCTGAGGAGACTTATCCTGACAAGGCTGACACTGTGGTGCCACCAAGTCGGTTGGGGTGGCTTGTCTCAGTTACCTAGGTGAGACCCTAGGCACACACAGTGTGGGATTAATTGAATCATTGAATTGGACCAGAATTCTAGTATTGCCCCAGACCTTGGAGATTGATGGGAAAAATTGGAAAGTTACACCCGACCCCTAGACTCGATTATGATACTACACTAGGTGTCGGATTGGGCTGTCTTTGATGTACCAATCAGTGAGATCCTTAGCGGGGGTCAAAACTTGGGTATGTTGGGACAGTCTGAGAATTCATCTGTGTGGGTGATCATAGTGAGAGGATCAGCCCCTTTGTCGGACAAAGGTAATGGTCGGGGATGCACTCTCACTGATGGAAACCAAGACTGCCGGCAGCCGGTTTCAATCGTTGAGATTTGTTTTGCAAAATATATTTTATATGAGATATAAAAGTATATATATTTTATGGTTTCGAAATGATTGCAAAAGGTTTTAAATCCCAGGATCCATATATGAGAGAGTGCAACACTGTTCCTTGCAACTGAGGGAGATGTCCCCTCTTGTCGGGCAGTGTATGATCATTATGGGCTGAGAGGTTAAGTGTAAGGCCATTGAGGATAATACCTGATGGGCTAATATTCCATCTGCCCATAGTCCCGAGTGTTACAAGGTGGCTTGGCCCATGGACCACTTAGGGTAACTGTTGGGCCCATAGAGCCCATCTGATGGGTTTCAGGGGGTGCACTGTTGATAATAGTGTATTCTGCCAGGCCTTGTAACAAAGGCTGGGCTGAACCCATGTGGCTAATGTGTAGATCAAAGTTTGGATCCCATGCCATACAAGGAAGCCTAACTGGGCAGCAGTTTGGAAGCGTTAATGAATACATAACCCTAAATGGGCCTTAAGCCCATCTCGAATGGGGCTAATTTGATTAGTCTTTAAGGGGCAAATTCTGAGATAAGATCAGCTGATAGGATTGGGCCCACACCCTATCCACTCAGAGAGTCCAAGATCTAAATGAGATTTAGATTTGAAAACTTCGTAATTAGATTAGGAGCTGGCTGATCTAATCTACAGATAAGATAAGGATTATCCCTTATCTTAAAGGGACTTCTAATCCAGATATGATTTGGGTTAGCAACTCCTAATGGGATTAGGAGCTGATCCCTTTAAGTATATAAAAGGAAGAGGGGGCGACAGCCTTTAGACACAACATCCAACAGACACAAGTCTAGTCTTCAGAGCAAAGATCACAGAGGAGAGAATTCTGCACCCTGCAAATTCTCTCTAGCCGCCTCCTTCTTGCAGCCGCTGCCTATAGCAGTTCGATCTCCATTGTTTGGGAGAAATCAAGATTGGATCTTGATTCCAATCTTTTGGAGAAAAGATTGGTAGGAGTTGTATTCACTAGCCATTGATGTGTGGCTCATTGTGACACTAGCAAGTGCACTATCCATTCAAGTAATAAAGTAGTGAGTGAAGTATCGTTCCCACGAGGATTTAGGAAACAATTACCAATACTAAATTGAGCACTTCTTATCTGATCAACAAATAAATCAAAACTTTAATGAAAGCTAAAAAATCCTAAATTAAAATCTATCTAAATCATTGGCCCAATTGCCTTCAAATCAGGTTAGAAGAGTAAGCAGTAAATGTCAATCTCAGAATTCAGCAATCTATCAATTTGGATCATTCGAATAAATCATGATTGAGCCTTGGTTTGGTGAAACCCCAAGGTCATGAACAGCCTCTCTCAAGCGCATGTTCATCCTATGCATGAGTGACGGTTCTTCTATCTCTAGCAAGAATCTAATCCCCATGCATGCATTTCTTCAAACACTTCTAAGGCATCAATTCAAATCTGAATTGATCACCAACTGAATTGTGCAAGTTATCTCTAACCTTGCACTCAATTCAATTCTTGAATAGTAGATCTGAATTCCTAGAGTCTCTCTCAAGCACTCTAGGAATTCCAAGCTGTAGATTAATTCGGCCAATCAGAAAATTGCAGATCTGAATTCTCTTTCAAGCAATTCAGATCTTGCAATCTCAGATCTGAGAATTCAGATCTGAGTTTTGAAGGTTAGTTGGCCGAATTAATCTACAATAACACCCTTATTCAAGAAACTTCAAGTACAATTCATGACCATTTGAATGAATCAAAAAGAATTAGATTGCTGAACTGAAATTTTACAAGCTGAAATACATCAAGGAAGAATGGAAAAAAAGGAGAAAGAAGAAAGAAAATATAACAAAGAAACTGAATTCGAATCAAAAGAGAATGAAACTACAATTGATTTATTACAAAAGATCTTTGAATCACAAACCCTCAATTCGAACTCACCTTCTCTTCTAGCTTGCTTGTCTTGAACTTCCTTCAGCCCTTCTTCTTCTTCTTCCTTGCGCCTAGCCTTCTTCTCTTCTCTTCTCTCAAGGTGGCCGAACCTCTAAGAGTGGGAGAGCCTTCCTCTCAAGCAATTGAACACCTCTTCCCCCTCCTAGAGGCCTCCTTATATAGTTTTTCAAGGGGGCTCTTGCCCCTTCTTGAAGCCTCTAGAATGGGGTGTATTACACCCCTTTCTTGAACTTTCTAGAGCTCTCTTGAAGGGCTGCTATTTGGGCTGCACTTAGGCTCTCTCTTAGCACATGATAGCTATACATTGAGCTGCTCTTTTAGGCTGAGAATGAGCCTTCCTTGCTGGGCCGAATTCTATTCATAGCTAGGCTTTATTTTCTTGAGTTTTCTCAAGGAATTCACTTGCTCTTCTTGGGCCGAAGTGCTCTCTCTTGCTTCCACGACCGGGCTGGACTGAAATTGGTCTTTTTGAACCTTCTTTTCTTGCCTTTTTTCTTCCTTTTCTTGGATTAATTATCCCTGAACTTATTCTTAGCATTAAGCTAAATTAAGGCAAAAATTAATAAAACCGGCATAAAAATCCATGCTAAAGTCCTCAAAAAATTATAGATAAATTGTAAGTTCATCAAATACCCCCACACTTAAGCTTTTGCTTGTCCTCAAGCAAGGACATCAGCCATAAATTGAACATTCCCCCCCTTCTGTTCTTACCATTTACCTGGTGAACTTTTTAAAATAGAAATTCATTCAGTAGTCGAGGGACTTTTGTAAGTGCTCAACTCTTATTCTTGTAAATTACTATTTAAGATATGTATAAGATCCAAGGAAAGGAGAATATGAATTTCATCATAGTCTACCCTTCACTCCTAATTCATATATAAATCAGCTCCTTAATTGTCAAGGTTAATAATCAAATTTCACTAAGTTTCACATCTGTAACTAAATCTTAATGAGAGTTCAACTTTAGAGTGCCCCTTTGAACCTCAGCTATCACCACAATTTCTTAATTCTAGGGGTGAGTGCATCTTATGCTCCATCTCACCCTTTTCTTTTCTTTTTTTTTTCTTTTTTTTTTTTTTGGTGTGAGTGCATCTTATGCTCCATCTCACACTGGTCACTTGCTTGAGGTAGGTAAATAGGACTCATGTTCTAAGCTGCTAGTTTTACTATTCAGCTCAGAATAGCGGAGTCAATTTGGGCTTTTGTCCTTCTTTGCAATTATTGAACCTCAAGAATCAGTACTTCAGATGTGCACTAGCTCTCTTGACCATTAACCATGAAATCAAGGGCTTCCATACACATGAAGATAGTTAGGGCTAGTCATGCTGAAAAGCATATTCAGCTCCCCTTTTCTCATGCATATATCAAATTGGGTCATTCACAAGAATAAAAACTTAACAAGTACATCAGTCTCCCTCAACTCATTGAATTCCTTCTTAAAAAAAATCATCAAATAAATATTAATGAACTTGAGGGGTTCCAGTCTTTTTTGGTTATGTCATTGCCTGCATATGTGTGTTGGGGTGCATGGTTTCAGCCCTCATACCCTAGCCTCGGGCTCACTCCCCCACACTTAAGATGAACATTGTCCTCAATGTTCGTAGTGTTAGGGGATCACACTTGCTAGAGTAAACTGAAGAAAAGAAAAGGATGAACTGAGTCCTTAAAGAATTGGAATTTTGAGAAAAATATCTTTATTTTACTAACTAATATTCTAAAAAGATAAATGACAAAAAGATTCCTTAACCTGTTCATGAGCAAGCATAAAATATTATTGGTTATCAAAATAAATAGTGGATGGAGGGGGTACAGTACCGCCCATTAAATATGGTTTCAGGCATTGACCATTTACTTTAAACGTGCCCTGAACCGGGTGGGTGAGTTCTATAGCCCCATGGGGAAAAATCTGTGAAATGGTAAAGGGTCCAGACCACCTGGATCTCAGCTTACCTGGAAACAAGCGGAGACGGGAATTATATAACAATACCTGTTGGCCTACATAAAAGTCCCATCTCAGCAAGTTCTTATCATGCCAGTTTTTTATTCTTTCTTTATAAACTTTGGCATTCTCATAGGTGGTAAGTCTGAATTCATCCAATTCATTCAATTGCAACAGCCTTTTAGCCCCTGTGGCCTGAATGTCAAAATTTAAGAATTTAAGAGCCTAATAGGCCTTGTGTTCTAATTCAACTAGTAAATGGCATGCTTTACCAAAGACCAATCTGTAGGGAGACATGCCAATGGGTGTCTTAAATGCAGTTCTGTATGCCCATAATGCATCATCTAATTTGATGGACCAATCTTTTCTGGCAGATGCTACGGTCTTTTCCAGAATTCTTTTGAGTTCCCTATTAGCCAACTCCACTTGGCCACTGGTTTGAGGGTGATAAGGGGTAGCTAATTATGTGTAATTCCATATTTCTGCATTAACCTCTCAAATTGGCTATTGCAGAAGTGAGTTCCCCTATCACTAATTATAGCTCGCGGAGTGCCAAATCGGAAGAATAGCTTCTTTAGGAAGTGTACCACCCTTCTTGAGTCATTTGTGGGTAAAGCCATGGCTTCTACCCATTTGGATACATAGTCAACTGCAACGAGGATGTACTTATTCCCAAAAGAATTCGGGAAAGGTCCCATGAAATCTATACCCCAAACATCAAAGATTTCACAGATTAAAATATTGGAAAGGGGCATTTCATTCCGTCGGGAAATGTTTCCCGATCTTTGGCATTTGTCACATATGGACACATACCTATGGGCATCTTTGAAAAGTGTGGGCCAATAAAAACCTGATTGCAAAACCTTGGCTGCAGTGCGACTAGCTCCAAAATGACCTCCTGCTTCTTTATCATGGCAAAATTGGAGTACCGACTCCATATCCTCCTCGGGGACACATCTCCTTATGATCTGATCTGCACACAATTTATACAAAAAGGGTTCCTCCCACAGATAGTATTTTACATCAGAAAGGAATTTCTTTTTCTGTTGATATGAAAGGTTAGGAGGAAGGACTTGTGCAGCTAGATAATTAGCAAAATCAGCATACCAAGGATATGAGTATTTCTATATTGAGTACAACTGCTCATCTGGAAATTCTTCTCGAATGTTGTTGGTTATCTCCTCTTTTGAGCTTACCGTGTCCAACCGGGAGAGATGGTCAGCAGCCAGGTTTGCAGTACCCTTCATGTCTCTAATCTCAATGTCAAACTCTTGCAATAAAAGGATCCACCTGATCAGTCTTGGTTTTGAGTTTTGCTTGGTAAGCAAGTGCCTTAATGCCGAGTGATCTGTGTAGACAACAACCTTGGATAATATCAGATATGAACGAAACTTATCAAGTGCAAATATTACTGCTAGCAGCTCCTTTTCTGTGGTGGTGTAATTGAGTTGGGGTCCAATCAAGGTTCTGCTAGCATAGTAAATTGGCTAAAAATGTTTGTTCATTCTTTGTCCTACAACAGCTCCTATAGCAAAATCACTTGCATCACACATTAATTCAAATGGGAGGGTCCAATCTGGTGCTACCATGATAGGTGCATGGATCAATTTATCTTTCAAGATGTTGAAAGCATGAAGGCATTTAGTTGAAAATTCAAAAGGCACTTCTTTCTGAAGCAAGGTAGATAATGGCTTGGAAATTTTTGAGAAATCCTTAATAAACCTCCTATAGAATCCGACATGTCCTAAGAAACTTCTCAAAGAACGAACAGATGTTGGGGTTGGCAATTTTTCAATTGCCTCCACCTTGGCCTTGTCGACTTCTATACCTCTTTGAGAGATCTTGTGTCCAAGCACTATGCCTTCTTGCACCATAAAATGACATTTCTCCCAATTCAACACAAGATGTGTTTCTTTACATCTAGTAAGCACCTGTTCCAGATTATTCAAACATGCATCAAACGAAGAGCCAAAAACTGAAAAATCATCCATGAAGATCTCAATAAATTTTTCAACCATATCAGAAAATATAGACATCATACATCGCTGAAAGGTTGCTGGGGCATTGCATAACCCAAAGGGCATCCTTCGGTATGCAAAGGTTCCATATGGGCAAGTAAAAGTGGTCTTTTCTTGATCTTCTGGTGCAATTGGTATCTGGTTATACCCTGAATATCCATCCAAGAAACAATAATACTCATGCCCGGCTAGCCTCTCCAACATTTGATCCATAAATGGGAGAGGGAAATGGTCCTTCCGGGTGGCTTCATTTAATTTTCTATAGTCAATACACACACGCCATCCGGTGACGGTTCTAATAGGGATGAGTTCATTTTTCTCATTTGGAACAACAGTCGTACCCCCTTTCTTGGGCACAACTTGCACAGGGCTTACCCAAGAACTATCAGAAATAGGATAAATGATCCCAGCATCTAACAACTTAATTATTTCAGCCTTTACCACTTCTTTCATGTTGGGGTTCAGGCGCCTTTGGGGTTGAACGGAAGGCTTGCTGTCCTCTTCCATCAAAATTCTGTGAGTGCAGATTGATGGATTAATGCCTTTGATATCTTCTACCTTCCAAGCTATAGCATTTTTGTGTTCCCGCAGCACTCTTAATAATTTTTCTCTTTGTAAGGGATTCAGCGCTGCGGAAATTATCACAGGGAGATCTGATAGTTCCTCAAGGAAAGCACACTATAAATGGGATGGTAATTGCTTCAGTTCAAGGGTGGGGGGTTCTTGGGGTGATGGCTTACCTGATGGTCCAGGAAATTTGCCTAAGTTCTCTAATTTAAGAAACCCCTTTCCCTTGAATTAAGGCTTATCGTTCAGGTATGCTATCATGAGGTTTATTTTTTCATTTTCTCCTTCTTCAAGTTCTCCCTGCTGGAGGCAGAGTTCAAGAGGATCAGTTATTCTACTTACCTGGAAGCATTCATCAATTGTCAATTCAATGGCATCAATCATAAAACAAGAATCATCACTAGAGGGTGCATGTTTCATAACATTAGACATTTTAAAAATTATCTCCTCATCTTGTATCCTAAGGCTGAGTTGTCCTTGTTGGACATCAATCATTGCTTTCCCGATAGCCAGGAAAGGTCTCCCTAGGATAAGCGGGACCTCCACATCTTCTTGCATGTCTAACACAATGAAATCAACTGGAAAAATGAATTTGTCAACTTTAACTAACACATCTTCTATGATCCCCCTAGGATGTCTAATGGATCTATCAGCCAATTGTAATGCCACTCTAGTGGGTTGGGGTTCATTCAACCCCAATTTCTTGAAGATAGAATATGGCATTAAATTGATGCTAGCTCCCAGGTCACATAAAGCTTTTTCAATTTTTAAACTGCCAATGGTACAAGGAATAGTGAAACTCCCTGGATCTTTGAGTTTCTGAGGCAGCTTGTTCAGAAGGATAGCAGAACATTCCTCATTTAATGCAACTGTAGCCACATCTCCCAGTTTCCTTTTGTTTGCCAATAATTCCTTCAAAAACCTTGCATAGTGTGGCATCTGGGCTAAAGCATCAGCAAAAGGAATATTAATATGTAAACTTTTAAATATTTCAAGAAACTTACCAAATTCCTTCTCCAATTTTTGTTGCTTCAACCTGTTAGGGAATGGAACTTGTGGTTGTTGGTGCATCCCTTGTTGTGCTTCTGGTTGTTCCGTCTTCTGTTGTCTGGTCCCAAGACTTGTTTCTGCCTTGGGTTCAGCCCAATTCTTCTTTTCTACCTCAGGCAACTCTTTTCCACTCCTTAAGGTAATAGCTTGCACCTGCTCTCATGGATTCACTTCAGTGTTGCTTGGAAGAGTTCCCGACAGTCTGGAAGAGATTAATTGTGCCAATTGCCCCACTTGGTTTTCCAGGTTTTTGATTGAGGCTTCCTGGTTCTGGAACCTAGTTTCTGCACCTGCTATAAATTTTGTCATCAGTTCCTCCAAATTGGATTTTGGTTCAGGCTGATGATAAGTCTGGTAGAACGGCTTGGAAGTATGCTGATTTGGCCAGGACTGGTTTGAATGTCCCCTCCATCCTGGATGAAAAGTATGGTGACTCTAGTAACCCTGCTGTCTTGACGAATTGCTGACATAGTCTACTTGTTCAGTAGATGGTCTGAACTGATTGCCAACTTGGCAGTCTGTACTGATGTGGCCTCCCCCACACAATTCACAATTAAGAGGCTGCACATGCATGGCAGCTATCTGCATTTCATCTATTATTGAGTGCTCCTATTTGTGCAGATAGTGCTGTATAAGTGTCAACATTATGCAAGCCTTACTGCTTCCTAGTTTGAGTTCTTTTCGAATGCCATTGATAGTTGTTGGCTGCCATTTCCTCAATAAGTGCATGGGCAACCTCAGGAGTTTTATTATTTATGGATCCTCCGGCTGCAACATCTAATATGGTCTTATTTGAGTCAGTAAGACCATTATAGAAAGTCTGCACTTGCAGCCAAATGGGGAGGCCATGGTGAGGAACTCTCCTTAACAGCTCCTTGTATCGTTCCCATGACTCATATAAAGATTCCCCCTCTTGCTGGAAAAAAGTAGTGATGTCATTCCTCATTTTAGCAGTTTTAGAAGGGGGAAAATATTTAGAGAGAAAACGGCTGGCCATTTCGTCCCACGTAGCTATTGATCCTGCCGGTAATGAATTCAGCCATGCTTTGGCTTTATCCTTCAAAGAAAATGGGAATAACCTCAACCTAATGGCGTCATCACTTACCCCATTGTGTTTGAAGGTGTCACAAATTTCTAAAAAGTTAGAAATGTGTGCATTGGGATCTTCGTGGGCCAATCCATAGAATTGCACTGTGTTTTGAATCATTTGTATGATGGCAGGTTTGATCTCAAAGTTGTTAGCAGCAATATTGGGCCTGATAATGCTGGAGGCAGCTCTAGTGAGAGTGGGTTTGGAATAGTCCATCATAGTCCTCTGCTCAGCCATTTCTTGAGCTTCTTGAGCTTCTTGTGCTTCTTGTCTGACTTGCCTAGCAGCTCTTAAACGGACACGGAGAGTCCGTTCAATCTCCGGGTCATAAAGGATCTCTTCCAGTTCAGGTCTGCTTGTCATAAACTGTTAAGGTCAAAGCAATAAAAAGCCCAATATTCACAAAAGAAAATAAATAACTAATCCTATCACACTGAAAATGTAAAGTGAATTATTGGAATACAAAAACCTACATCCTATCATGAATAAATGAAGCCGATTATACTAAAAGCAGATTTAAACCAATCATCTTATTCAAGGTTCCTTTATCTACATCCATCGATTGCAACATCTGAATTCAGACCCAATTTAGTTGAGTTCAGATCTACAAGTCTTTGGTATTGTTAGTCCAAAAAAATTAACAAATAATAATTCAGATCTGAGCTGTATATCTCATACACACTCATTGGTATACACTGCAATATACATCTACCAAATCTGTGATGCGTTAGGGCTGATATCAGAGTTAGGCTTGGTTTAAGGATTTTAAGCTCTACATTTGAAGCTCAAACCTGTATAGCTTATGCATATCAAACACTTGCTAAGACCTGAAAAATCAGATCTGCAATGTTTGGTATTGTTAAATGCTGCAAGAGATCTAATCCAAACATCAATTCAGATCGGGTGCAGGAGATTTAAAAGATAACAAAACATCAAGTTCAAAGAAATTTCAGATCATGTACTCATACTGCCTCAGATTCTCATGTAATTCAGATATGATTTTACCATTCATGGCTTATATTTCATCAATGAGACAAGTCTGATGCATCAAATGGTGCTATTACTACCCGAATTCACATCAGAATAGAGTGGGTTTAGGTTTGAGTTCAGATGAACTCAAATCTGAACCCACATGAGATCTGCAACTAGCTGAGCTCAAATCTGAGCTCAAATCTGAGGTTCAAATCTGAAGGCTTACATATCATTCTTTCAAATATTTTTCATTCCTTGCTACCCTTTGATCCCTGAAGCTAATCTGATATCTCACATTGTGAATGGGGTGCCAAATTCTCATCAGAATTGAATAGGTTCAGGTCTAAGTTCAGATGAACTCAGATCTAAACCTAGCAGATTTGCAACCAACTGAACTCAGATCTGACCCCAAGTCTGAGTTCACATCAAATTTCTTTCATTCTTTGCTACATTTTCAGCCATGAGACAAGTCTGATGTATCAAAATATCAGTCATAATTAAGTAGGCTCAGGTCTGAGTTCAGATGAACTCAGATCTGAACCTAGCAGAATGCAGACCTGCAATTAGCTGAACTCAGATCTGAATCTAGCAGATTTGAGTTTCAGATCTGAAATTCAGATTTGAGTTTCAGATCTGAAAGTCAGATTTGAAGTTCAGATCTGAAAGCTCTCATGCTATTCTTTTCCTCAAAATAAACACACTTTTTCTCAACCAAATCAGCTCAAAAAAAAAAAAATCATAGTACAAGTTATCTAACATTGCAAAGTCTGCCCTCTATCCTGCTCTATTCACAGTCCCAGTTTAGATCTAGGTGATTTCAGATCTGAATTTCTTTACCCAATGCTATCCAATTGTTTTATAGAGATAGCAGATTTGTTCTAGGGTGTATTGGGGTGAAGATAACCCCCAATTACCCTTTGAATTTATATCAGTTCAGGTCTGAGTTCAAGGGAACTCAGATCTGAACTGTTGCAAATCTGCTACAGTAGAACTCAGATCTGAACTCAGATCTGAGTTCTGATCCGAATCCTTGGTTTCCATTCTTTCGGTTATATGGTTCTCTCTCTCTCTTTTTTTTTTCACTATCTAAATATATATATTTTTTTTCTTTTTGTAATGAAAGAAAAGAATAATAAAGGGCTGAGAACAGATTTTTTTTTTTTTTTTTTTTGCTAAGTATTGCAGTTCTGCTATAGCAGATCTGAGTGCCGAATGCAACTCAGATCTGCAACACTCATGTTTTCAATTTTTTTTTTTCTTTTAGAAGACAATAACTTCAAGATAGAAAGGAAAACATGTCTCCCTTTATTAAAATTAAATTGAAACAGGGAAGAGAAAGTAATCTACTAACACAAAATTACAGTAGTACAGCAGTTGCAGTCCAAGCTGAAATGAAAAAGTTAGCAAATTAACCCAACTATGAATGCAATGCTGAATGAGATCAGATTAAGAATGCTCAATGTTTCCTAATATTGTTTCCCTAAATCCCCGGCAATGGCGCCAAAAACTTGATGTGTGGCTCATTGTGACACTAGCAAGTGCACTAGCCGTTCAAGTAATAAAGTAGTGAGTGAAGTATCGTTCCCACGAGGATTTAGGAAACAATTACCAATACTAAATTGAGCACTTCTTATCTGATCAACAAATAAATCAAAACTTTAATGAAAGCTAAAAAATCTTAAATTAAAATCTATCTAAATCATTGGCCCAATTTCCTTCAAATCAGGTTAGAAGAGTAAGCAGTAAATGTCAATCTCAGAATTCAGCAATCTATCAATTTGGATCATTCGAATAAATCATGATTGAGCCTTGGTTTGGTGAAACCCCAAGGTCATGAACAGCCTCTCTCAAGCGCATGTTCATCCTATGCATGAGTGGCGGTTCTTCTATCTCTAGCAAGAATCTAATCCCCATGCATGCATTTCTTCAAACACTTCTAAGGCATCAATTCAAATCTGAATTGATCACCAACTGAATTGTGCAAGTTATCTCTAACCTTGCACTCAATTCAGTTCTTGAATAGTAGATCTGAATTCCTAGAGTCTCTCTCAAGCACTCTAGGAATTCCAAGTTGTAGATTAATTCGGCCAATCTGAAAATTGCAGATCTGAATTCTCTTTCAAGCAATTCAGATCTTGCAATCTCAGATCTGAGAATTTAGATCTGAGTTTTGAAGGTTAGTTAGCTGAATTAATCTACAATAACACCCTTATTCAAGAAATTTCAAGTACAATTCATGACCATTTAAATGAATAAAAAAGAATTAGATTGCTGAACTGAAATTTTACAAGCTGAAATACATCAAGGAAGAATGGAAAAAAGGAGAAAGAAGAAAGAAAATATAACAAAGAAACTGAATTCGAATCAAAAGAGAATGAAACTACAATTGATTTATTACAAAAGATCTTTGAATCACAAACCCTCAATTCGAACTCACCTTCTCTTCTAGCTTGCTTGTCTTGAACTTCCTTCAGCCCTTCTTCTTCTTCTTCCTTGCGCCTAGCCTTCTTCTCTTCTCTTCTCTCAAGGTAGCCGAACCTATAAGGGTGGGAGAGCCTTCCTCTCAAGCAATTGAACACCTCTCCCCCCTCCTAGAGGCATCCTTATATACTTTTTCAAGGGGGCTCTTGCCCCTTCTTGAAGCCTCTAGAATGGGGTGTATTACACCCCTTTCTTGAACTTTCTAGAGCTCTCTTGAAGGGCTGCTATTTGGGCTGCACTTAGGCTCTCTCTTAGCACATGATAGCTATACATTGAGCTGCTCTTTTGGGCTGAGAATGGGCCTTCCTTGTTGGGCCGAATTCTATTCATAGCTAGGCTTTATTTTTTTGGGTTTTCTCAAGGAATTCACTTGCTCTTCTTGGGTCGAAGTGCTCTCTCTTGCTTCCACGACCGGGCTGGACTGAAATTGGTCTTTTTGAACCTTCTTTTCTTGCCTTTTTTCTTCCTTTTCTTGGATTAATTATCCCTGAACTTATTCTTAGCATTAAGCTAAATTAAGGAAAAAATTAATAAAACCGGCATAAAAATCCATGCTAAAGTCCTCAAAAAATTATAGATAAATTGTAAGTTCATCAGCCATCCAGGTGATTCTTGGGAAGAATCAAGTTCTTAGGAAGGACACTGTTGATTCTGCTCCACCTTGCCCTGCACCATCTTCAGTGGGAGCAGATTTTGGTTTCTACCTTGGGCGTGAACACTTCCATTGAGAGATACTATTTGTCTGTATCAGGTATTATCTCTCTCTCCTCCTTTTGGTTCAGATCTGGTTCATTTTATGGTTCAAGAATGATCCTTGAAAATATGATTTTCTAAATAGGGAATTCGATTCCCAATTGAAGGGAAAAGAAAAATTTTTGAAATTTGCCCCCTTTATTCTGCAATCTTGGGCGTCCATGTGATGGATTTCCTATCCCTTCAGTGGTATCAAAGCCAGGTTCAAATCTTGAACCATTTGTTTCAGATCTAAACCTGCGCAAATAGGGAGAAGGCGTTCTACCCAATTTGTGCAGATATGGGTTTTGGAAAATTTGTTCCCAAAATAGACGGGCAAATAATCTGAAATTAATTTTAAATAAATCTGGTTATTATTTAGAATGGTTCTTTATAATTTTCTTGATTTATGGGTTGTTCGTACAAGAGGAGATCGAAATCTTGGTTTGCGTAGGGAGAACTACAAGATTTGCAGTTTATTGAATTTATTTATTACATTTGGTCTGTAAATAATTTTTTTTTATTTTAGAATCAATGTATAGGCATTCGATCTGATGTAATAATTAATAGAAATAGGATTTCTATTTATTTTAATTCTGGATCGAAGTTAGCGGCGTAGAGAAGGAGATTTCGTAGATGGGAGATTCGATATCTGCGATTTGCAGTTTGAGAAATTGAAATCTGTGATCTAACCTCTGTTTTGCAGGATGGAGTGTGCGAACAGCCCTGATTAACTGATTTTTGTTTTTCTTTTATCAGTTATTTAATTTCAGATTATTTACTTGAATTAAGGATTTAATTAAAAATCAAACCCTAGACCCATTCAAACCAAGATTGGTTCAAACTATTTGGACCAATTCAAGATTTAATCAAGGCTGAAAGTCAGCCCTAATTTTCCCACTAATGGGCCTAAGGATTGATATTTAATTAAATGGTTAATTCGGCTCAGCCTATAAAGGCCTAATTTTAAATAGTTAAAATTGCAAAAGCCCATTTTTAAGGATAAAGCTATATGGGCCGAACTGGGTAACCCTAATTCAGCCCATATACCTAGATTATATTAATGCTTAATATTATGGAATTTCAACGGGCTTCCAACGGGCCTTACAGATAATTAATTGATTGATCCCTGCATGAGCTGTATGGATGTGTGTGGTGCTGCGTACATGGGCCATAAGTACTTGGCCCGTGCTCATTCGACAGTGGCTCTTGCGCACACCATGGCTGAATGCACATCATTGCCATGGTGTCCCTTTTGGTCATTGGATGACCCCCCTCAGTGGTGGGCCCCACACCTCATCAAGAGGTTACGTGCGAAACTTGGGCATAATTATTTGTTCCCTTGGGAGCCAATTTAAGGCCCACCGAAATCTGGATTTATGAAAGTCAGTGGGAGCCACCTTGGTTTGTCCTAAATCAAACTAGGGCATAATTATTTGTTCCCTCCAGCTAATATGAGTGCAAGTGATAGGGAGATTCATATGATGAACTCTCTAAAGGCCTTCCATCATTAGCATGAGGATGGGTCCTTCAGTAATGAGGAAACGCACCATAAAATGGGCTATCCATTTGCTGTTGGGCTTGTCTGAATATTTCATAAGATGATAGGGGCGTCATAGACCGATGTGGGAGGGGCTTCACCAGAAAATGGGAACTCTCTCACGGTACCTTGGCATTCATGAATATGATGAGTGAGCACTCACTGGACAGAAAGGATTACCTGAAAACGGCTTTGAACCGTGTCTGACAGAGGCCAAAGGGAAAACTCATATGATGAGTTGATATGATCCTTCACAGAAAGGTGGTGGGGTTATGCAGCTGAAACAGTTGGCTCCATGCACCCTATGTGATTTCCTACATTTCCAAAGACAACCCGTAGTCTCCGTCACTGAGAAAGGAGGGAAATCTCAGAGATGAATAAATGGAAATGGATCGTATATTAAAATCCATATCTATGAAATGAACATGAATCAAATTAGGTTGTGGACTGATGTTTGCTCTTTTATCAGAAAATGGCAAACGGATTTTTTTCAAAGCTTCTTGATGACAACAAGCTTAAGGGCTCAAACTACGCCGACTGATACAAGAACATTATGTAGGTCCTAGCTTCAGAAAAGCTAGACAAAGTGGCAAAGAATCCTGCCCCGGAGCGTCTGGGAGACAGGGCTTCTGAAGCCCGAAGGAGAAACTATCAGGAGTGGGAGGAGAAAAACTCCCTAGCCCAGTGTTACATCATCGCCTCCTTGGACAACCCAATACAGAGGCAGTTCGATCAGATCAAACTTGCCAAGGACATTTTGGATAGCCTGAGGATGATGTATGAAGAGCAGAATCGTTCTACTCGACAAAAGGTCTTGAAGCAGTTCATGACCACTCAAATGTCCAAGTGCCAACAAGTTCACGACCATTGTCTTTGGTGTTAGACAGTTTTTGTATGCCCTTAGCTTCAATCTAATTTGATGTGCTTTTGTTATTTAGTTGAAATAAATAAAGTGCATGTTTGATTCATGTTGTTTGGTTTAATTCTGTGTAAAACACTAAAACTGGACATTTATAGAGACTCATGTTAGTTTTAAATGTTCATAGCCGTTGGATAAGTCTGGGGAGATTTATCCTGCCAAGGCTGATGCTGGTGTGCCACCAAGTGTTGGGATGGCCTGTCTCAGCCATCAGGGTAAGACCCGAGGCACATGCAGTATGGGATTACTTGAATCCTTGAACCGGACCAGATTTCCAGTATTGCCCTGGACCTTGGAGATAGATGGGCAAAACTGGAAAGTTACACCTGACCCCTAGACTCGATTATGACATTTCACTAGGTGTTGGATCAGGCTGCCTTTGATATGCCATTCAGTGAGATCCTTAGCGGGGATCAAAACCTGGGTATGTTGGGGCAGTTTGAGAATTCATCTGAGTGGGTGATCATAGTGACAAAATCAACCACTTTGTCGGACAAAGGGTAATGATCGGGAATGCACTCTCTCTGATGGAAACCAAACTGCCGGCAGTTGATTTCAATCGTTGGAATTTTGTTTTGCAAAATTAATATATCTATATATATATGTACGGTTTCAAATTGTTTGTAAATGGTTTTAATTCCCGGGATCCATGTGAGAGGAGAGTGCGGCACTGTTCCTTGCAGCCGAGGGAGAGGTCCTCTCTTGTCAGGCAGTGCTTGATCATTAAGGGATGAGAGGTTAAGTGTAAGACCCTTGAGGATAATACCTGATGGGCTAATCTTGCACCTGCCCACAGTCCCTGGGTTTTTATAAGATCGCTTTGCCCAAGGACCACTTAATGTAAGTGTTGGGCCCATAGGGTCCATATGATGGACTCAAGGGGTTCATTGAGTTTTTTAGTGAATTCGGCTGGGCCTTGTATTAAAGGCTGGGCCGAACCCATGTGGCTGGTGTGTAGATCAATGCTTGGGTCCCACGCCATACAAAGAAGCACAATTGGGCAGCAGATTGGAAAGTAATTAGACACTGAACACTTAATGGGCCAGAAGCCCATTTCGAGGTGGGCTGATATGATCACCCATCCTTGGGGCGAATCTGAGATTAATGTTAGTAAAAGGATTGGGCATTTTGCCTTATCCACTCTTGGAGACCAAATTCAAATTAGATTTGAATCTGGTAACCTCCTGATAAGATCAAGAGTAAGCTAATTTTATCTGCAGATAGGATTAATATTATCCCCTATCCAAATACTGATTTGGATTGGGATAACTCCTAATTAGGAGGATTCTTAATCAAGAAGAAAGGAGGAGAAACCCTAACCAAGAGAGAGAAATATCAGATTTCGAACCAACTTGAAGAGAAATAGGATATCTCCTGCGAATTGAGATAGGATCTCATTCATATTCCAGAAAAGAAAAAGGCAGTTCAGCCTTTTCACCTTTAGAGTTCTCCTCCTGCCGCCGCCATCTGTTTTGCAAGATTAGATCTTTGCAGAAAAAAAAAAGTCAAGAAATCTGTTCTTGACATTAGTCTTGCAACAAAGACTAAAAGGATTCAATGTTTAGTGTTTCCAGAGGATTCTTGTGAAGGATCCAATGTGTAGGACGCACCCTGCTGGTTCTGTTCCATCCATAGCTGTGTCATCTTCAGCAGGAACGGATCTTGGAGCATTCTTTGGGCGTGAACACCAACTTTGGGAGATACTGCTTCTCCGGATCAGGTATATTCCTCCCATTTATCTTTTGGTACAGATCTGGTTTGATTATGGTTCAAGTAGGATCCTTGAATATTGTATTCTAAATTTAGGGAATATGATTCCCAGGTGAGAGAAGGTAGGAAATTTTTGAAATTCGCCCACCCATTCCGCAACCTTTGTGGTGTCCATTAGATGGATCCTACCATCCTTTCATTTGGATGATGGGTTACATCAACGAACTGGAGGCTCTTGGATCCGGGCTGGACCTCGCAACCTAGATAAATGCTATCCTTAATTCTTTGCCTCCTTCCTTTTATCCATTCATCATGAACTATAACATGAACAAGCTGAATGTCAGCTTGCAAGAGCTCAGCAATATGTTGCAAGAGCTCAGCAATATGTTAAAAAAGATGAGCCTATAGCTATGCTTGTTGAAACTAGAAAAACGGGCAAGAGAAAGAGGAAGGCAAAGAAGCCTCAGAAGAAAGCCACTATGGGTAAAAGGCAGAAGAAAGATAAAGCATCAGATGCCTGTCACTTTTGCAAGAAGACCGGCCACTGGAAACGGAATTGTCCTGCCTACCTGGAATCCAAGAAAGGTAATTTCAAAACTTGTGTTATAGAAACCAATTTATTGGTAGCTTCTACGTCCTGGTGTATTGACTCTGGCACTTCAACTCATGCGTGTAACTCAATGTAGGGGTTCAAGGTAAGCAGAAGGCTAAGTGAAGGAGAAGTCACTCTCCACTTGGGGACTACTGCAATTGTTGCAGCCGCGACAATAGGAACCGTGGAGTTAATTTTAAGAGAAGGAAAAATTGTACTCAAAGATTGTCTTTATGTACAAAACATAAGAAGAAATTTGATTTCTGTTTCAAAACTGTGTGCAGATGGTTATTCTGTCTTCTTTGGTAATATGATTACTTTAAAAGAAACAACAGATTCATCGCATACGGGGAACTGGAGAACGGTCTCTATGTTCTACATCCTACTCTAGAAACTAACAAAACCGAAACTACGTCGGCTGAAATCCCCAAGAAGATAGTCCGTGATACAGTTAATCCCACGTCTCTGTGGCATTACCGACTTGGCCACATCGATGTTAACCGAATCATAAGGTAGGTAAAGGATGGCCCTTTGGATTTTCTAACTATAGAAGATCTTCCCATTTGTGAGCTTTGCCTGCAAGGCAAGATGATGAAACGACCATTTAAAAGTAAGCCTGAAAGATGTACAGGCAGACTTGACCTAATACATACTGATGTATGTGGTTCCCTGAGTATTAGGACATGGAATCAACACGTGTATTTCATCACCTTCACAGATGATTTTTCACCATATGGTTACGTGTACCTAATGATACACAAGTCTGAATCCTTTGAAAAGTTCAAAGAGTTTAAACAAGAGGACGAGAAACAGTTGGGGAGAGAACTTAAAGCCCTTCGATCTGATCGAGGTGGTGAGTATCTCTCTGACGAGTTCAGGGATGACTTAAAGGACAATGGGATAGTATCACAATTAGCTCCTCATGCCACACCACAACTTAACGGAGTTTTAGAGAGGAGGAATAGGACCTTATTGGATATGGTCCAGTCACTTATCATACACTCAGAGTTACCCACATCCTTTTGGGGTTACGCATTGGATATGGTCCATAGCCGAACTGCCTTTTTGCTTCTTGGTCTTCTTGATGATCTCTTGGATCTTGGAATGAGTGATTGCTAGAGCTGGTTCGCCCCCCTCTTTATATATCCAAAGGAGAGGGCTGTTTTCCAACTCCTTCTAAGAGATCATCTTATCCTTAGGGTGTTTTGATCTTATCTTGAACTAATCCTATCCTATCTCTTATCTAATGCTCTAATCTCAATCTTCTTATCTCTCTTGGATTACATTCAAGACTTTAGATCTGATAAAACTCTCTCCTTGGAGATTACATTTGAAATTCGGACTCTTAACTCTTGAATTCGAGTTGGGCTGCTTCAAGGTACTTCTGCGAGATGGGCTTAAGTTGTGAAATGGGCTTGGCTGCGAACTTGCTCCGACTTTGTGCTCGTTTTCGTACTCGATGCTTGCCGAATCTGTTAAAACCAAATACATAAAAGTTGTGGGACTTCCTTTCATCTTTCTAATGCTTATTGAATTGTCCAATTCGGAGTCCGGAATTGAGAGTTAGGCCCAAATTACTAACTGTCGCCGAAACTGTGCAAAATCACCCGATTTGCCCTATTTTCTTCTAGTTGACTTCTTTATTGCCCTGAATCGAAATACAAGAGTAATGAATTCATTTAAATGCTAAATAAATGTAAAAGAGTGATAATTAGGGGATAAAATTAGGGTTCATTTTGGTCTCATCAAATCCCCCCACACTTAAACTTTGCTCGTCCTCGGGCAAAGCAAAAACTCAAGTAACACAAGAGGCCTGTTTCATTTCATGCTTTAGTTCAGACTTGGTAACCTTTCCCTTTTCATCTCTTTCTCCCCTTTTTCTTGTCCAAGAGTGATCACAAATCACCATTCCTCATGGTCCCAAGTTAAATCGATAGTCAAGGAGACAAGCCTTCCAGGGCTGAAACTCCTTGGACTGCACGGGTGCTCATTGCTTTTAACAAACCAATTCAGCCAGATGCAATTACTTTCCTTTGAATCAAAACAAGGTGTGCTTATTTCCATAAGCTTGCTATGTATCACATCTTCACCACTTAGTGTGAATTCCTAGGATCTGAAGGTGAGAATGGGATTGGGGTTTTAGGGTGAGTGCATCTTATGCTCCATCTCACCTTTGCCTTCTTTTTAAGATGTGAGTGCATTTTATGCTCCATCTCACACTTGCTTTCATTTCTAGATCTGAGTGCATTTTATGCTCCGTCTCACACTTGTTTTTTGTTTCTAGATGTGAGTGCATTTTATGCTCCATCTCACATTAGTCATGATTTTAGTTTCAAACTCCCTCTTTTATTTTTTTCACAAGAATCACAGGGTTTCACTGCCTGATCCATGAATCCATTGATCGTGGTCTCTATATGCCTAACACAGCAAGTTCTAGAATAATCAACCCATGTTTGACAGATAATTATGTGAAAATCAATCAAACCCTTATGCATCTTGCCTATTAATCGATTAAAATCATGAGGTACCATATGCAGCCAAGAAAGATTCAGTTAGTCATGCTTGCATCCTATCTTATCTATTCAGCCTAAGCACATGATTCCTGATAAGTTGAAATCGTTCAAGGATAAGTTTCTGGGAGCAGAAATTTGAAGAAGGTAAAGTATCCCAAATTTCCATCAGATTTTCTTAATCCCCCCACACTTAAGTTATACATTGTCTCCAGTGTATGTGATTATGCATAAAGTAGAAGGATTTGGGGGTACTTCCCTATTTGTCTTGTTGGGTTCCTGCTAAACACAAAAATCAAAACCAAACAAAATAACAAAATTAACTAAACACAATGGGTTGCCTCCCACAAGCGCAATTGTTTAACGTCGTTATGCTCGACGTCCTCCTTTGCTACTTTAGCTCTCGCGGTTTTAACTTTCGGTGTGCTCCCCTTCCATCCATCATGAGCGGGTTCAAATCTGGAATAGGGGCCTTCGTATCCAATTGTGCACTCGATTCTAGCTCCTCATTCATATCTTTTTCAAAAAATTCCTGCACAGTTGGATCAATAGTATCAACCGAATGGTCTTCATTTGGGTACTTCATAGCTTCAAAAATATTAAATTTAATAGTCTCCCCGTCGATTTCGATGGAGAGGGTACCCTCATCCACATCTATTTTGGTCTTGGCTGTTTTCATAAATGGCCTACCTAATAGAAGTGGGGCTGAACTTTCGATCATGTCTTCCTCCATCTTCAGAATGTAAAAATCAGCTGGGAAAATTAAATCGTTAACCTACACCATTACATTCTCAACAATCCCTTCTGCGAAGGCGTTAGAACAATCAGCTAATTGGATAACAGCTTTAGTTTCCCTTAAAGGACCTAATCTCAAAGCATCGTAAATTGAGTATGGCATGACGTTGATAGATGCACCTAAGTCTAGCATGGCATACTCGATTTGCTTATTGCCAATCACACAAGGTAGGGTGAACATACTTGGATCAGCATGTTTTTCTGGTAAGGTCCTCTTGATCATGGCTGAAACGTTCTCTCTAACTCTTGAGTCCTGCACCTTGTCTTCTTCTTGTCTTTTATCCACCTTCCTTGGTGAGGTAGGTTCTAGTTGTAGTTCCTTCCCGCTTCTCAGCACCACTGCACTTACATTCTCCTTGGGGTTGACTACCGTTTGTGATGGTAGTTTCTTGGAGCTCTGCACCTCCAACTTGCTAACGGCAATGGCAAGTTGGCTGATTTGGTTCCCCAAATTCTGAATGTTGGCTCTTGTTTCCTGTTGAAATTGCTGAGTATTAGTAGCTAGAGCATTAACTATATCTTCTAATGACATACCTGAATTTGAGGGTTGGCCTTGCGCTGTGATGGGTGTTAAAAACTAGGGCTGTCGACTGAAAAATGAGGCTGGTATTGCTGCTGTCCTCCTTGGTTCCCGTAGCTTAGGTTTGGGTGATCTCTCCACCCCGGATTGTAATAATTGGAGTAGGGATCATACTTTCGTTGGGGTGGGCCCGGGAATCCTCCTACGGCATTGACTTGCTGCATCGAACCATCTTGCAATGATGGACACATGTCCGTAGGATGGCCAGGAATTAAACAGATACCACACACCCTGGCAGTTTGTACTTGTCCTGCAGCGAGTTGTCTTACCAAAGCAGTCAGGTCAGAAATCTGATTTTCTAAATTTACATGGCTTCCCTCATTAACCCGTCTAATGGTACCGTCTGTCCTAGCACCGAACTGTTGTGAATTTGCGGCCATGTTGGAGATTAACTCCCTGGCCGCTTCGGGTGTCATGTTCACCAAGGCTCCTCCACTGGCTGCATCGACCATACTTCTATCCATGGGCTGCAGCCCTTCATAGAAGTATTGGATTAACAGTTGTTCGGGTATTTGGTGATGTGGACAGCTAGCAACAAGTTATTTAAATCTTCCCAATATTCGTATAGTGTCTCACCACCAAATTGCCAAACTCCACATATTTCTTTTCTTATATTTGTAGCCCGGGATGCAGGAAAATATTTATCTAAAAATATCCTGTTCATCTCGTTCCATGTGCGTACTGAACCAGGAGGAAGAATATACAACCAATCCTTTGCTTTATCTCTTAAAGTAAATGGAAAGGCTATGAGTTTTACCTGGTCCTCGGTCATACAATGGGGTTTCATGCTTGAACAGACGACATGAAATTCCTTTAGATGTTTGTGAGGGTCCTCACCTTGGAAACCATGAAACAGAGGTAATAATTGAATCAAACCAGATTTGAGTTCAAAGGCTACCTCAAGAGTGGGGTACGTGATGCATAAAGGTTGTTGGTTCATAATTGGTGCAGCCAACTCCCTTAATGTCCTCTCTCTGTCAGCCATTCTTTCTACTTCTTCAAAGATGGGAAGATCACAATCTGAATTCACCTTTTTTGGTGAACGATCCTTCCTTTGCTTCGCCTCCTTTCTCAAACGACGGGTGGTCCTCTCAATTTCAGGGTTGTACTCGACTTCACCTTGTTGAGAAGCATGAGTCATAAAATAAAAGAGGTTAACAAGAGGAAGTTAATAGCTAAGAAATTAAAGTTGCTCCCCGGCAATGGCACCAAAATTTTGACAGGTTTGTCGAAGCCCTCAAAATTAGTACTAGTCTCACAATAAAATATTTGCAGTAAAAGTGGTTCTAGGTCGAATCCCACAGGGAGCAAATCAGTAATCTCTTAGCCGAATGGATAAAGTAATTGTGTGGGAAAATTAAATAACTAAAATTAAAAGAATAACAAACTAAACAAACAAGAGAAAATCAGTCTTACCGAATTCTGGTTCAAGGGTTCGGGTTGAATCGATTGGCCATCGATCCTAGGTACAATTCAGCATTCTTGTAATTCAAGCATTTAACCTTAGATTTATTAGGATAGCCATAATAAACCTTGTGTTTTCCTAATTCAGTTGACAAAACCCGGCATTCGATCAACACTTATCTCCACTCAACTGGGTACGATAGCGTTCCATGTTAAACAATGATAGCATTAAGATTTGTGAAAACAGTTAAACCAAAATAACAATAATTGAGATAGCTGCAATTACTGAATTTTGTTCCATCGATTCTTTTAAGTTGAACCATGTTAAAACATTGGTCAAAGGCTGTCATGAACAATTGACCCAAAAAGATATCAACATTAATTCAGTTTGTCAGATTAATTAACATTAACATCCAATAAAAATGTGCACAAGAACCAATGAATACTTGAATTAAAAATAAAGAAAATAAAGTAACTACAGAACCTCACAATGACACAATCGAACATTCCCCATTGAACAAGAAAAAGAAGCTTAGTTATTCATGATCTGCGCAATCTCCATGCTCTTCTTCTCCATAGCCGAACTGCCTTCTTGCTTCTTGGTCTTCTTGATGATCTCTTGGATCTTGGAATGAGTGATTGCTAGAGCTGGTTTGCCCCCCTCTTTATATATCCAAAGGAGAGGGCTGTTTTCCAACTCCTTCTAGGAGATCATCTTATCCTTAGGGTGTTTTGATCTTATCTTGAACTAATCCTATCCTATCTCTTATCTAATGCTCTAATCTCAATCTTCTTTTCTCTCTAGGATTACATTCAAGACTTTAGATCTGATAAAACTCTCTCCTTGGAGATTACATTCAAAATTCGGACTCTTAACTCTTGAATTCGAGTTGGGCTGCTTCAAGGTACTTTTGCGAGTTGGGCTTAAGTTGTGAAATGGGCCTGGCTGCAAACTTACTCCAACTTTGGACTCGTTTTCGCACTCGATGCGGGCTGAATCTGTCAAAACTAAAAACATAAAAGTTATGGGCCTTCCTTTCATCTTTCTAATGCTTCTTGAATTGTCCAATTAGGTGTCCGGAATTGAGAGTTAGGCGCAGATTACTGACTGTCGCCGAAACTGTGCAAAATCACCCGATTTGCCCTGTTTTCTTCCAGTTGCCTTCTTTATTGCCCTGAATCGAAATACAAGACTAATGAGTCCATTTAAGTGCTAAATAAATGTAAAAGAGTGAATATTAGGGCATAACATTAGGGTTCGTTTTGGTCTCATCACTCCTTCTAGGAGATCATCTTATCCTTTGGGAGTTTTGATCTTATCTTGAACTAATCCTATCCTATCTCTTATCTAATGCACTAATCTCAATCTTCTTTTCTCTCTAGAATTACATTCAAGACTTTAGATCTGATAAAACTCTCTCCTTGGAGATTACATTCAAAATTCGGACTCTTAACTCTTGAATTCGAGTTGGGCTGCTTCAAGGTACTTTTGCGAGTTGGGCTTAAGTTGTGAAATGGGCCTGGCTGCGAACTTACTCCAACTTTGGACTCGTTTTCGCACTCGATGCGGGTTGAATCTGTCAAAACTAAAAACATAAAAGTTGTGGGCCTTCCTTTCATCTTTCTAATACTTCTTGAATTGTCTAATTCGGTGTCCGGAATTGAGAGTTAAACCCAGATTACTGACTGTCGCCGAAACTGTGCAAAATCACCCGATTTGCCCTGTTTTCTTCCAATTGCCTTCTTTATTGCCCTAAATCGAAATACAAGAGTAATGAGTCCATTTAAGTGCTAAATAAATATAAAAGAGTGAATATTAGGGGATAAAATTAGGGTTCGTTTTGGTCTCATCAGCGTTCACAATGAACTACAACATGAATAAGCTGAATGTCAGCATCCAAGAACTTAGCAATATGTTGCAGAGGGCCGAGGATCTACTCAAGAAGGATGAGCCTGTGGTTATGCTTGCTGAAGCTAAAAAATCGGGCAAAAAAAGGAGAAAGGCAAAGAAGCCCCAGAAGAAAGTTCCCAAACCCAAGAAGTAGAAGAAGAACAAGGCATCTGATGTTTGCCTCTTCTGCAAGTAGACCGACCTTTGGAAGAGGAACTGTCCTGCCTATTTAGAATCTAAGAAAGGTAACATCGAATCTTGTATCATAGAAACTAATATGTTAGTTACTTCTGTGTCCTAGTGTGTTGACTCTGAGGCTTCAACTCATGCGTGTAACTCACTACAGGGGTTCAAAGTTAGCAGAAGATTGAGTGAAGGCGAAGTGACACTATTCTTAGGAACGACTGTAAGCGTTGTAGCTGTGGCAATAGGAACCATAGGATTAGTTTTTAGAGGAGTGCTTGTACTTAAAGATTGTCTTTATGTACAGAACTTGAGAAGAAATTTAATTTCTGTTTCTAAACTGTGCAGATGGATATACTATTTATTTTAGTAATATGATTACTGTTAAACGGAATAACAAATTCATCGCATGCAGGGAACTGGATAACTGTCTCTATGTTCTACATCCTTCTCTAGAAACTAACTTAACCGAAACTACGTCGATTGAAAATCCCAAGAAAAGGAGTCATGATACAGTAAATCCCACGTGCCTCTGGCATTACCGACTTGGCCATATCCGTGTTGACCAAATCACAAGGCTTGTAAAGGATGGTCCTTTGGATTTTTTAACCATAGAAAATTTCTATTTCGTGTTGTTGTAGGAGAGACGTGCCTTTCTGTTCTATCAGGAGGACAAGGTGCTTCTCTGCAGAGAGTGCGACCTTCCTATTCACATGGCCAATGACCACACCAAGAAACATAACAGGTTTCTCCTCACCGGCGTCATCCACCTCTGTACACCACCAACTCATCCATCAATGAAGCCTGTGATTCCCTAAAGCAAGTGAGTAAGCACTGATGCTCAGATTTGCAGCGGCAAGCACAGAAGCAAGCAGCGGCGATTGATAAAACACAGGATCAATGCTCATAACATAAAATGGTGTTGCATGGTTTGATCTACGAGAAATAACCATAGACGAGATTTTTGCCTGTGGTGTGGATCAATCCACGAGATAACATGGATTTGGTTTAGCACACGGAATTTACATTGCCAGAGTGGATTAGCTTGTATCGGATTATATAGGTTCTGTTTGGCACTTATAAGTCTGAGTAAGTGGATTTAGCTTATTTAGGAGATATAAAGGGTATAAGAGAAAATGGTGCCTTTAGGGGGTAATGAGCTTGGTACTTATTGGTTGATGTGATTTATGTCCAGTTATATCTCTATGTTTGTTTTGACGTTGTTTAAATGGGTTTGTTTGGATTGGTCATTGTTTATTTGCATTGTTTTGATTTTAGTAGGTAATGTTTCAGTTTTTGATGGAGAGGAGTTGATTTCCCAACTTCTCTAAATAAGTTGGTTTTGTTTAACTTTGATTTGGGAGATTATGCAACCTGTGCTATAAGTTCTAATGGGTTTGTTTAAT